>NC_090446.1:164885125-165187547 GCF_031143425.1 Pleurodeles waltl | reverse complement strand
TTTCCGTCCACCCAGCGTTCCCCCAAGTCTCCAGATAAAAATGAAACATTACTTGTGTTGGTAGGCCTAGTTCCCGCGACAGTAAATGCCCCAAAACAAAACATAGACACATTACATTTTCCCAAAGAAAACAGAGGTGTTTTTTGCAAAGTGCCTACCTGTGGATTTTGGCCTCTAGCTCAGCCAGCACCTAGGGAAACCCACCAAACCTATGCATGTTTGAAAACTAGACACCTAGGGGAATCCATGATGGGGTGACTTGTGGGGCTCTCACCCGGTTTTGTTACCCAGAATCCTTTACAAATCTACAAATTTGGCTAAAAAAAACTTTCTCCTCACATTTCGGTGACGGAAAGTTCTGGAATCTGAGGTGAACCACAAATTTCCTTCCACCCAGCGTTCCTCCAAGTCTTCTGACACAAATGATACATTACTTGTGTGGGTAGGCCTAGTGGCCGCGATAGTAAATGCCCCAAAACACAACATAGACACATCACATTTTCCCAAGGAAAACAGAGGTGTTTTTTGCAAAGTGCCTACCTGTGGATTTTGGGCTCTAGCTCAGCTGGCACCTAGGGAAACCTTCCAAACCTGTGCATTTTTGAAAACTAGACACCTAGGGGAATCCAAGATGGGGTGGCTTGTGGGGCTCTCACCAGGTTTTCTTACCCAGAATCCTTTGCAAACCTCAAAATCTGGCTAAAAAACACTTTCTTCTTAACATTTCGGTTACAGAAAGTTCTGGAATCTGAGAGGAGCCTCTGAGAGGAACCACAAATTTCCTTCCACCCAGCGTTCCCCAAAGTCTCCAGATAAAAATGATACCTCACTTCTGTGGGTAGACCTAGTGCCCGTGACTGGAAATGCCCCAAAACACAACTTGGACACGTCACATTTTCCCAATGAAAACAGTGGTGTTTTTTGCAAAGTACCTACCTGTGGATGTTGGCCTCTAGCTCATCCAGCACCTAGGGAAACCTACCAAACCTGTGGATTTTTTAAAAGTAGACACCTCGGGGAATCCAGGATAGGGTGACTTGGGGCTCTCGACAAGTTTTGTTACCCAGAATCCTTAGCAAACCTCAAAATTTGCCTAAAAAAACACATTCTCCTCACATTTCGGTGATAGAAAGTTCTGGAATCCGAGGGGAGCCACACATTTCCTTCCACCCAGTCTTCCCCCAAGTCTCCAGATAAAAATGAAACATTACTTGTGTTGGTAGGCCTAGTTCCCGCGACAGTAAATGCCCCAAAACAAAACATAGACACATCACATTTTCCCAAAGAAAACAGAGGTGTTTTTTGCAAAGTGCCTACCTGTGGATTTTCACCTGTAGCTCAGCCAGCAGCTAGGGAAACCTTCCAAACTTGTGCATTTGTGAAAACTAGACACCAATGGGAATGCAAGATGGGGTGACTTGTGGGGCTCTCACCAAGTTTTGTTACCCAGAATCCTTAGCAAACCTCAAAATTTGGCTAAAAAAACACTTTCTCCTCACATTTCGGCGACAGAAAGTTCTGGAATCCGAGGGGAGCCACAAATTTCCTTCCGCCCAGCGTTCCCCCAAGTCTCCTGATAAAAATGATACATTACTTGTGAGGGTAAGCCTAGTGCCCGCGACAGTAAATGCCCCAAAACAAAACATAGACACATCACATTTTCCCAAAGAAAACAGAGGTGTTTTTTGCAAAGTGCCTACCTGTGGATTTTGACCTCTAGCTCAGCCAGCAGCTAAGGAAATCTTCCAAACTTGTGCATTTTTTTAAACTAGACACCTAGGGGAATCAAGATGGGGTGACTTGTGCGGCTCTCACCAGGTTTTGTTACCCAGAATCCTTTACAAACCTCAAAATTTGGCTAAAAAAACACTTTCTCCTCACATTTCGGTGACAGAAAGTTCTGGAATCCGAAGAGAACCACGAATTTCCTTTCACCCAGCGTTTCCCCAAGTCTCCTGATAAAAATGATACCTCACTTGTGTGGGTAGGCCTAGTGCCCGCAACAGTAAATGCCCCAAAACAAAACATAGACACATCACCTTTTCCCAAAGAAAACAGAGGTGATTTTTGCAAAGTGCCTATCTGTGGATTTTGGCCTCTAGCTCAACCGACATCTAAGGAAACCTACCAAACCTGTGTATTTTTGAAAACTAGACACCTAGGGGAATCCAAGATGGGGTGACTTGTGGGGCTCTCACCAGGTTTTGTTATCCAGAATCCTTTGCAAGCCTCCAAATTTGACTGAAACAACACTTTCTTCTCACATTTCGGTGATAGAAAGTTCTGTAATCTGAGGGGAGCCACAAATTTCCTTCAATGCAGCATTCCCCCAAGTTTCCTGATACAAATGATACCTCACTTGTGTGGGGAGGCCTAGTGTCCGCGACAGTAAATACCCCAAAACACAATGTAGACACATCACATTTTCCCAAAGAAAACAGAGGTGTTTTTTGCAAAGTGCCTACCTGTGGATTTCATCATCTCGCTCAGCTGGCAGCTAGGGAAACCTACCAAACCAGTGCATTTTTAAAAACTAGAGACCTAGGGGAATCCAAGATGGGGAGACTTGTGGGGCTCTCACCAAGTTTTGTTACCCAGAATCCTTTAGAAACTTCAACATTTGCCTAAAAGAACACAGGGGATTATTCTAACTTTGGAGGAGTGTTAATCCGTCCCAAAAGTGACGGTAAAGTGACGGATATACCACCAGCCGTATTACGAGTTCCATAGGATATAATGGACTCGTAATACGGCTGGTGGTAAATCCGTCACTTTTCCGTCACTTTTGGGACGGATTAACACCTCCTCCAAAGTTAGAATAACCCCCACAGTCTCCTCACATTTCGGTGACAGAAAGTTCTGGAATCTGAGAGGAGCCACAAATTTCCTTCCTCTGAGCGTTCCCCCAAGTCTCCTGATAAAAATGATACCTTGCTTGTGTGGGTAGGCCTAGTGCCCGCGACAGTAAATGCCTCAAAACACAACGTAGACACATCACATTTTCCCAAAGAAAACCGAGGTGTTTTTTGCAAAGTGCCTACCTGTGGATTTCGTCCTCTAGCTCAGCTGGTAGCTAGGGAGACCTACCAAACCTGTGCATTTTTTAAAACTAGACACCTAGGGGAATCCAAGATGGGGAGACATTTGGGGCTCTCACCAAGTTTTGTTACCCAGAATCCTTTAAAAACTTCAACATTTGGCTAAAAACCACAGTCTCCTCACATTTTGGTGAGAGAAAGTTCTGGAATCCGAGGGGAGCCACAAATTTGCTTCCACTGAGCGTTCCCCCAAGTCTCCTGATAAAAATGATACCTTGCTTATGTGGGTAGGCCTAGTGCCCGCGACAGTAAATGCCTCAAAACACAACGTAGATACATCACATTTTCCCAAAGAAAACAGAGGTGTTTTTTGCAAAGTGCCTACCTGTGGATTTTGGCATCTAGCTCAGGCAGCACCTAGGGAAACTTTCCGAACCTGTGCATTTTTGAAAACTAGACACCTAGGGAAATCGAAGATGGGTTGACTTGTGGGGCTCTCACCAGGTTTTGTTACCCGGAATCCTTTACAAACCTCAACATTTGTCTAAAAAAACACTTTCTCCTCACATTTCGGTGACAGAAAGTTCTGGAATCTGAGAGGAGCCACACATTTCCTTCCACCCAGTGTTCCCCGAAGCCTCCAGATAAAAATGATACCTCACTTGTGTGGGTAGGCCTACTGCCTGCGATAGGAAATGTCCCAAAACACAATGTGGGCACATCACATTTTTCCCAAAGAAAACAGAGTCGTTTTTTGCAAAGTGCCTACCCGTGGTCGTTCGCTTCTAGCTCAGCCAGCACCTAGGGAAACCTTTCAAACCTGTGCATTTTTTAAAACTACACACCAAGGGGAATCCAAGATGGGGTGACTTGTGGGTCTCTCACCAGGTTTTGCTACCCAGAATCCTTTGCAAACCTCAAAATTTGGCTAAAAAACACTTTCTCCTCACATTTCAGTGGCAGAAAGTTCTGGAATCTGAGAGGAGCCACAAATTTCCTTCCACCCAGCGCTTCCCCAAGTCTTCTCCCGATAAAAATGATACCTCACTTGTGTGGGTAGGCCTAGTGCCTGCGACCGGAAATGCCCGAAAACACAACGTGGACACATCACATTTTCCAAAAGAAAACAGAGGTGTTTTTTGCAAAGTGCCTACCTGTGGATTTTGGCCTCTAGCTTAGCTGGCACCTAGGGAAACCTTGCAAACCTGTGAATGTTTTAAAATGAGACATCTAGGGGAATCTAAGATGGGGTGACTTGTGGGGCTCTCACCAGGTTTTGTTAGCCAGAATCCTTTGCAAACCTCAAAATTAGGCTTAAAAAAAACTTTCTCCTCACATTTCGGTGACAGAAAGTTCTGGAATCTGAGAGGAGCCACAAATTTCCTTCCACCCAGCATTCCCCCAAGTCTCCAGATAAAAATGATACTCACTTGTGTGGGTGGCCTAGGTGCCTGCAACAGAAAAATGCCAATAACCTGTAGAGATTGAGGGGTTAGCACAGCGAGTTGAGAAGCACATATTTTTCTTTTATACATCTTTTAGAGTGACTCTGCTTTGGGGACACACACAAGTGAGGTATCATTTTACTTAGCAGACTGAGGGGAATGCTGGGTGGTAGGAAATTTGTGCCGGAGCGGTGATCCTACAAAGAAAAGTGAGGAAAATATGCTTTTTCAAGCAAATTTTGAGGTTTGCAGAGGAGTCTGGGGAAGAACATTTTGTGGGATCCAGTTTGGTAGGTTTCCCTGGAAGAAGGCCGCACCCAGGACGTAAAACATAGGTCCCCCCCCCCCAAACACAGGTAGTTTTGCGATACATCATTTTGATGTGTCCACCTCCATATGTGATGTTCCAAACACTAAAAAAGTGAAAAGAAACACACTTAGGTTATGTTAAAAAGACCCCTCACCCACCAACCACGTTGCTGGCATGCTTCATCATCGGGGTCCCACCCGAGACACCTTGCGTGTCACTGGTGTGCTGCGACGCCTTATTACAGCGGAGCACGTTTTGTAATTTTTACCACACATACAGGTTGGATTTGGCTTGAGGGAGAGTGATGGTTCAGTAGATCAAATTTTATTAACAAGAGATTTCACAAAAATGAAATGCACTGTTAATAACTGAAAGGCCAAAAAGCTGAACCAATGACTCACAACTCGTGAGCTGTAAAGCCGGGTCAAGGCACCAACCGGTTTACAGTCCATTCACACACCTTTCATACATGACATGCACAAGACCATTCACGCCGCCAGCCACGGGCCCAGCACATTCCAACACTCACATCGACAGACAGCGCCACTGAAGGACCCATCACTTACATACGCCCTCATGTCTGATACAGCAATCACACCAGCTGATGGGAGCGTATGGACTGGAGTTTGCCTGGCAGTGCGTTGCAGTGGCCAACAGCAAGTCAATATTTACACCAGCAGCCAAGCGCCACGCACGCACACCACCATTCAAGCACTACCCCACGCACATCGCCAGCCAAGCGCCATCCCACTCACACTGCCAGCCAAACGCCACCCCACTCACACTGCCAGCCAAGCACCACCCCACGCACACCACCAGCCAGGTACCACCCCATGCACACCGCCATCACTTTTGTTGTTGTTTTTAAACAACAAAGAAACAACTAATTATAAATAAGTACCAACACAAAAGCTCTAACTGAATACATAACAGTAATGCCAACCGTGAAACTGAACATATGAAAATATAAAAAAGCAGTTTACGCTCATGGTATTTCCCAATTATTCTTCAGTGTGTGGTAGCTCCTGAAACAGCCACCCACACATAGCCCAGGCATTGAAGGACAATAAGGGCAGTACATCCTAGACTCCTTCCTGATACCTCTTTGAGCACAGACTCTACATCTCTTACAAGAAAATACATTTTTTTGGCCGTGGGAGGAATGTGCTCTGCAAAATGATGATTTTTCAATCTAGCCACATCCTCCACCACTGCTTCTCTAGGAACTCTTGCCTGTTCCAGCACAACAAGGCCCGCTATGCTAGACTCCTGAAATTTCACAAATGTCACCCTTGACTCTGGAGAACTATCCTTGAACACAACAAAAGCATTAAAAGTTGCCAAGTGGAACAGGTGAACTGCTAATTTCTTATACCCCAAACATAAGAATTATGAGCAGCAGTGTAAGGTTCCAACCTCTGATCTACTCTATCAACACCACCCTTGTGCTTATTATGGCCTAAAATGCACAAAGGTTTGTGCACTTCAGCAACTTGACCCCAAACAGCCACAGGTGAAGTACTCTCCTCATGGATGGTAGTTAGCATGTACGCATCCCTCCTGTCTACAAATTTCAGAGCTAGCAGCTCATCATTCCACAAGGCACTGCACTGTCCCTTCTCAAGTTTTTTACAGAAAAGCTCTCTTGGATAGCCTTTCCGATTAGAGCGGATTGTGCCACAAGCAACAGTGTCCACTATGAACAACTCCTTGAACAACTGAACTCCAGTGTAGAAGTTATCTACATATAAATGGTGACCTTTGTTAAACAGTCATCTACCAAGTTCCAACACAATTTTCTCACTAACTCCAAAAGTGGGTGGACAACCAGGTGGGTCAATATTGGAATCCCTAACAGTGTAGACCTGGAAATTATAAACATATCCTGTACTACTTTCAGACAGCATGTACATCTTAGCTCCCTATTTGCCCTCTTGCTAGGAATGTACCCCCTAAAAACCAAACGACCCTTGAACAGGACCAAAGAATCATCTACAGAAATTTCCTTGCCTGGAACATAGATCTCTGAAAACCGATCTACCAAATGATCAAGGACAGGTCTAATCTTAAAAAGACGGTCGGAATCAGGGTGATCTTGTGGCAAGGCTAAAGCATTATCTACAAAATGCAACATCCGAAGAAGAAGCTCATACTGGTTACAACTCATGATTGCAGGAAATATAGCAGTTGCAATGAAGGGACTAGTAGACCAATATGAAGACAGTGATGGCTTCCTTATCTTCCCCATCAAAAAAGTTAAACCCAAGAACTTTTTCAACTCTTCCAGATTTGTGGGAATCCACCACTAGCTCTAGAGTGTGGCCTAAATGTGGCAGCGTTGTCCCTGAAATACTGCTCTGCATACAAATTAGTCAGCTCAACAATCTCTTCCAAAAATATATTGTCCTTAAACAACTCAAAAAAGTTGACAGCCAAAAAGTTTTCCGTATTAACTCGACATCCTGGGAAACCAGTAAACGCAGGTAACTGTGGCTGCTCCATGTTTGGTGCAACTCACGTGTCATGACTTCCAATGGGAAGCCTTTCAGCCGCTGGCTGCTGCACCATTGGCACATCAGTGTCCTCCTCTAAAACAGGCCCTTCATCAGCACTGAGAGTGGCTTCATCATCACATCATATCCTCTCTTACAGAAAATTCACTTCCAGAATCTTGCACTTCCTCCTCTGCCTCGGATGCAGAGTTAGTCTCATAATCATGGTCAGAAGATGACTCAAAAAGCACACCAAAAACCTGCTGAACAGTCATCCTACGGCTAGCCATAATCCTTCCTACAAATATTAACTGGACAAATGCACCACCAACAACCAGCTCTGTGTAAGATAAGTAATAAACAAAGTGTAGCTTCATCACTAAGAGTTATAAACTCAAAAACTATGCCGCTCACTTGCCTGAAAAAGCTTGACTCACCAGCAGCTACTCTGCACAGCCACAGCAATCACCAATGATATCCCACAAAAAAGAGAAAAAAAGCAAATTAGACATAAGACATCACAATAATCATTGTGCATAAATCTAAGGACAATTTCACACGCAATCCTGCATTCAGTACACCACTTACAAACATGTCATTCATGCATGGCAATGATACTCTTTTGGAGTAAATGTATTTACTTACCTAAAACATGCAACTACGCAAACCACAGGACAACCACTGCCAAAACTGCAATAAGCCACAGCAAAGGAAGCAAAAGCATTGAACTAGAACAAAAAGGAGAAATAAACTGTTATTATCATAAATACAAATACTTCGCCAGTTGAGAAGCATCCCGCCACCAATCATTTTAAAATTTTCCCTTGTGTCTAGTGTTCTCTGCTTGGGGGCAGATGGGCCTAAAAAAAAGGCCAATCTGCCCCAAAGGGGGGCAGAAATGCCATCAAAATAATTGTCCCCTTTGGGGGGGGGCGACCCTCGCCCAGGGGCCACCCCCCCCACAAAACACACACATGATCCCTGGCGCTAAGTGGATTTTGCCCCCCTTGTGGGGCAGATTGGCCTAAAAAAAAGAAATAGGCTGATCAACCCCTAAGGGGCAGAACTGCCCAAGAGTGCTCTTTGGCCCTTTCGGTGACCCTTGCCCAAGGGGGCGCCCCCCAACACAAAATAAAACAAATGAAAGAAAAAAAAAATATCCCTGGCGTCTTCATGGTTTCTGCCCCCCCCCCCCCCAGGGGGCAGAAGGGCCTAAAAAAAATAGGCCAATCTGGGGGGGCAGAAATGGCATAGATTATATTGCCCCCTTTGGGGGGCAACCCTTGCCCAAAGGGCCATCCCCCCACACAAAGCACACACATGATCCCTGGCGCTAAGTGGATTCTGCCCCCCTTAGGGGCAGATGGGCCTAAAAAATAAACCTTTCCTTTCCCTTGATGCCTCTTTCAGAGGGATGCCCCCTGCCCTGAGGTAAAACTTACCTCCTTCTTCGTAGACGCGCTGGAAAATGGCTTCCAGTGCGTCTTTGCACCCTTTCATGATGTCAGTGCGCAATCCTGTGCTGACGTCATGTGGGAGCGGGGTGGAAGGGGATGCAATTCCCCTTCCAACCCTGACCTGGGGGTGGGGGGGCGGCCCTCGGGGGAGTGCTAGTGCTCCCTCCGAGGGCCGGTAATCAGACGTAATGTTCACGTCCGTGGCGCCTGAGAGGCGCAGTCACGGACGTAATCATTATGTCCGTGGCCCTCAAGGGGTTAATGAAATAGAAGAGGAAGACATTTCTGAACTCACTTAAACTGTGCCCTAATTTTTCTTTCTATAGCACTAACCATAATTTCTATAACAAAATGAACCCCCTCATTCCTTTCTAAAATAAATGTTGACCTGGGTTCAGCGGCAGTGGGCACCGCGTTCAAGGGACAGAGGCAGAGGCCAATAGGGAAACTGGGAGGCCTGCTGTGCACTGGGGGAGGACAGGGCAGGGAACCGATTCTCCAGGAGGCACTCTCCGAGATCCTGGGAGCCTACCAACATTCCCAGGACACGATGGGCCAGATCCTTGACAACATGCAGTAGAACAGGTGGCTGCAGGAGGGACAGTATCAGGGGAGCAGGGAGGACTGGCAGGCCATTAACACCACCCTGATCTCCATAGCAGGGGTGTTGGCAGACATGGCCAACATCATGAGGGATGCAACAACACACCAGTGGGCCCCTACTACTAGCCAGTCCATTGATCAGCCCTCCACTTATGCTGCAGCTAGTGGGCAGAAGGCCCCGCCCCAGGACCCACAGGCCACCAGCACCCCTCCCCCTGCAGAAGGTGAACAACCTCGCAAACGCTCCATGAGAACCAGACAGAAGCCAGAGACACTTGCCAAGACCCCAGCCAGGAAATGAGACACTCCAGATTGTCCCCCTTGTGTCCCACTCAGTCACTTTGTCCACTTCGAACTGTTGTTGCTCCCCTTCCTATGGCCCCTTGGACACTGCATCTGTACTACAAACAGACTGGAACAATACCCTGGACTGTCCTCCATCATCACCCCATTCCATTGCACTTTCCCATCAATTTCTTAGCACTACAATAAACACCCTTGAACACAACTTGACTACTAGTATTTTATGGATTGAAAATGTGTATTTATGGAAACAGTCACATCTCGTGCAAATGAACTGTACACTGTGAGAGCTAAGAAATAATGAACTGTTGCTGGCTGTAGTCAGCACTTCAGTACACAGTTGTTATATCACCAACATCTGTAAAATGACAAACCATAGGTGACAGTAAGTTGAGATGCAAGGGAAGTTAATGCCATCATGCTATAGCCACACAGAATACACCAATAGTCATAGGAATGGGCAGTTGCACTGTCTCCCCTGTGTGTCATTGGAAGTACTGACGGATAACTGATGTTCTGTTGTCCTCATCCCCATCCTCAGCCTCTTCCTCCTCACTGGCCTCAGGGTCTAGTGCTGCCATAGGGGCATCTCCAGTCTCCTCCTCCTGCAGAAAAGGTACATGCCGTCTGAGTGCCAGGTTGTGCAACATGCAGCATGCCACTAATATCTGGCAGACCTTCTCAGGTGAGTAGCACAGGGATCCACCTGTCAGATGGAGACATCTGAACACGGCATTCAGGAGGCCAAAGGTCCTCTCAATGACCCATCTGGTTCGCTCATGTTCCTCATTATACCATTCCTCAGCCCCTGTCCTGGCATTCCTCACAGGGGTTAGCAGCCATGATACGTTTGGGTAGCCAGAGTCACCTGCAAGTATTGAGGGAGCACATTTAGCCTCACACAATCCTATGGGGTTAACACCAGAAGGCATACATTAACATACAGTGGGTGGGGACCAAGACTCACCTACTAGGCACACCCTGTGCCTCTGTAGTTGGGCCATAACATTTGAGATACTGCTATTCATCAGAAGAAAGGCATCATGCACCGATCCAGGATACTTAGCATTGCCGTTGGAGATGTACTGATCCACCAGGCACACCATCTGCACATTCAGTGAGTAGAAACTCTTACGATTCCTGAACACCTATTCATTCTGGCAGGGGGACAAACGCCATATGTGTACTATCAATCGCCCCAATAATATTGGGGATATGTCCCATTCCATAGAATCCGGCCTTCACAGTGGCCAGTTCTTCCACCTGGGGGAAAGAAATGTAGCTGCACATGTGTTTTACCAGGGTAGACAATACTCTTGCCAGCACGATTGAGAACATTGGCTGTGACATTCCTGCTGCCAAGCCCACTGTCACTTGAAAAGAACCATTTGCCAAGAAATGGAGCACTAGCACAAGATGGGGGATCCCAGTTGGATGACGGATAGATGAGATCAGGTCTGGCTCCAATTGGGCACACCACTCAGTAAATGTGGCCTTGTCCAGTCTATAGGTGAGGATAATGTGCCTGCCCTCCAGTGTAGCTAAGTCCACAAGGAGTCTGTACATGGGGGGTGTGTCTCCACCTCCTATTCATCCTCAGCAGTAGGTATCTAAGGGACACAAGAGTGAGTAGGCTGTCACAATTGGAACAATGGAACCACAACTGCCGTCTACTTGGTGCACGTATATAATGGGACAGTGTTAATGGCGAAGTATGCGCCAATTTAATCTGTGACGCAGTTTATTTCGAGATGACTGTTTCCCCCCGACCCCCGAAATGGCGACCGTCTGTCCTGTATGAAGGGACAGGTGGAAGTGAGGTAATTCCAACAACGTTGGGCGTCATGGTGAAAGGCAGTCTTGCACTGCAGTTCAATTCCTCATTGGATAATATGGGGTTCTATGGAGTACAGTGGCCAATGGGGATCTGCGCCAGTGGTGACGGTGTACACCGCTATGGACTTGACCGCCATTTTCTGATTCCTCACTTGTTTCATGGCCTTCAACAGGAGAACACCTACACTGCGTGTGCTGCTGTGACCGGTGTCTGAAACCTACCATGGCCCATGTGACTGGGGAAAGAGCCCCTGCCTTCACTTCGGAGGTGTTGGAGCGACTGCTGGATGGGGTCCTACCCCAGTATGGACTGATGCATGGGCCTCCAGAACAACAAGTGAGTATACTTTGGGCACAATGCATGTGGGAAGGATGCATGGAGATGTGTGTGCAAGCATTGTGTCATGGAAGTGTGAGGGGTATGTCTTGTGGTGATGCACAGGATGTGTGCCGGGCGATATGTGTGCCAATGGTGATGGAAACGGGTATGGTGGGCCATTTGTGTGACAAACTGGACTGTTTGTTTAATGGTGTGCTTCTGTCTGTATTGCCTCTGCGGGTCAGCGCCCATCAAAAGAAGGGATTATGGTGTGCCATTGCCAAGGATGTGCGGACCCTGGGGATCTATGGCAGGCAGAACACCCACTGTCAGAAACGGTGGAAGGACCTGAGACGCTGGGGACGGATGACCGTGGAGGCCCAGCTGCGGATGTCCTCCGTATGGGGAAGGGGTGCCTGTCGGAATCTGCCCCCCCAATGGCCTGCATACTGGCGGTGGCCAACCCTGAGCTGGATGGGCGCTTGAGGGAATCACAACAGCCACAGAGGGGTGAGGCCAGACATTGCAGCGTGGGTCACCTCTAGTGTAAATGGTGTATATCAAATACAGGTAACCTAGCTTGTTAGCAGTCCATTTCAGGCAGTGCATCGTGGATCCCAGGAGGCGGTGTATGGCCCTCATCTTGCCTTAGCATCTGGCCATGTCACTGGCAGTGCAATGCATAGTGCTTAAGCCTGGTCCCTGTGTGTGACAGTGCTGTGTATGCCAACTGTGGTGTTGGTGCAGTCATTGACTCAGTGTTTCCTTTGTCTCCCCCCCTTTTTTTGTTCTGTCATCCTGTCCTTGTGTGCATTAGCATCATCTGGTGGAGGAACAGAGGCACCGGCAACAGAGGGAGCTGCATCCCACAGGACCCAGGAGGCAGAGTCCACTGACACTGAGGGAACAAGTGGGACGGAGGGTGAGGGGAGCACCACAGCGGAGACAGGAGGTGACAACACAGACTCAGATACCTCCTACGATGAAAGCTCCTTTGTGGTGGCAGACACCTCTGTGACCACCCCAGCTGCAGGTACAGCTGCCACCCCCGTACCAGTACCACCCTCCCAGTAGCCCCTCAGCGGGTTGCCCGTGCCCGCTCACCCAGAAGGTTGGGCATCTCCTTTGCCCCAGGCACCTCAGGCCCTGCCCCAGTCAGTCGTGCTGCCCTGAGTGAGGAGGCTATTGACCTCCTGAGATCTATCTCTGTCGGGCAATCAACCATTGTGAATGCCATCCAGGGCCTGGCATCCCAGATGCAGCAATGCAATTCATTCCTGGAGGGCATTCACGGTGGATTGTCAGCCCAACAGAGATCGATTCAGGCTCTGGCCTCCTCTCTGATGGCAGCCATTGTCCCTGTTTCTACTGTCGTCCTCCAACTACCACTTCCCAGTCCCATTCTCCTAAACCCCAACCCATCCCAGGCACACATACAGAGAAGCATGCACACAAGACAACACCCAAGTGTGGCACAGGCAAACACAAGCACCACACTTCATCCCACAAGCACTCACACAAACACCATACAATTGCAGACACGACAACATCCTCTGCCTCCACTATCTCCCCCTCCTCCTCCTCCCCTTCCCCCCAGCCACATCCACACTCACACCTGCATGCACTACATCAACATCCACCACCAGCTTCACCACACCAAGCAGCACACACACCTCACTAGCAGACACCTTCAGAACATCCATGCACACTTCCCTTCTGTCCTCTCCCACCCTGTCTGTCCCCCTCCTAAAGGACACAAACGCAAGCACTCACACACCCAACAGCCATCCACCGCACATCAGCATACAGCCCATGCACCTGCACCCAAATCCAGCAGACATACACCTCCTACAACCACTCCCTCAACCTCCACTTCCATCACTCCTCCCTCCTCCTGCCCCTCTGTCCCTAAGAAGGTTTTCCTTGCCCAACTTGACCTCTTCCCTCCCCCTCCACCTCCCCCTGTCCTGTCTGTAAGAGCGGGGTCCCAATGACCCAGCTCAGCACTTCAGCCAAACAGTCCACGGGGACAGTGGTGGCACCACCTAGTCATGGTGGGAAGGATACCACACCTCCAGACAAGAAGGGGAAGGAGCCTGCACCTCTAGACAAGAAGGGGAAGGAGCCTGCACCTCCAGGCAAGAAGGGGAAGGAGCCTGCACCTCCAGCCAAGAAGGGGAAGAAGTCATCAACCCCTTTCAGGAAGGGTAAGGAATCCACGCCCCATCTCATGGAGGGACAAAGCCCTCTACTCCAGGGTGACACCTCTACCACCACCAGAGGTCATGGGGCCCCCACTGCCAGCTGAGGAATTTGCGCCATCACCACCTGCAGAGGCTGCCCAGGAGGCACCTCCATCTGCCACCACACTGCAGCCATAACCAACTGCAGAGGCTACCCTGGAGGCACCTCCATCTGCCACCACACTGCAGCCATCACCAAACTGCAGAGGCCCCCCAGGAGACACCTCCATCTGCCAGCAATGTGCAGCCATCACCACCAGTGGACGCCATGTAGGCCACTCTCCAGGAGCTGCTGTACAAGGGGCCCTCTCCAGAACCAGTGGGCAAGTCACCCACCTGAGAGACTGTGGCCTTGCATTCCCCAGGACAGAGCAATGGGCATGTTGCCCCCTCCAGAACCAGTGGGAAAGTCACCCACTCCAGAGACTGTGGCCTTGCACTCCCCAGGACAGAGCAATGGGCATGTTGCCCCCTCCAGAACCAGTAGGAAAGTCAGCCACTCCAGAGACTGTGGCCTTGCACTCCCCAGGACAGAGCAATGGGAATGTTGCCCCTCCAGAACCAGTGGGCAAGTCACCCACCTGAAAAACTGTGGCCTTGCGCTCGCCAGGATAGAGCAATGGGCATGGAGCCCCCTCCAGAACCAATGGACTTGTTCCCGACTCCGGCTGAGGTGCCCCCCTTCCCTTGAGGTGCCTGCCCACTTGCAAACTGATGCCCCTGCAAAGTTCTATCCAGATGAAGTCAGGATTCAAGTTGGGCCTTGGACTGTGCCCTGTGGCCATGTGGGCTCTTTGAACATTGGACTGGGCAGTC
Organism: Pleurodeles waltl; assembly: GCF_031143425.1. Lineage (NCBI taxonomy): Eukaryota > Metazoa > Chordata > Amphibia > Caudata > Salamandridae > Pleurodeles > Pleurodeles waltl. Next base: position 165,172,685 of record NC_090446.1, on the reverse strand, counting down.
CATTTGTACATGTGTACATATCTGTTTCATAGACAATTCGATAATTTATTAGCTGTTGATATTAATACATTCTCTTTTGTTTATTCCTGTTGCCCTTGCATTATTCTGCCGTGTATCGGGTGCAAGTTGTTTTTCGTGTGCAGCTAGATGTGTGGATGGTGTGTGTGGATGGTGTGTGTTGTGCTTGTGTTTTTCGCTCTCGTTTTCCTCCCTCCCTCCCTTGTGTGCTAGGCAGCTGTACTCACCGTTATCATCTTCGTCGGCGTTGGTGCTCCAGGTGGAGCATTACATAGAAGATCATCAGGAAAACTTGCAGTTCGGGTTCCATGACGGCATTGTTCTTCCTGTGTCTCTGATGGTGAGTCTTTTCTCTTCAGTGATGTGTTTCTGCCAGGCTTTTGATGGCGTTGGTACCGCCCCGGAATAGGTGGCGGTTTCCTGTGTCATAATATGGTGGGTGGTACTTTCTCTCACGCCTGGCTGTGTCGCGGCTTCCACCGTGGTGAGTGTTGTTTCCACCCTGGCGGTTAGTGTGGTACATTGGCTGTCCATGGGAGTTTCACCGCCATGGTCATAATTTGGCGGTAGTTACCGCCAGCCTGTTGGTGATAATACCGCCACATTATCACTCACTGCCAGGGTCATAATGAGAGCCTTTGTTTTGGAAAACTTTATGAAGATTTGTCAAAGGGTACCAAAGATGAAGCTAAGACAAAAAAAGCTTTTCCTATGGAAACTAGGTCCTTACTATAACAACCTACTGGCAATTTCCAGTAAGTAATATAAAATATACATATATATTTATATATATAACCTAGTGGCGGTCGCCATAATGTAGTTATAGTGAGGACCTAGTTTCTATAGAAAAAGGGTTTATTTACTTGCCTATATCTTTGGCGTAGTTTGACGAATCTTCACACAAATTTTCCCCCAAAAAAGTGATGCACATGTCAGCTGCTGGTTTGAAAGTTTCGGGATGATTCATCAAGCGAGTGGTAAGTAAAAGGGGGGTGGTCCCAAAACACTTTTTCTCCATGCATTTTTACATAGGGATTACGAACAGCAACAGCACCTGAACCACTGGACAGATTTACACCACATTTGTCAGAAAGCTTGGCCCCGGCCCAGAAAGCAATCTTTTTGGTTTGGTGTGACTCTGTTCAGTGGTTTCTTGTTATTAGGTGGAAAACAAATTTGTATCTATAGGGATGTGGATCCGTTGTGACTCCTGTATGGAGTGCCGTAGCTCCATGCAACAGAAGCAATAGTGTGATTGGTTGGCAGCAACCTGTGCAAAAAGTTGCAGCTGCCATTTCATGAACCGATGCACGGTTCCGGGGAATGAGAATAGAGGCAGAAAAGCATAGATGGAGCCAGGGTAGAGGTACTCTGACCCCGTGGGGGCATTTAATGGGTGTCTGGGGGACCTCTTATTAGATCAAAAAAGTTTTAAACATTTTTTTGCCACAAGTGTGGAGTTGTGACTCCGTTGTGGCACTCAGCACCATTGCAATGGAGTCGCAAACCCTGCTGATAAAAATATATATATATATATATATATATATATACATTCAAACACTCACTCACACACTCTTGCATCCACTCACAGACCCACTCTGACAGTCACACACCCACTCACAGATGTACAGAGAGACTGGTACACCCATTCAAAGACCTATTTACACACTCATGCACCCACTCATAGACACACTGACACTCGAATACTCATTCAAAGACCCACTCAGACACTCCCACTCCCACTCAGACACCCACTGACAGCCTTATACACCCACTGACAGACCCACTCAGACATTCACACACCCACTGACAGACCCACTCACACACCCACTCAGACCCTTCACTCACAGGCTTGTGCACCCACTCACAGACCCACTCAGTCACACACCCACTGACAAACCCACTCACACACTCAAGCACCCACTCACAGACCTACTCACAGACTGTTACACACCCACCCACACACCAGCGCACACTCAAGCACCCACATACCCACTGATACACTCACACACCCACTCACGCACTCGTACGCCTGTTTGCGTGCCTGACCTTGAAAAGTAAACTTACAAGAGGACACGAATAGGTCGATGAAACTTGTGACTCACAATTAAGATGTTCCCGCCATAATTCCAGTACATGCAGATCAATAATCAATAACCAATTCACGATATCAATAATCAACAATAATCACTAACATTAATAATCAATGCTAAAGTCATGTAGATTAATCTCAAAATCAAATGAAACACATACAGAAACAACACTGGCTGTCCAAAGCGACAGAAAAAAGTAATCTAATCAAAGCTTGAACTATTACGCATTCTAAGGTTACCGTGCAACTTAATAACAAAAACAATTTCGCTACGAGATCACATACAGGCAGATTCAGCAAATAAATTTATCAAGCATCATTCCTTATTAGCAGATCTCCATTAGTGAGGATCCTAAACTAACACCAGATTAGCATCAGCATGTTGGGCTTCACGCAAAACAATTTAGTGACACGAATTTGGAAAAACATCTAACTATGGATCTATCAAAACAGTGCAGTTGGTACCTAGAAAGAAAAAGAAAATAGGCATAACAGACACATAGGTTCAATTACTACCTCTCCTCAATTGGATCAGCAAGACAAGATAGTCTTCGTCACCAGGACATCAATCGATCAGCAAGGCATCAGGATTCAGCATCAAAGTTCAGAAAACACAAAGGTCCTCATTACAACCCTGGCGGAAAATCCCGCTTACCGCCGTGCTGATGGCCGTCAAGATACCCTCGCCGCGACCCACATCTCGTAATCCGCCACAATACAGACACCCACACAAGTCCGCCACACCAAAGGTCAGCGATAAATTGCCGATAGCAAACCCCACACCGTCACGCCAACAAGAATACGCCCACACGAATCAACGCAGTGGTCATTCCACCGTGGTAAACCATTGGCAGAACACACTGCTGCTCTCAAAATACACACACATTTACAAAACACAACCACATTGGATAAATCAAAGGACACACACCTGATACACATACACACCACACCACACCCACACACTCACACCACTATAAAACACACACCCACATTACCCACAATTCCTTACAACTGCATTTTTGGAAGAAGCACAGAGAGAGAGTATAGCAAGCACAACACCGGCATCCACAGGCACACAACACCATTACTCATTCAACATCCACGCACCTCAAAGAACACACACCAACACAACACATCACACAGCACAACAAACATCACCTCATACATCACCCACACCACATTATGGCACCTCAAAGACACCCCAGGTTTTCTGAGGAGGAGCTCAGGGTCATGGTGGAGGCAACCATCCGGGTAGAGACACAGCTATTCGGATCACAGGTGCAGCAGATGTCCATTGCAAGGAAGATGGAGCTATGGCAGAGAATTGTCAACAGGGTCAATGCAGTGGGACAGCATCCAAGAACACAGGATGACATCAGGAAGAGGTGGAATGACCTACGGGGGAAGATGCGTTCTGTAGTATCCAGACACCAGGTAGCTGTACAGAGGACTGGCAGTGGACCCCACCTCCTCCCCCACAACTAACAACATGGGAGGAGCAAGTCTTGGCGATCATGCATCCTGAGGGCCTCGCAGGAGTAGCAGGAGGACTGGACTCTGGTAAGGCAAATCTTTACTACTTTATCCCCCCACCCTACCTGCATGCCATCACAAACTCCTACACCTACCCTCACACCCACCACCCCAACACTCCACAGATACCCCACTATCACAACCCACACATCCCAATACCAAGCCCTGCATGTAACACCAATGCATAGACACCCATCACCAAAGCATGTCCAGTATAGAGACTCACCCAGGCCACAAAATGACCAATCACACAAGGACCAAGTCAATAATGCAAACACAAGAGTAGAGGGTAACTTACCCATTGCACAAGATGGCACACACAGATACAATAACTATGCATTTACACCCCAACAGGACCCCTACCCAACATCACCGGACAGGAGGTGCCAGCCATATCCAGTCCCCCCACAGAAGAGGCCCACAGTGACGACAGCAGCTCTACACGCCTGGATCAAGATGACCATCCCGGCCCATCAGGGACCTCGGGACAGTCGGTTCCCCAGCCACAGTCACAAACCACCACTGAACCTCCCCCCTCAGGACACACCACCAAAGCACCCACCCAGCTGGCCCATGCCACTGTCCCCAAGACACGTCAATCAGCAGTGTGTGCACTACTACAGGGACCCCAGACAACCCCACTAACCCAAGACAATCAGGGACCTGGGGTCAGTGGCCGTGGGCACATGGTTCAGGGGACAGAGGCACAGGATAACAGGGAAGCTGGGAGGACTGCTGTGCGACGGGGGAGGACAGGCCCAGGGAACCCACTCTCCACGAGGCACTCTCCAACATCATGGGAGCATACTATCATTCCCAGGAGACCATGGGCATGGTACTGGCCAAGTTGCAGGAGACCCAGCGGCTGCAGGAGGAACAGTACATGGGGATCAGGGAGTACTTGAAGTCTATTAACACCACCCTGGTCACCATTGCAGGGGTGCTGGCAGACATGGCCAACACCATGAGGGAGACAGTTGCACATCAACAGGCCCCTGACACTAGCCTGAACGATGAACAGCCCTCCATGTCCGCCGGCTCTAATGGACAGGAGGTCCCGCCACAGGACCAACAGGCCACCAGCACCCCACCCCCTGCAGAAGGAGAACCACCACGCAAACGGTCCCTGAGATCCAGGCACAAGACAGAGAACATTGCCAAGAACCCCGCCAGGAAATAAAACTCTCCTGATTATCACCCTTCTGTCCCACTATGTCACCCTGGCAACCTTGAACTGCCATCCTCCACCTTCTATGCCCCCTTGAACAATGCACCTGTGATACCAATAGACTGGACCCCCGTGGACATTCCTCAACCCTCACCCCAGCCCATTTCACATTCCCCTCCACTGAATAACACTTAAATAAACACCCTTGAATCACAAAACGATCTGGAGTCAGTCTGTACTTTCACAAGTGTGTTATTACAACCTCTCTGACAAATAGCAATGTCAATGTTCATTTTCACATACCAATGTTCGACAGTTGTTGGGCAGCAGTAAACATAGCAGAAAGCAGACAGGGGTACCCAGATCTATGAAATGGAAAGCCAAAGTGAACTGTCAGGGTCCATACCCAGAGGTAAAAAGGCAGAATCATGCAATGTCCTACTGTAGTATGATATGAAAGGAGCAGTGCCAGTCTCTTACCTGTGTCTCACTGGAAGTATCGCATGATGATGTTGTTTCGGTTGTCTATGTCTTCTTCTTCTGCTTCTTCTTCCTCACTGTCCACAGGCTCCACAACTACCACAAGAGCAACATCAGGCCCATCCTCCTGCAGAAAAGGCACCTGGCATCGCAAAGCCAGGTTTTGCAAAATACAGCATGCCACGATTATCTGGCACACCTTCTTCGGTGAGTAGTATAGGGAGCCACCTGTCAGATGGAGGCACCGGAACTTGGCCTTCAGGAGGCCGAAAGTCTGCTCTATTATCCTTCTAGTTCGCCCATATGCCTTATTGTAGCTTTCCTCTGCACTTGTCCTGGGATTCCTCACAGGGGTCAGTAGCCATGACAGGTTGGGGTAACCAGAGTCACTTGCAAATATCTAGGGGCAACTGTTAGACACACACCAACCCTGAGGGGCTCTCCCATACCCAGACACCTATTCAAACTGTGTTGGGACCTTGGGCTCACCTATTAGCCACACACAGTGCCTCTGGAGTTGCTCCATCACATAAGGGATGCTGCTATTCCTCAAAATGTAAGCGTCATGCACTGAGCCAGGATACTTGGCATTCACATGGGAGATGTACTGGTCAGCAAAACACACAATCTGCACATTCATGGAATGGTAACTTCTGTACACCTATTCATTCCAGCGGGGTGGGACCACATGTGTCCTATCAATGGCACCAATGATGTTGGGGATATGTCCCAGGGCATAGAAGTCACCTTTCACTGTGGGCAAATCCTCCACCTGAGGGAAAACGATGTAGCTGCGCATGTGTTTCAGCAGGGCAGATAACACTCTGGACAACACCTTAGAGAACATTGGCTGTGACATCCCTGATGCCATGGCCACTGTTGTTTGAAAGGACCCACTGGCCAGGTAATGGAGTACTGACAGGACCTGCACTAGAGGGGGGATTCCTGTGGGATGGCGGATAGCTGACATCAGGTCTGGCTCCAGTTGGACACACAGTTCATGGATTGTGGCACGATCAAGTCTGTAGGTCATAATGATGTGTCTATCTTCCATTGTCGACAGGTCCACCAGGGGTCTGTATACCGGAGGATGACGCCATCTGTAGTGCTTTCCTCTTATTTAGTTTCTAAGCACTAACATAACACAACAGAAATGCACTTCTGAGGTCAAAGAAGACTTTTATTGTTGTTAATTCTTCCCCAACCACAATATTTTATGTATGACGAATTAGTAGCTTTCAAGTCCGCGTTAATCAAACAAAATATATCAGTTTGCAATATACACAGCAGGTTATATTTATAGGATATTGAATGCAAAGCAAAACAAATACTTCACCGTGTGGGAACTATTTACAGCTACATCTTTCTAAGGTCTGCAAGCTGATGACCCCTGTCAGCCGCGAGAAAGAGTTTCATCTACCCGCACGGGATTGCTGGCAGCTGGCGCCAAGCTCCAGCACGAGGTCCGGCAGATTCGAATCTGACCCTCTGCAGCCTGTGTCATTCGTTACAAAGGTGTGCCCCCTCCTCTCAGACCTGGGAAACTGAGCAAGCCTTTTGGAGACTGGCCAGGTCTCCAAGACTACTCCTGTTCCCAAGCTCAAGCGAAGAAAAAACAACACCCATGTACTCTCTCTTATCATGTCTAGTCTACTGTGAGAAAAACATCTTGGTTCTCTTGTGCAAAAACACAGCTTGGAAAAATACAGCTTGGATTCTCAACTGCAATGTCTAACTCCACGTTAAAGGCAATAGGCAGCTAACCTAGATATCAAATGCAATGTCATGTTAAAGGCAATAGGCAGCTAACCTAAATATCAAATGCAATGTCTAGTGTCATGTCAAAGCCAATAGGCAGCTGAGCTGAATACAAAATGCAATGTATAATATCATGTCAAAGCCCATAGGCAGCTGAGCTGAATATAAAATGCAATGTATAATATCATGTCAAAGCCAATAGGCAGCGGAGCTGAATACAAAATGCAATGTATAATATCATGTCAAAGCCAATAGGCAGTTAAGCTGAATACGAAATATAATATATGATATGTCAAAGCCCATAGGCAGAATATCTAATAGCATGTCAAAGTCAATAGGCAGCTAAACTGAATACATCATGTCAAAGCCAATAGGAATGCAATGTCAAAGCCAATAGGCGGCTAGACTGGATACAGCATGTCAAAGCCAATAGGCAGAATACAGAATGTAATGGCTAATGCAATGTCAAAGCCCATAGGCGGCTCAACTGAATACAGAAAGTAATGGCTAATGCCATGTCAAAGCCAATAGGCAGAATACAGAATGTAATGACTAATGCAATGTCAAAGCCCATAGGCGGCTCAACTGAACAAAACATACCATGTGCTACTGGTGAACATTGAGCAACTAATATGCGCAGTGGTGAAACACAAAGTCATTGGTCAAAACAAACTTTATCAAATGGCAGTACATTCCGCCCTTTGACCAATGAATTTTTGTTTCACATATCTCTTGTTTCAAACAAAAACAAAAAACATCAGAATGATCAAAACAATCCCTGCAAAGCAATAGAAGTTAATTAACACATTGATTTCATAACCTTTCACATCAGATACATCTACATAGAAAAGACTGAGCAATTTTTTTTTTTCTCTGAATGAGTCTCTAATTCAACAGTGTTAGCAATTTGATGTGGCATGAGTTCTACTCATGTAAAGATGCACGGTCCACTTGAAAGGTTTTCTGGAAGATAAGCAAAAGTCAGAGTTCCATACGAGAGGGAAAAAAAAAAAAACACAGCAAACAAGTTGAACTTGAACTGAAGGCGCAGTTTGCGCAAAATGGATCCATGGTGCTGGCACTTTACTCAGCCAGGTTCAGGTTGGGGATTCGGTCCCTTCCCCGACCCCACACGCACACACCGGAAGGGGGACCACACAGCACACTCAGGGACAGTGGCGAAACGTGGTAGGATCTGCAAAAGAAACAAGTATGACTTTTCTTGCAAATAACATTTTTCATTTAAGCTGCACCCTTCCTCTTTCTTTCCCTGTTTTATAATCAGCAGGACGTTTTTGGGGCCCTTTGTTATATTTTCTGCAGGTTCTGGAGGGTCACTTGGGGCTTCAGCCCACACATCAACACTGAGGTTTTTATCTGCTGCGCCACAGCTTCCCTTTTCTTGCACTGTCAGAAGGGCTGGGGCAGACTCCTTCTTTACCAAACCTCCATTCACTGCATTTTTGTCAAGTTGGGCCATTCTGTCTCCAATTTGTATGAATGAATCAGATTATTTTCTAGGTATCAGCATAATTTCGATTTTTCCTTGGTAATTTGCAGCAATCACTCTCCCTAAAACCTGATCACTTTGCCATTTCTGTCCTGGTAACTTTCCTCTCCCCAACTGCTCTGTGACTGCTTGCATGACAGATTGCTTTTGTGCGTGCTGCACAGTTTTTATCAAATCTAGGGGAATGTGCATCTCTCTCATCTCTGCCCACCCGTAAGTGGCTTTTTCTCTCAGCTGTTCACATTTCTGGGGCACCCACTTAGCCATCCCCACTAAGGCAGAATTCTGGGTGAACACTTCTCTCTCTGAATTTTTCTCATTAACATCTGCAAGGTAATTGAACCAGTTAGGTACAAGCCATATGTAAAAACAAACAGCTAAAACATTAGCAATGAACCAAAAATCAGCATAAAAATGACACATCTCACGTAGCTCTTGCTTTAAAATCTGACACACATTATACAACGCTGTTCCTTCTACGGTGCCAGAAAACAACATTTCAGTCAATGAATCATTAGTAAAACAAACATGCTTTTTATCTTCAGTAGACACGAATTCAAATGGTGCACACAATTTCACCGGTAATTCTTTTATCTGTGGTACTCTAGCCCTGTCTTGCAAGTACCAGATCCATTGTATGATTCTAGCTAGGGGCACTATTTTCTTTCCTTGTTCATGATTTAAATGTACATAAGTATTTCCTTCTTGCACTGCGCAAAAACCTGAAGTCTGCATTATTTCATTTGCCAAATCACAAGCGCGCAACTGCATATAATTTTTCACAGTGACCATATACAAAAGTGTTAGGATTTCACTCAAATGAGGGCTTTTCTGTTTCCAAAAATCAAACAAGCTAATGAAAGTCGGCTCTTGCTCTAAAATCTTTCGTTTTACTTGTCCGTGTTATCAGTTAAGGAATGCATTTTGTCTGCCAAAAACCCTGGCTCACACGAAAACTCAGTGCAGCTCGGAGCTGTCTTAACCCCCTCATTACTGGAATGGGACAAGAAAGATTCTTCAAAAACAGCCTTTTTATAACTTTCAGTCGGGCTAATTTGCTCACGTAAATTCCTATTTTCATGTTCCAACTTCCTACATTTCTCCTTCATTTCTCTGTAAGCAGATAAAGGTATCCAGACCTTTCTGTCATCATTACTTCCAAAACACACGTTTTCTACACATGCATTTTCTTCTGTAATTCCCCAAACAGAAAACAATTCACAGTTTTTCTTAGCACCATCAGGCAGTTTAACAACACATGACATGGTCTGCTGTGCTACTGTGATTCTCCAAACAACAAACAATTCACAGTTTTTCGTAGCATCATCAGGCAGTTTAACAACACATGACATGGTCTGCCGTGCTACTGTGATTCTCCAAACAACAAAAAACAATTTCTGTAACTCTCCAAACAACAAAAAACAATTACACTTTTAAAGTGTGCACTTAGAAATCTACTAACTCGTCAAACCCCTTCTTAATCACCTCTTAATGACCGACCCCACGACTCCTGGTACCAATTGTAGTGCTTTCCTCTTATTTAGTTTCTAAGCACTAACATAACACAACAGAAATGCACTTCTGAGGTCAAAGAAGACTTTTATTGTTGTTAATTCTTCCCCAACCACAATATTTTATGTATGACGAATTAGTAGCTTTCAAGTCCGCGTTAATCAAACAAAATATATCAGTTTGCAATATACACAGCAGGTTATATTTATAGGATATTGAATGCAAAGCAAAACAAATACTTCACCGTGTGGGAACTATTTACAGCTACATCTTTCTAAGGTCTGCAAGCTGATGACCCCTGTCAGCCGCGAGAAAGAGTTTCATCTACCCGCACGGGATTGCTGGCAGCTGGCGCCAAGCTCCAGCACGAGGTCCGGCAGATTCGAATCTGACCCTCTGCAGCCTGTGTCATTCGTTACAAAGGTGTGCCCCCTCCTCTCAGACCTGGGAAACTGAGCAAGCCTTTTGGAGACTGGCCAGGTCTCCAAGACTACTCCTGTTCCCAAGCTCAAGCGAAGAAAAAACAACACCCATGTACTCTCTCTTATCATGTCTAGTCTACTGTGAGAAAAACATCTTGGTTCTCTTGTGCAAAAACACAGCTTGGAAAAATACAGCTTGGATTCTCAACTGCAATGTCTAACTCCACGTTAAAGGCAATAGGCAGCAAACCTAGATATCAAATGCAATGTCATGTTAAAGGCAATAGGCAGCTAACCTAAATATCAAATGCAATGTCTAGTGTCATGTCAAAGCCAATAGGCAGCTGAGCTGAATACAAAATGCAATGTATAATATCATGTCAAAGCCCATAGGCAGCTGAGCTGAATATAAAATGCAGTGTATAATATCATGTCAAAGCCAATAGGCAGCGGAGCTGAATACAAAATGCAATGTATAATATCATGTCAAAGCCAATAGGCAGTTAAGCTGAATACGAAATGTAATATATGATATCATGTCAAAGCCCATAGGCAGAATATCTAATAGCATGTCAAAGTCAATAGGCAGCTAAACTGAATACATCATGTCAAAGCCAATAGGAATGCAATGTCAAAGCCAATAGGCGGCTAGACTGGATACAGCATGTCAAAGCCAATAGGCAGAATACAGAATGTAATGGCTAATGCAATGTCAAAGCCCATAGGCGGCTCAACTGAATACAGAAAGTAATGGCTAATGCCATGTCAAAGCCAATAGGCAGAATACAGAATGTAATGACTAATGCAATGTCAAAGCCCATAGGCGGCTCAACTGAACAAAACATACCATGTGCTACTGGTGAACATTGAGCAACTAATATGCGCAGTGGTGAAATACAAAGTCATTGGTCAAAACAAACTTTATCAAATGGCAGTACACCATCTCATCATCTGCCCCAGCGGATGGGCCCTCTGCAGGAGAAGGGTGAGCAGAGGGTCATACACCACATAGCTTGCACAAGGGTGTTTTGAACAATTGTGATGTAATCTGTGTGCGGCGATGTCTGTCTGCATTCCTGCCCAAAAGTGCTGTGACTTAGTCAGTTGCCCTGCCATGTGGCCCCCTGAAATGGCGGCTGCCTGACCTGTAAGGAGGGACAAGAGGAAATGAGGTAACTGCGCTGGCGTTGTGCAGCATCGTGGTAGGCGGGCGAAGACCGCTGCACAATTCAGCATTGGATATCATTGGGCCCTATGGGTTCCAGGAGCCAATGAAAATGTACGCCAGCGGTGACGGTACGCACCGCCATGGAAGTAACCGCCATTGTCTATCGGTTCACTCACTTGATACCTGACCTTCAACAGGAGAGGACCTACACTGCAAGTGCTGCTGTGACCTCAGTCTGGAAGCGACAATGGCTACAGTGTCTGGGGAAAGGGCCCCTGCCTTCACCGCTGAGGAGTTGGACAACCTGGTGGCTGGGGTCCTCCCCCAGTACCCGCTACTCTACGGTCCTCCAGACAAAAAGGTGAGTACACTGTGAGCATGATGGATGGGACATGAATGTATGGACTGGGGTGGATGGAAGATACGGGGGTGGGCTGAGGCCAGCATGTGAGGATGGTCAGTGTATGTGTTTCTGGGCCAGGGTGGGAAGTTGTGGCCAGTGAGTAAGAAGAACTGGACGGGGGAGTCAAATCCATTCATACTTCACTTTTCCTCTAGGTCAGCGCCCACCAGAAGAAGGGTATTTGGCGTGCCATCACCAAGGAAGTGCGGACCCTGGGGGTCTACCATAGATGGAGCACCCAGTGCCGCAAAAGATGGGAAGACCTGCGCTGCTGGACCAAGAAGACGGCGGAGGCCCAGCTGGGGATAGCCTCCCAACGTGGAAGGGGTGCCCATTGAACCATGACCCCCCTGATGTACCGGATCCTGGCGGTGGCATATCCGGAGTTGGATGGGTCGCTTGAGGGCATCACAGCAGCCACAAGGGGGTGAGTACAGTCTCAGTCAGCTGACTGGGCGTGCTGCATGAGGTGTCTGGGTGGGGGAAGTGGGCTGTGGGTTCCCCTAGGCCAGGGCAACTTGCTAGGGTAGGTCCACTGTTAGGCAGGCTCTGTGGCACTCCAAAGTGGTAGTGGCCATCAGTCAGGCTCCTGTGGGTTCCAGGTGTGCATCAAATGGGCTTAGGCACAGTCCCCCATGGGCAGGTGATTTTACAAAGTACAGTTAGTGCATGGCCTGGTGCATAGGGCTGCTCCCTGTGTGTTGTGTCCACCAAACGGTGGTGTTGTTACTGGCATTGACCATGTGTCTCCTCTGTCTTTCTCCCCTTTTTGTTTTGTCACCATGTCCTTGTGTGCATTAGCATCATCTGGCGGAGGAGCATTGCACTGGAGCAGGAGGGAGCTGCAACCAACATGGCCCAGGAGGGTGAATGTACGGAGTCTGAAGGCACCAGTGGGACGGAGGGTGAGGGGAGCTCCACGACGGGGACAGGAGGAGACACCAGCGGCAGCGACTCCTCCTCTGACGGGAGCTCCCTTGCAGTGGTGGGCACCTCTGTGCCCCCCGCAACAAGAGGTACAGCCGCCGCCCCCCTACCAGCACCACCCTTGCAGCAGCCCCTCAGCGTGTTTCCTGTGCCCGCTCACCCAGGAGGGTGGGCATCTCCTTCGCCCCAGGCACCTCAGGCCCTGCCCCAGCCAGCCCTGCTGTCCTCGGTGAGGAGGCTCTTGACCTCCTGAGATCCCTCACTGTTGGGCAGTCAACCATTTTGAATGCCATCCAGGTGTCAAGAGACATTTGCAGCAAACAAATGCATACCTGGAGGGAATTCATTCTGGTGTGGCAGCCCAACAGAGAGCATTTCAGACTCTGACCTCAGCACTGATGGCAGCCATTGTCCCTGTGTCCAGCCTCCCCCCTCCAACTTCCACTACCCAGACCCAATCCCCTCTACCTCAGCCTATCCCAAGCACACCATCAGACCAGCATGCACACTCATTAACACAGAAAAGTGGCTCAGGCACACATAAGCACCACACATCCCACAGGTACTCACACAAGCACAATACCCATGGAGAGACACCAACATCCACTGCCTCCACTGTGTCCCCCTCCTCCACGTCCATCACCTCCCTCCCAGTCTCGTCTCCACTCACACCTGCATGCACTACATCCTCATCCACTACCTCCATCACCAGCATGCCCATCACCATACACCGCTCACGTGCAATTACCCACCCACCACGACCGTGCACATGTCCCCTGGGTCCTCTCCCAGTGTGTCTGTGAGCCCTCCACCCAAAGTACACAAACGCAGGCACACACCCACTCAACAGCCATCCACCTCACAACAGCCTCCAGCCCATGATACCTCACCCAAACTCAACAGACGTACACCTCCTACAACCACTACCTCTTCCTCCACTCCCAAACCCCCTCTATCTTCCCGTCCCAGTGTGTCAAAAAACCTTTCCTGGCTAACATTGACCCCTTCCCTACACCTCCTCCCCCCATCCTTCCCCTAGGGCCAGGATGTCCAGATCCCAGCCCAGCACCTCAGCCACAAAATCCTCAAGCACTGTGGTCCCTGCAAGTCCAGTAACATATCAGGCGGCACCCATCAGGGCTGCCAGTGTGCCACCTAGTGAGGCCAAGGATCACCCTATTCCGCCACCTGCCAAGGTGAAGAAGGTGCCCACATTGCGTAGGGAAAAGCTGCAACAACCACCCAGCAAGACCTCCTCCAAGACAGTGAAAAGGTCCCAGCAATGACTTCCAAGGTAGGAAAGAGACACAACGCCAAAGGGAAGTCAGCTCACAGCACAGAGCCTCCGGGTGAGGAACTGGTGTCACCCATTCGGCAAGACAGAACAGCAACCTGTACGGCGGTGGCCACCGCCACCTGCACCACCATATTAATGTCTGCTGCCTCTGCTACAGTCTCCAGCAGCATCCCCAGTGGGCAGCCGTCTGAGGCTGCAGGAGACGGCCTGCAGTCTCCCTCCACAGGTGCTGACACCAGCACCACTGGCAGCATCTCCGCGACAGACACCGCCGCAGCCACCTCCACCTGCCCCGCGACGTGTCCAGCCAGTGCAACCACAGCCGACATCAGCAGCATCCCCAGTGGGCAGCCTTCCGAGGCTGCAGGAGACGTCCTGGACCCTGCACACACTACATGAGGCACCACAACCAGCACTGGCAGTACCAGCAGTTGGCAGGCTAAGTCGCCGCAGGGAGGAGTGTGTCTCTGCCGCCATAGACTATCATGCTACCTGTTCCCAGAAAACCTTGTGGCCCAGACACCCAGGTGAGGGAATGGGGACAGCCACACCCCAGGTGCAGCACTCCGGGCACCAGGCCCCCTCCAGAACCAGTGGAGAACAGCATCCACTACCCCAGTCCTTGGCAGGATGAAGCACTCTGGGCACAAAGCCCCCTCCAGAACCTGTGGAGAAAAGCATCCACTTGAGAGTCTGTGGCTTTGCACTCCCCAGGACCAAACAATGGGCAGTGCGCCCACTTGAGAGACTGTGGCTTTGCATTCCCCAGGACCAAACAGTGGGCAACCCACCCACTTGAGAGACTTGAGAGACTGTGGCTTTGCACTCCCCAGGACCAAACAGTGGGTAACCCACCCACTTGAGAGACTTGAGAGACTGTGGCTTTGCACTCCCCAGGACCAAACAGTGGGCAACCCACCCACTTGAGAGACCTGAGAGACTGTGGCTTTGCAATCCCCAGGAGCAAGCAGTGGGCATGGAGCCCCCTCGTGGAGCAGTGGCGTCGTCCCATCATCCGGCTGAGGTGCCCCCCTCCCCTTCCCCCTGAGGTGCCTTTTTTTTTTTACCTGATGCCCCAGCAGTGTTCTCTCCGTTTTGAGGCAGGTGTCATGTGTGGGCTTCTCCCATCCTTTTTGGGACCACTGGTCCATGGACATGTAATGGAACAGTATCCTGACTTGTGTACTTGCTGTAAATATTTGTATATACTGATCTTTTAAATTTATGTTGACCTATCTGGATTTTTCGATGATTGCACTTGTTACAATAATTTCATTTGGTCCTTGCGTTGTTCCAGGGGGTTACGGGGAGTAAATGTGATGGTGTTGCATGTGTTTATGTGTGTGTTGTTGTGGGTGGGGGGTGTTGGGTGTTGCGTGTGTGTGCCACTCTCTTTTTCCTCCCCCCCTCCCCTGTGTGCTAGGTGCAGTACTCACTGTGGTCGTCGCCACCGTCTTTGATGTTCCTGGTAGAAGAGATCGTACACCAACATTGGTAACACCAGTAACTCAGACTCCATGGCGTCCAGGTTCCTCGTTGGGTGTCGAGAGGTGAGTGGTTTCCGTTCCAAGTCCTGTTTCTGCCGTGCTTTTGATAGTGTTGGTACCACGCCGGAAAAGCTGGCGGATTGGTGCCTTGTAATACAGTGGACGTTACATTGTCTTTCGCCTGTCTGTTGCCGGTTACCGCTGCGGTGTTTGTTGCTACCGCCGTGGCGGTCGGAATGTTAAAGTGGCTGTCTGTGTTGGCAGTTTCTGCCATGGTTGTGATTCTATTTTTTTTACCGCCGGTCTGTTGGCGGTATTACCGCTTTATCACCGAACGCCAGGGTTGTAATGAGGGCCAAAGTCTTTAAGCAATAAAGTTAAGCATTTCTCTTGTCAAGACACAGAGTAAAATATTGACCTTTCGGCCAGCAAGAAAATGGGCAAAAGGGGGGCTTCTCTTGGTGCAGTCTTGTTAAGTTAAATTCACTAAAACTATTTGCCAAATCCCCATTGGTTAAGGGATCGTATGTTAATACTTTGTCCAATAAAACTAAAACTCCAAATATATGAATTCTACCATTACTCCGTTCACATGTCGCTGATTGGTTTCTGCAATGTCCTAATCATCTGGCTCATCAGGTAACAATATTGTTGCAGCTTCTACTCCAGTCAGTGTCCCCATTGTTCTCCTCTTGAGAAGTCAGTCTTACACACATTACACACATAGGGGGTTATTCTAACTTTGGAGGAGTGTTAATCCGTCCCAAAAGTGACGGTAAAGTGACGGATATACCACCAGCCGTATTACGAGTTCCATAGGATATAATGGACTCGTAATACGGTTGGTGGTAAATCCGTCACTTTTCCGTCACTTTTGGGACGGATTAACACCTCCTCCAAAGTTAGAATAACCCCCATAATGTTACATTTAGCAAGAACAGTATCTTCTAGCAGTCGGTTCACATGAGAAAAGATTCTCAGCTGGGAGCACATTTACACAATACAATGGAAAATCACAATTTAACTTTCTAGGACAGCCATTTATCCTGGCAAGCAGGTCAAGACCTTCGCTAATTTAAGGCCTACAACTAATAAAGCTAATACATAATGCATAACTCTTAATATGACATATTACTACATTAGTCAAACATATGCTCAACATTTCATAGTATTAGACTATTAATAAGTACACTTTGTGAACAATGATGGCCACTCATCGTAATCACATTTTCAAATGCGTTCATTATTTTTCTACGTTATTATATTTTCTACACAAATCCATTACTCAGAATACATGACTACTCATTACTAACTTTTATAAAAACATCTGCACTAGAAATCCCTCCTCTGATGACTAAATGTGTCATCACACTAACTTCCACTCACAAATTTGGGCATCGGATAAAATTCTGTCCATTCAATCCCTTCATACATTTGTTCCCTTTTTGAGTATTCCCTGTCAATTTTTCCCTTTTCTTTTATTCCCTCCTCTGATTATTCTTCGATCTTTCAATTTAATTATTTTGCATAATTTACACAATCCCCATATTCAAATTAGACAAACCACAATAATTAATATCCCCTGCAAGATTTTCAATAGTATCCAATTGCAAATGTCGCTGAGCCAATTTCACACTGAAGCAAAACCTTTGCCAATCTACTCCCTAACACCTGGTTCTTTCAATTATTTCAAATCATCACTTTCATTAGTCAGATTAGTAATTAATCCTCTAATTTCTCTACTACTATTAATAATATATGAACAACAATGCCTAGAATTAATCATTCCACAGACTCCGCAATCCTTTGCTAAAAGAATGACTAAAGCAAGTTGATTCTGAAGAGTCATAGCTCTTTCAGCAGCTAATTCAGTATTTATCAGGAGTATGGCTCCTGAAAAATTTGTCAGCATGTTATCTACAATAGTAGACACTTTTGAATCTTTATCGAATTCAGAATGACTCCTACTGAAGGAATCATTGCTCCAAATATATCTCCCCTGTACCAGAATGAGACTTCCTCCTTTGTCTCATATGAAGTAATTCAGTCACTTTCGGAAACTTCTTCAAATCATCCATTTGATAAATCTTTGGGAAAACTATCCCTGAATAACATGTCCCATACCATCCTCTTGGAAGACGGTAATAAGCATTAAGACCACAGATATAATAAATTCTGGGAATTGCCGGGTCCTGTCCATTCAATATAAACGTCCATTTACTCTGAAACAAAAACAAATGTCTACATTCACTCAGTCTCACAAATAAAGTGTCAGTGCGTGATTTAGGCCTATATTTACATAGTTTCCCTACGTGTTGCGCATCTAAAGCTAATTTCTCTTCTGTTTTAATTGCACTATAA
Organism: Pleurodeles waltl; assembly: GCF_031143425.1. Lineage (NCBI taxonomy): Eukaryota > Metazoa > Chordata > Amphibia > Caudata > Salamandridae > Pleurodeles > Pleurodeles waltl. The sequence goes on along the minus strand of NC_090446.1, from coordinate 165,154,549 downwards.
GCATAATCATTCCTGTAAGTCCTTTTCTCTAAGCCTTTTTCTAACTTCTCCTTTAATGCCTTTCTCCTGTCATCTGTGTAATCTAAGAAGCTTTTCTCTAAAGGTGTAAGCAAGCATGTCAAATTATTCCTGTGAGCATAAACTGTGCCAAACGTCAATGTATGTTCAAAGAAACCTCTAACTAATACTATGTCATTATCCTTAGCTACTCTACTCAAATACCTAATTGTAGGGACAAACGAAAATACAACATCATGATTGGAGTAAAAGTACTGACTACAACTTATTCTTATGTTGAGGGCAGACTATGGTATGTAACTCTTTCCTCAACTGATGAAGGAATTTGCATACACCCACATAACAATTCCTCGCATCCATCATCTCAACATACTCACTCAACAACTGATAGAAGACATTAGAAGAAAGTTCTCCTTGCGCTTTAGTATCCCCATGCAAATACTTCTCATCTAACCTAAACCTCTCCATTGCTGTTAGTACAGTAGTTGTCTCAAAAGCAGGAGTATGGTTGGCTTCATTCTTATTAAGAGCAGACATACCCACAATCAATACCACAAATAATATCCCACACATAATCGCCAAACCAATACTCATATATTTACAGAGCCTAGTTTTCCTACCCTGCTGGCTAATGTTACCCATGATCTGTAAAGAATCAGAAAGCAGAGGAAAATTTTGAAAAACAAAAACTCTTCTTTCAGCAGTTATTTACAGCTTTCAGTCTCACTTCCAGGACCTCTTATCAAAATTGATAAGCAGCTTATCAAAATCAGGTTTCAAAAGTCAAATCAGGTTATCAATGTCAATTCTGGTTACTTTCGACAGTCTCTTTTTCAAAAATGTTCTCTCAGATTGTTTCAACACTTCAGTTCGTCAGCTTTCTTCAAGTGCCAAAATATTGACCTGGAATGTCTATCAAACCAAAAAAACAAAATGTCTTGCTGCCATTCAGTTGTAGTTTTGTGTGCCCATTCAGGACCTGCGTATCTTCAACTTGCTATTCTCTTTCTTTTTAATTTTTAATCACCAATCAATTCTCCATCACTTAGATCTTCTCTCCATGTTGTATTTACTTCTTCCTCAATTGTTGTCTCAAAAACAACTTCCTTTCCTTTTCCTTATGACTCCGGCCACTTATCTCCTTTCAGTGGACCTTTGGTCAGTGTTCTCTTCAGAGTCGAACTTGAGACTTCCCCTTGTGCTGCGTGTTTTCTCTTGACGTACCTACAATAGGTTCAGGAGGAGTCAGATCACAATGACTGTGATCCACCACAACTCCTTTCCCCTCTGGGTCTGGCAATTGCTCTGTTTGTCTCTCAAGATCGTCTCCTTCTGGGAAAGCCCTCCTCTGACTAGTCTCTCCTGCTGCCTCAATTGAGATAGGCTCCCCGTCACCGTCCTGGAGGTCTTCTCCTCCGTCTCTCACAGGAGTGACTGAACCATCCTCAATGGGCTCAGATCTGGTCTCAGTTCCTCTTTGTTCTCTTTCTGGCCCTGAGACTTGTTTCACTGTTGATGGTACTCTCAACAACTCTTCTTCCTCATGATCTAGTGGACATGCCAATTTCTTTGTGTGACTGGTGTTGATCCAATTTGGAATCCCAGCGCACTTCATATCTGTGGTAGTTGTCAAAACTACCTGAAATGGTCTTTTCCAACGAGGCTCCAAACACGTTCTCCTCATGTGTTTCCAGACCACAACCCAGTCTCTGTCTCTCAGTTTGTGCCCTGGGTCATGGATCGGTGGCAGTGTGGTAGCTTCCACCTGCTGAGAGAAAGAGCGAACCACATCAGCCAGACATTTGCAGAAATTGAACACCATATCATCTGTAATGCTGACAAGTGCATTTGCAGGCACTGCTGTCAACCTTATGGCTCGGCCCATAAGGATCCCATGCGGCGACAATCCTGTGTTCCTGTCGGGTGTGTTTCTTATTGACATCAAAACTCACACAGGCATCTCAATAAAATCCATCTGCAGTCTGCTGAACGGATCTCCCGCTCTTCCAATGTGGCTCAAATTAACCACTGTCCCTTTCCCCGCGTTCAATTGTTGGCAAATGACACAACAATGGGAAACTGCTTCAGCAACCTATCTAAACCTTGGGTTGAACCAATCATGTTTGATCAACCAAATCATGGCATCACTCCCAATATGTGCTTGACCATGATAATACCTAGCCATTTTAGACAAAAGACTATTTTGGAAAAAAACAATTGACCCTCTTCTAAAACCCACAATTCATCTTCTCTTTGTACACATTTCATTTTGTTCCACAAACATTTTTCCTCCCTGTCAGCATTATTCTGCAACATTTTCAATTTCTCCAAGGTGTCAATTACTTTCAGTGCAAAACTGGGACATGTTTTTTCTTCTTTGGGTAAAAGTTCCCACTTATCTTTAAACAATATACTGTTCAATGCTCAAAACCTTGCAACTTGATCCGCATATCTATTTCCCAATGATACAAGGTCCTGCGACTTTAGATGTGCACTGCATTTTACCACAGCAATCTTTTCAGGCATTTGCATAGCATGTAACAGTTCTTTAATCGTTTCACCATTTCTCACTGGTGAACCAGAAGTGGTCATGAACCATCTATGTGACCACAACTGGCCACAATGAAGGACTATTCCAACTCCATACTGGCTATCCACATAGATTGTAACTTTCAACTGGGCAGAAACATGGCACGCTCTGGTAAGGGCTATCAGTTCCGTTACATGGGCAGAATACACTTCTTTAAGCCAAGAAGCTTCCAAAATACCAGTAATTGTGCACACGGCCTATCCTGCTCTCAGTGTCCTTATATTGTCTCTCAGACAGGAACCATCAACAAAGATAATTTGATCATTCTCTTCCAATTGATTATCTCTAATGCCAGGTCTCAGTTTTGTGCACAAATCAGTTACTTCAAAACAATCATACTCAACGTCTTCCATCTTTTCAATTTCAATATTTTAATTTGGGAGTGAGGTTGCTGGGTTCAGTTCTGTACATCTTTACAATGACACATTTGGTGACCCTAGCATACTCGTTTCATATCTGGTCAACCTCGCACCAGTCAAATATTGGGTTTTCGTCCTTGTAAGTGGAATCTCAATAGAGTGAGGGACCACTATCATCAGGGGACGTCCCATTACAATGCTTTCACACTGTGTAAGGCTTTGCCCAACTGCTGAAACTTCACGCAAACAACCTTTTAAGGCTGCTGCAACTGAGTCCAAAGTAGCTGAGAAATATGCTACTGGGTGGTTTACACTTCCATGGACCTGTGTCAAGACAGACAAAGAACATGCATCACGCTCATGACAAAACAATGTGAATGGTTTTGTGTAGTCAGGCATACCCAAAGTTGGAGCCTTGCACAGACTCTCCCTCAATTCAGTGAATGCTTTCATTCAAGACTGGTCTAACACTATAGGATCAGTGACTTCCTTATGAGTCAGTCTTCGAAATGACAGAAACGTTTGGAATCCATTGGCGACAGTTGCCTACCATCCCTAAAAACATCATGACATCTTTGTGTGGTCTGGGGATTTATCTGCAATATGGCTGTAACTCTTTCTATCTATATCTTTCTTGAGCCTTTCTCAATATGGTGACCCAAGTGTAGCAACAATAAACTCGATCCAAAAATTTGAAACAAAAGAGAAATTGGGCTATCCTCATGAAGAGGCACAGAAAAGAAGGCTTGCAACAAATCAGTGACAGTGAACCACTCAGCATCACATGGAATCTAAAACATTATCAAGGCTGGATTTGCATCACGGGCCAACATTTGACCACAATCTCATTTATATTTCTTGAGTCCTCGACAATTCAAACTTTCCCACAGGGTTTTTGCAAATTCATTATCAGTGAATTACATGGGCTGCTCAATACTTTGTTCAAAACCCCTTGCTTTACAAAGTCTGCAATTATCTGGGCGACCTGCATAAGGACATTTTGTGGCATGTGGTACTGTGGAAGTTGAGGAAAAACTGCATTCAGCTTTACAGTAACTTTAACTGGCTAAACTCCCTTTATCAGACGTTCTTCTCTTCCTGTAAAATCCCACGCTTTCTCCCTAACCCTGCAAATCAGGATGAAGCTCCTTCACTGTGAACATCAGGAAAAAGTAAATCAGAGGGTACTCCTCATTTGTAGTTTCATCTTCTAACTCTGGGGCTTGGTCATCTTCATCATCACTATTCATCTGAATCTCAATTCCCTCATTTGAACAAGTAATCAAACATTTCTTTTTACATAGCAAGTCTCTTCCCAGTAGGGATACCGGACTTGAATCACAGACTACAAATTTGTGCAATCCCTGAAAGTTGCCAATTTCAACCTTAACTGGTTCTGTAATGGGGGGGTGGTCAAATACTGATCAGCCATTCCTACAATCTGAACTGTTTTACCTGGAAGGTGCAAGTTTGGAACTTCTGCACTTCTCACTGTAGAGCGTGTGGCTCCTGTGTCAACCAAGAATAAACCTCTGTGACCCATAACCTTAACCTTCACATAGGGACCTCTCTTATCTACTTCTAAGGAAGTTGCAAGCACACATGGCTCCTCATTTGAACTCTTACTCATCCAATCATCATTTATTCCATTCTCACTGTGTAACAGAAATTGGTGCACTGTGTTATTACTTTGGTTAAGCATCTGACCCATGACCTGTTGAGAAAGCATCAGCTGTTGCTGTTCCATTGGGGCTTGAGGTATTTGAATTTGCTGTCTAGGTACCATGGGAACCTGCTGTTGCATTGGCTGTAACTTTGTCATCTGTACACGTGGCATTTGCACCTGCTGCATGGGTTGTAAATTCTGCCCTTGTTTCATATTATTTTGAAAATGTGGATTAGGACCTCTCACTCTCGACCCTCTCATGTTCTGGAACAACCTGAGGTCATTACTTTGCTGAACAACACCTTCCTGCACCATCATCGGACACTCCCATTTCCAATGTCCAACGGCTCTGCAAACGTGACATGGCAATAATTTCTTCATTCCCTGCATATCATTCTGAACCCCTACAGTACCCAAGTCTGGACCACGATTCACATCACCTCTGTGACCTCTACCTTTCATCTGCGGCTGAAACATCATGTTTCCCTGCTGCTGCTGCGGTAACTGTTGTGGAAATTCCCTTGCATACCCGTTTGAGCAGCTTTAATCTGCATCACCATCGCCTTCTCTTTCAGCTTTCTCTGCTTCAACTCAATCTCATCACTGAAGTACTTTGCATATGGCAACACCTCATCAATTGGCTTTGCTTGCCAGCAAATCAAATGACTCTTAATCATCTGGCTAATTTCAGTTCTCAACCCTTCCACAATTCTGAACACAAAATGAATCATGTCTCATGCCTCTATAGTCTCTGTACCACTGTAATGCTTGAATGCCTGCAACAATCTCTCATAATACGCATGTACCGACTCTTTTGCTTCCTGAGCTGTCGTGTCAATCCTCTGCCAATCAATATTCTTGGGCGAAATTCTCATTTTAAAAAATTCAATCACCTTATAGTAATATTTCATCACCTCAGGAGATGGTGCACCTGTATTTTTGTCTCTCTGCGGTCCTCTTGTTGGCCAATCTACACTCCTCTTATGCTCGATCCACAAATTAGCGGGAACCACTATCTCAAGTAACGTGCTGAAGTCCTCCCACAGGCACTTCACAAGTTTCACAAACCTGTCTGTCTGCTGATACCACTCTACTGGCTTCTCTCTCAATTTTGGATAATCGTTTGCAAATGATAGAATGTCACTTCTGCTCCAAGGGTCATGAATACATTTCCCTCTGGAATCTCTCTCATTAGTAAAATTTTAACTGGATCTTTATCCCGCTGCACATTTGCATTCAGCTCCACAGAATTCCTTTTCCTCTTGTCTCTTTTCTTTACCTATATGCCTTCCCATTTGTCTAATGCTCGCCAAGTCTGGACACTTTGAAGCAATTCCTTAAGGAGTGTCTTCATTCCAGCAGATCTCATGTGTTCAAAATCTTTAGCCTCAAAATCTAATCTGTAACTCCTTTCATATGCTTTGTTTTCTCTACTTCTATGCCATACTTCTCTGCCAGATCTGCTAGTGTCTGATGCACATTGCTCCCTTCCCTCATAATTTTCGGGCACAAATATCTCAACTCAGCCTCTGTGTAGGATTCTAAACTGTTCACACTCGTAGTTCCCTCAATGAGTTCCCCCGCTTCAATGCTTAGCCTAGCATAATTCAAACACTCCTCTCCTTTGGGAACACTCTGGGGGCTATTCATCTTGTCTAGCCATTCAGTCAACTGCTGAGCTGTCAAACTTTGCAACAACATTTTACTGGCTTGGACTGGTGGCACCTGCAGTGCAACTGCATCCGGGGTCTGTGGTATCAACAATTTCAAACTCTGGCTAACGTTTGACCTTACCATAGTATCTGGAAGTGCTACAAATGGACTGAGGGCTAACAATGATTTTGAGCCGTCAAAAGTCTGTCCCACATAAGAGACTACCTGAGCATTTTCATTATGTCCTCCCCTCATTATATTCTGGGACATGGCACCCTGCTCACTGACAGTAGGTTTCTTCTGTGCAAATAAGGGTACGGCTGGACCAAAAGTAATAGATTGCGATATAGCATCTGGGGTTGGTCTGGCCCTTACACGCTGTGGGAGAGTAACTCCCATGTTCTGATTCATCATCGAAGACATATCTGACTGTGTCCCTGTTACTGGAGTGAATCTTGGCATTACCTGCGGCTACACTTATGGCAGTAAAATTGGTTTGTTCAGTCTGAACGAACATCGATCTCGGGTAAACCTGTTCCCTAGGCACCATTAAATTTGAAGTCATTTCCATAATGAGCACATCAGGGTAAATTCTCTGAACCTGTGGCGGTCGCACCTGATTTTGCACTACAGGAGTCGTAGACACATTAAGACCATTCTACATCGCATTCTGTATCAGGTTAGCATTAACCTGCATCAGACTTAGGCGGTCATTACAACATTGGCGGTAAAAGCCGCTTACCGCTGTGCAGAAGACCGCCAACACACCGCGTGGCCGCGGAAATCCGCCACAGCTATTATGACCCACATCCCGAAATCCGACAAAATTCAGATACCCACACAAGGCCGCCACACCAAAGGTCAGTGATAAACTGCCGAAAACAAAACCTCCACCGTCACGCCAACAGAAATACGCCCATGCTATCACGACACACGAATCCACGCGGCGGTCTTTCAACCGCGGTATTCCATTGGCGGTACACACCGCTGCGCTCAAAATACACACACACATCTCCAAAACACCACCACATTGGACAATTCGAAAGACACACACCTGATACACATACACACACCACTCCCACACACTCAATACTATATAAAACACACACCCACATCACCCACAAACCCCTACGACAACAATTGCGACAGAAGGCCAGAGAGAGACACCACCGTCCACAAACTAGCAGCCACTGGCACTCAACACCATCACCCACACAACTTCCACGCAAAAAACACCACACACCACTACATATCACCACACTTATTACCACATACACCACCCCACACATCACCTACACCACCCCATGGCACGGCAAAGACACCCCAGGTTCTCGGAGGAGGAGCTCAGGGTCAACGCAGTGGGACGGCACCCAAGAAATCGGGACGACATCAGGAAGAGGTGGAACGACCTACGGGGGAAGGTGGGTTCAGTGGTCTCCAGACACATCGCGGTACAGCGGACTGGCGGCGGACCCCTACCTCCTCCCCCACAACTAACAACATGGGAGGAGCAGGTCTTGACTATTCTGCATCCTGAGGGCCTCGCAGGAGTCGGTGGAGGAACGGACTCTGGTAAGTAAAATCTTAACTATCATATCCCCCACCCTACCTGCATGGTATCACATACCCCCACCCTCGCCCCCACCCCTATCACTCCAACTCCTCACAAATGTACCAATATCACAAACCACCCATCCCAACACCAAGCCCTGCATGACACAAAAAAGCATGGACACCCATCACTAAAGCATGCCCACTGTACATACCCATAACACCCCCCTCAACCATCATCACACAAGCCCACACATAGGAATGCTAGCATTGGGGTACACGGTCACCCACCCATTGCACACCATGAAACACAGCGATGCAATAATCATGACTTTACACCCCTACAGGACCACTACCCAACGTCACCAGATAGGAGGGTCCAGACATCTCCACCCCACCCACAGAAGAGGCCCACAGTGATGACAACAGCTCTGTCCACCTGGATCTACATGACCAGCCCAGACCATCGTGGGCCTCGGAACAGTCGGTTCCCCTCACACAGGCACAGGCCACCACAGACCTTCCACCCTCTGGTAACACAAGCACAGCACCCACCCAGCGGGCCCATACCTCCGTCCCCAGGACACGTCAATCAGCTGTGTGTCCACCACTACAGGGAACCCAGGATAACCCACCACCCCAACAACAACAGGGACCTGGGGGCAGTGGTAGTGGGCACACGGTCCAGGGGATGGAGGCACAGGAACACAGGGGAACTGGGAGGGCTGCTGTGCGACAGGGGGCGGACAGGCCTATGGAACCCACTCTCCACAAGGCCCTCTCCTCCATCATGGGAGCATACCACCACTCCCAGGAGACGATGGCAACGGTACTGGCCAAGTTTCAGGAGACCCAGCGCCTGCAGGAGGAACAGTATTTGGGCTTCAGGGAGGAACTCAGAACCATCAGCACTGCCCTGGGCACAATCATAGGGGTGCTGAAGGAGATACTTAACACCAGGAGGGACACTGTGGCACTCCAAGGGGCCCCTGACACTAGCATGGACGATGAACTGCCCACCACCTCTGCCGGCGCGAGTGGGCAGGAGGCACCGCCACAGGACCACCACACCAGCACCCCACCCACTGCAGACGGAGAACCACCCCGCAAGCGGTCCCTGAGAACCAGGAACAAGACAGAGCACGATGCCAAGACCCCGCCAAGAAATAAGACCACCCTGATTGTCATCCTACTGTCCCACTTTGTAACCCTGTCCATATTGGAACTGCCCCAGCTCCACTTCCTATGCCCATATGGGCAATGCACCTGTGAGACTAATAGACTGGACTCTGCCATGGACATTCCTCCACCATCACCCCTCACCATTTTACAACCCCCCTCCAATATTTAGCACTGCAATAAACACCCTTGAAGCACAAAACAATCTGGAGTCAGTCTGTGATTTTGAAAATGTGTATTAGCAATGACAGTGACAAAATGCGTTCTCAAATGTAATGTCAACATACCTATGTCACACATCTCAAGTCCATGAGGAATATAAGCAGATGGCACTTGTTGGAAACCACACCTGTGAAACTGTAATGGAAATGTACAACTCAGTTACCATATACTGGTTGAAATCGACAGACAGGATAGAGGTAGAAGTGTGAAAGTACTTGTAGTAGGTAGGAATGTATTCTCACCTGTGTGTCACTGGAAATATTGCTGGAAAACTGAGTCCCTGTTGTCAATGTCTTCTTCCTCTGCTTCCTCCTCATCACTGTCCACAGGCTCCACAGCTGCCACAACACCGTCATCTGGACCATCCTCCTGCAGAAAAGGCACCTGTTGTTGCAAAGCCAAATTGTGAAGCATACAGCAGGCCACGATGATCTGGCACACCTTCCTTGGTGAGTAGAATAGGGAACCACCTTTCATATGGAGGCACCTGAACCTGGCCTTCAGGAGGCCGAAGGTGCGTTCGATCACCCTCCTAGTCCGCCCCTGGGCCTCATTGTAGTGTTCCTCTGCCCTGGTCCTGGGATTCCTCACTGGGGTCAGTAGCCATGACAGGTTGGGGTAACCAGAGTCCCCTAATAGCCACACCCAGTGCCTCTGGAGTTGACCCATCACATAAGGGATGCTGCTATTCCGCAGGATGTAAGCGTCATGCACTGAGCCAGGGAACATAGCATTTACCTGGGAGATGTACTGGTCTGCCAAACATACCATCTGTACATTCATTGAATGATAACTCTAACGGTTCCTATACACCTGTTCACTCATGTGGGGGGGGGACCAGAGCTACATGGGTCCCATCAATGGCACCTATGATGTTGGGGATATGTCCAAGGGCATAGAAGTCACCTTTCACTGTAGTAAAATCCTCCACCTGAGGGAAAACGATGTAGCTCCGCATGTGTTTCAGCAGGGCAGACAACACTCTGGACAACACGTTTGAAAACATAGGCTGGGACATCCCTGATGCCATGGACACTGTTGTTTGAAATGACCCACTTGCAAGGAAATGGAGCACTGATAGCACCTGCACTTGAGGGGGGATCCCTGTGGGATGGCGGATTGCGGACATCAGGTCTGGCTCCAACTGGTTACACAGTTCCTGGATTGTGGCACGGTCAAACCTGTAGGTGATGATCAAATGTCGCTCCTCGATTGTCAACAGGTCCACCAGCGGTCGGTACACCGGAGGATTCCGCCATCTCCTTACATGTCCCAGCAGACGGTGCCTAGGAAGGACAACAGCGAGCACAGAGTCAAACAACTCAGAGGTATGTACCCACAGTCTACACAGAACACCATTCATACACAGAATCTGCCCTGTATTTGTGTTGTGCGACAAGGCCTAGGTCTGTGTGACGCAGTTGGTAATTAGGCCACGTGGGCCCCTGAAATGGCGGCTGCCTGACCTGTAAAATGGGACAATGGGATGTGAGGTAACTGCGCTGGCGTTGTACACCATCGCGGTAGGCGGTCGAAGACCGCGGCGCAATGCTGCATTGGTTAACATTGGACCCTATGGGTCCCAGGAGCCAATGACGATGTACGCCGGCGGTGATGCTACGCACCGCCGCGGACATGACCGCCATTTTCTAGCTGTTCAATCACTCGATACCTGATTTTCAACCGGAGAGGACCTACACTGCAAGAGCTGCTGTGACCTCGGTCTGGAGGAGACAATGGCTAGTGCATCTGGGGAAAGGGCCCCTGCCTTCACTGCAGAGGAGTTGGAGAAGCTCGTGGACGGGGTCCTCCCCCAGTACACGCTACTCTACGGTCCTCCAGACCAACAGGTAAGTATACAGGGAGCACGTTGTATGGGCTATGCCTGGGTGGAGAGGGCTGGTTGTGAGAAGGAAGGGGGCACAGTTCTGCGTGCATGAAGGACTGTTCATGCATGTGCCACATGGCAAGGCTAGGGATGTGGGCCACTCACTTTGACGGTGCAGTTGCTAATGACTTCTCCTCTTCCCCTGTACATTTCATGTAGGTCAGCGCCCACCAGAAGAAGGATATTTGGCGTGCCATCGCCAAGGACGTCCGGACCCTGGGGGTCCACCACAGACGGAGCACCCACTGCCATAAAAGATGGGAGGACATTCGCCGCTGGAGCAAGAAGACGGCGGAGGCTCAGCTGGGGATGGCCTCCCAATGTGGGAGGGGTGCCCGTCGCACCATGACCCCCCCTGATGTTCCGGATCCTGGCGGTGGCCTACCCTGAGTTGGATGGGCGCTTGAGGGCATCACAGCAGACACAAGGGGGTGAGTACAACACCATTCTGCGGACTTTGCGCGCAGTGAAGGTGTCTGGGTGGGGGAGGAGGGCTGTGGGTTTCCCTAGGCCAGGGCGAGTTCCGTAGGCTAGGCCCCTCCGTAATGCAGGCCATGTGGCACTCCACCCCACCTCTGTAGAGTGCCAAGTACAGGTATACATGCCCCGGTGTCATCTATGTGTGCAGATGTCGACCATAGCCATGTAGGCCATATCCCAGGAACTGCATCTGTAGAGCCCAACAGCGCGGCGTAGTGGAGGGGGCTGCTGTGTCTGTATTGTCCGCCAACGCTAGCGGTAAGCCATGCAGTCAATCTGTCTTTCTTCTGTCGTCCCCCCCCTTTTTGTGGTCTCCCTGTTCTTGTGTGCATCAGCATCATCAGGCGGAGGTACAGTGGCACCGGAGCACGAGGGAGCTGCATCCCACATGTCCATGGAGGGCCACACCACAGACTCGGAATACACCAGTGGGACGGAGGGCGAGGGGAGCTTCACGGCGGTCACAGGATCTGCAACCAGCGACACGGACTCGTCCTCTGATGGGAGCTCCCTTGTGGTGGGGGCAAAATCTGTGCCCCCCACTTCTACAGGTACAGCCGCCACCCCCCCTACCACCTCTGCTGCCCTCAGTGAGGAGGCCAGGAGGGTGGGCATCACCTTCGCCCCAGGCACCTCAGCCCCTGCCCCTGTCACCCCTGCTGCCCTCAGTGAGGAGGCCATTGACCTCCACAGGTCACTCACTGTTGGGCAGTCTACCATTTTGAATGCCATCCAGGGTGTAAAAAGGGAATTGCAACACACAAATGCATTCCTGGAAGGCATTCATTCTGGTCAGGCTGCCCTTCATCGAACCCTGCAAACTCTGGCCTCAGCACTGATGGCAGCCATTGCCCCTGTGTCTAGCCTCCCCCCTCCAACTTCCTCCACCCAGACCCAATCCCCTGTACCCCAGCCTATCCCAAGCACACCATCAGACCAGCATACACACACCTCACCACACAAGGGAAGCTCAGGCAAACATAAGCACCACACATCCCACAGGCACTCACGCAAGCATCACACACATACAGACACACCAACATCCACTGCCTCTACTGTGTCCCCCTCGTCATCGTCTCCCTCCGCCCTCCCAGTCTCGTCTACACTCTCACCTGCATGCACTACCACTACAGCCACTACGTCCCGCACCAGCACACCCACCACCACACCCCGCTCACATACACTCACCACCCCACTACCATTTAAACGTCCCCTGTGTCCTCTCCCAGTGTGTCTGTGATGCCCCCTCCCAAAGTACACAAAGGCAGGCACACACCCACCCAACATACATGCACCTCACGACAGCCTCCAGTGCATGCACCTGCACCCAAAGCCACAAAAGTTACACCTCCTACAACCACCTCCTCTTCCTCCACTCCCAAACCCCATCCAGCTACCCGTCCCAGTGTTCCTAAGAAACTTTTCCTGACCAAGCTTGACCTCTTTCCCACCCCCCCTCCAATTCATAGGTCCCGTACTAACACCTCGGCCAAAAAATATCCGGGACCAGTGGTGCCTATTGTTACAGGTATGTGGAGTGCACCGGGCACCAGGGCAGCCAGTGTGACACGGAGCCACAGCACAGCCAGTCCCCCCCCCTGTGAAGCACCAGAAGTTGGACAGTGGCTGGCGGAGAGAGGGGGCAGTCTCCAGCCAGTAAAGCTGCTCACAAGGGTCCCGGGGGGAGTGTCGAATCAGCTGTGACTCCTCCCAAGGTGGGGAAGGGGCAGAAGAAATCGCCAAAGTCTGGGAGGAGCAGCACGGCGGAGAAGACCGCCATCATCCCCGCCATCATCCCCGCTGCCCAGGATGCCACCGCCAGCCCAATCGTCACTGGCCAGGAGGCCACCACCAGAGTCAGTGCCCAGGAGGGCAGCCCGATCGTCACTGGCCAGGAGGTCACCGCCAGAGTCAGTGCCCAGGAGGGCAGCCTGATGAAGGACCGCCAGCCCAGCTGGGCAATGAAGGACCGCCATGGCAAGCTCCGCTGAACAGGGCAAGCACCGTTGACCAGGTCAGAAACTGCAAACTCAAGCACCGCTGAACAGGGCAAAGACCGCTAAACAGGGCAAGCACCGCCAAGTCAAGCACTGCTGAACAGGTCAAGCACTGCTGAACAGGGCAAGCACCGCCAAGTCAAGCACCGCTGAACAGGGCTAGCACCGCTGAACAGGTCAGAAACTGCAAACTCAAGCACCGCCAAACAGGGCAAGGACCGCCAAGTCAAGCACCGCTAGCCCATGAGCGGCAGGGGCAGTGACGCAACTGGGACCGTCACGGGGTGAGTGGTGCACTCTGGGCACCAGTCCCCCTCCAGAACCAGTGGAGACATGCATCCACTCCGTCTGTCCTTGACAGGATGAAGCACTCTGGGCACCAGTCCCCCTCCAGAACCAGTGGAGACATGCATCCACTCCGTCTGTCCTGCACAGGATGAAGCACTCTGGGCACCAGTCCCCCACCAGAACCAGTGGAGACATGCATCCACTACCTCTGTCCTTGACAGGTGAAGCACTCTGGGCACCAGTCCCCCTCCAGAACCGGTGGAGACATGCATCCACTCTGTCTGTCCTTGACAGGATGAAGCACTCTGGGCACCAGTCCACCTCCAGAACCAGTGGAGACATGCATCCACTCCGTCTGTCCTGCACAGGATGAAACACTCTGGGCACCGGTCCCCCTCCAGAACCAGTGGAAACTGTTATCCACTTGAGAGACTAGGGCTTTGCACTCCCCAGGATGGTACAGTGGGCAACCCACCCACTGTAGAGAGTTGAGAGACTGTGGTTTTGCACTCCCCAGGATGGTACAGTGGGCAACCCACCCACTGTAGAGACTTGAGAGACTGTGGCTTTGCACTCCCCAGGATACATCAATGGGCATGGAGCCCCCTCGTGGATCTGGTGTGGTGCACTCATCCGGCTGAGGTGCCCCCCCTTCCCTTCCCCCTGAGGTGCCTGTTGTATTTCTATCTGATGCCCCAGCAGTGTTCTCTCCGTTTTGATCAGGTATCTAGTGTGGGCCTCGCCCATGCATTTTGGGCCCAGTGGTCCACGGACAATGACTTGTGCATTACCTGCACTACTAATCGTGGTGTATATTTTGTTTAATGTGTATATATATATATATATATATATATATAGATATATGTATATATTTGGTTACTGTATTTTGATATATTACAATGGTTCCACTCATTTCCTTTTGTCTTTGCATTCTTCTGGGGGTGTTGGGGGTTGTTACTGTAATGTTTGGATATGCATTGGTGTGTGTGTTGTAATGGGTGAGGGTCGGGGTGGGGGTGGGGGTGTTGCGTGTGTGTGTCCCTGTCTTTTATCTCCCCCTCCCCTATGTCGTAGGTGCAGTACTCACCGTTGTCTTCGCAGCCGGCGCTGATGATCGTCGTATAGGAGCAGGAAGACTAGTGCAGGAAGATTATGGAGTTCAGGCTCAATGGTGCTCTCCTTCCTCGTGGAGTGTCTAGAGGTGAGCGTTTTCCCTTTGAAATGGCTGTTTCCGCCGTGTTTTTATACGCGGTGAATCCGCCCCGGAAAAGGTGGCGGATTGGTAGGTTGTGATACTGTTGGCGGTACTTTGTCTCCCGCCTGTCTGTTGGCGGTGACCGCCGCGCTGTTTGTCTGTACCGCCGTGGCGGTCGGAGTGTTAAAGTGGCTGTCTTTGTTGGCGGTTTCCGCCATGGTCATAATTCCCATTTTTTTACCGCCGGCCTGTTGGCGGTCTTACCGTTGCTTTAACACCGTCCGCCAGGTTTGTAATGACTCCCCTAATGTCCCATTAATCCATCTCAGAGCTGTGTTAAAGTCTTTTCTGCCTTTCTCATCCTCCTCTCTAATTTTCTGTTGCTGTTGCTGTCTGGCTACTAGCTCCCAAATCGCTAATGCCTCAAACTGTGCTGGTCTCGGAAGGGACTTTGATTCATATATCACCATCCTTAAATGCTCTAAAACCCTCAAATTGAACGTCCCATTTGTAGGAAATGCTAAGTTCCCATCCTTTTCTGTCACTTTGCACCATTGCTTTAGCCAAAGACATGGCGCAACACCCTTCTCTTCCATTACAGTGTAAGCTGGTGTACCTTCTGGCGATGTAGCCTCGCCTATACACGTTGTAATATACGTATCTTCCCCCTAAAGCACTCTTTAAAGCTTTGAAAAATTTCACCTTTTCGACCTTTTTGTTAGTCAAAATCAAATTAGGAAGTGACTTTTAAACCCAGAATTCCCTTCACCCACTTTCTCAACCAATTGCCTCTCAGGGACGGCTGCCAATCCGTGCCCGACCCTTCTCACTAACCGACCTATCCCAGCGCGGCTCCAATGACATCACACTCACAAGTACTGTGGCTGAAAAAGTCTTTCGGCTTGTCCTCCCCAAACTTTGATTCACACAAACTAATGCAAAAATTGCGAGCACTAATCAAAAAACAAACACTAAATCTGCTGATAACTACGGGAAAGGTAAAACAATTGCTTCAGAAGCTTTACAGATTTTTCACTGACAGCTCTTCCCACACTTACAGCTATTCCTTCTTTCTCATTCTCCCAAATTCGACCCACAAATTCTACTCTCAACTGATCAGTGGGTCTGTCCTGGTGCACATAGAACTCGCCAAATCTCAGTCAAAATTTTCTTTCACTCACTTTGACTCACACTCTGACTTGTCGACCACGCCCGATCAAACTACTAAACCAGACAAATTACAACATAAAACCAAGTGTCTCATACACTTTTCAATATACTCTGGAGTCTTAGACCACACAGGGTCTGTACATCAACAACCACGTGGACAATTTTTTAGCACAAAGAGCCACTCACATGTGAAGTTTGACGACTTACCTACTCTCACACTGCGGAGTACGCACACTCCTCTACAACTTCATTTGGAATACGCAAACTCCCTAAACTCTCACGAACCTCACAATTCACCTGCGATTTGCATAAGCTGTGCAAGCGCAACCTACTTCATTCACACTGTCACTAGAACGCTGAGAACATCCTCAAACAACCATTAGCAAGATCTGAGATTCTGGGAAAGTCATTTCTGGGCTTAGGGAAAATGTTTCACTGTCATCTCTGCAATTTGTATCATAAAAATAAATCTAAATCTCAGTAATACTGAACTCTCAAAGGACCAAATCATCAAGCTACCAGAGATGGTGGTACATCTATTACTATCTCTGGACCTCTATGATGGGCTATTAAGGAGACAAACCATTACCTCTGCTACCATCACAGTTAGCGCGTCTCATCTTAATAAGTAAACTTATAAGGGAACGCGAATAGGTCGATGAACCTTTTGACTTGCAATTAAGATGTTCCCACCATAATTCCAGTACATGCATATCACTAATCAATAATGAATACACAATATCAATAATCAACAATAACCATCAACATTAATAATCAATAGAGTCAGTAATTGTTACGCACCATGACCTTTCAGCCATGAATAACCACACCTTTTAGTAAAGGTTAAAATATTTATTTCCCTATATTAACAATGCTAAAGTCATGTAGATTAATCTCAAAATCAGATGAAAAACATACAGAAACAACACTGGCTGTCCAAAGTGACAGTAAAACGTAATCTAATCAAAGGTTGAACTATTACACTTTCTAAGGTTACAGTGCAACTTAATACCAAGAACAATTTCGCTATCAGATTAAATACAAGTAGATTCAGCAAAGAAATTTATCAAGCATCTTTCCTTATTAGCAGATCTCCATTATTGAGGATCCTTAACTAACACCAGATTAGCATCAGCATATTGGGCTGCATGCAAAACAATTTAGTAAAACGAATTTGGAAAAACATCCAACTATGGCTCTATCAAAACAGTGTGGTTGGTACCTAGAAAGAAAAAGCAAATTGGCATAACAGACACATATGTTTCATTACAACCTCTCCTGAAGTAGATCGGCAAGACAAGATAGTCTTCGTCATCAAGACATCAATCAATCAGCAAGGCATCAGGATTCAGCATCAAAGTTCAGAAAACGCAAAGTCTTTTAGCAATAAAGTTAAGCATGTCTCTTGTCAAGACGCACAAGAAAATATTGACCTTTCAGACAGCAAGTAAATGGGCAAAAGTGGGGCTTCTCTTTGTGCAGTCTTGTTAAGTTGAATTCACAAAAACTATTTACCAAATCCCTATTGGTCAATGGTTCATTATTTATCCTATAAAACTACAACTCCAAATCTATGACTTCTAGCATTAGTCCGTTCACATATCGCTGATTGGTTTCCTGCAATGTCCTCATCATCTGGCTCGTCAGGTAACAATATTGTTGCAGCTTCTACTCTAATCAGTGTCTCCATTGTTCTCCCCCTGAGAAAGTTAGTCTCACACACAATATACACCTCATATACATTTAACAAGAACAGCATCTTTTAGCATTCGGTTCTCATGAGAAAAGATGCTCAGATTTGAGCACATTTTCACAATACAATGGAAAATCATTATGTAACTCTCTAGGACAGCCATTTATTAAATGTTAAGAAATACAGCTTGACATAAGGCCTGGCAAGTAGGCCAAGACCTTCGCTAAGTTAAGGCCTACAACTAAAAAAGCTAATACATAATGCATAACTCTTAATATAACATATTACTACATTAGTCAAACATATGCTCAACATTTCATAGTATTAGACTATTAATAAGTACACTTTGTGAACACTGACGGCCACTCATCGTAATCACATTTTCAAATGTGTTCATTATTTTTCTACGTTATTATATTTTCTACACAAATCCATTACTCAGAATACATGAATACTCATTAATAACTTTTATAAAAACACCTGTGCTTGCACACTCACTCACAGACCTACTCAGACAGACACACAGCCAGTTACAGACCCACTCACACTCATGCACCCACTCACAGACCCCTGTTATTCATACACCCACTCAAAGACCCACTCAGACACTTGGAATACCCAATCACAAACTCATATACCCACTCACATATCCACTGGCAGTCATCCACCTACTCAAGGACCCACCTACACTCATCCACCCACTCACAGACCCACTGACACTCATATACCAACTCAAAGACCCACTCAGACACTTCAAAAACCCACTCAGCTACTCATACAACTGCTCACAGATCCACCGACAGTCATACACCCGCTCAAAGACACACTGACACTCATACACCAGCTCAAAGAACCACTGAGACACCCACAGGTCCACTGAAGGACTCACTCATACACAGGCACACTGACACTCATATACACACTCAAAGACCCTCACAGACACTCACACACCTACTCAAAGACCCACTCAGACAGTTACACGCCCATTCACAGATCCACTTACACACTCTTTTACCCACTCAGAGAGCTACAGATACTCATATACCCACTGTAAGACCCACTCAGACACTTCCATACCTACTCAAAGATCCCCTCATACACTGAGACACCCACTCAGAGACCCACTGATACTCATATACCCACTCAAAGACACACTTAGACACTCACCCACCCGCTTCCAGACCCAGTCAGACACTCATGCACCCATTCAGTGTTTCAGTGAAACTCATACACCCATTTAAAGACCCACCTACACACTCACTCACCCACTTACAAACCCAATCAGACACTCATGCACCCACTCACACACCCACTCAAAGACCCACTCAGTCACATACCCATTCACAGACCCACTTACACACTCATGTACCTACTTCGAGACCCACTGATACTCATACACCCACTGAAAGACCAACCCAGACACTCACACACCCACTCAAAGACCCACTCACACACTCATGCACCCATTCACTGGCCCCATTTGAATTCCACTGAGGTATACAGAAATGTATTGTGGCATGGAGAGAGTCAAGCAAAGACATATAAACATATGTTGGGTATTGTACTTTGAATGTGTGCTTTTGGTTTACAGATCCGCAACTGAGTCTCAACTTAGATTTTTGTTAAAAAAATCAGATTTGTTTTATAAGTATAAATAGTGTTTGAGCTATATGGTGGCTCTAAGAAGAGCCTTTGTGTTTATTGTGAATATATCATTAGTACACATAAGAGTCAAAGCAGAGTTTCAAGTTACTCAGAAACACTCTGTTGCCTTCATCTGTGAAGTGAACACCATCTCTTATATATATCCTGTCCATGTCAAAGTGCGGGTTTTTATTGTTGATAGTGCCCATTTAATGGTCCCTCTGGAATGTTGAAACAGTTTTATTAACATGTTTCCTGGCTTTGTCTACCTGTAGACAGAATTCAGTAGACCACTTCCATTTCTGCCTCTGGGATATGTTAGGGAACACAAAAGCAATGTGAGGGAAACATCTCATTCATTGAATAAAGGTATCCTTCCTTAGGATTTCAAGTCCTACCCCAGTCAGTGTGCCTAAGTCATGACCACCACATTGCACAATCATGAGGGGAGGTGGTTGGCAATCTCTAATGCTTTTAACCAGTGGAAGCACTTTAACCCTCTGTGGCCAATCCAAGTAATATCCACATTAGCCAAACCCATGTCCCTTTCAATGCCGCTCTTACTACCATCCTTGATGCCCAACAAAACATAGCTATGACCTACAATCCACATTCTAACCATTTTGAAGGGAAAGCTGTGATTGGCTGTGACTCTTTCACAAACAAGTAATGCTATTTTGGTTATGCTTACTGTTAGAAATGGGGTTTCTGGTTGGCTAGGGTATGCACCTCAGCCAGGCAGAACTTACCCACTCTAGTCAGGGCAAGGGAGTTACACGTCCAAGATAACCCCTGCTCACCCCCTTGGTAGCTTGGCACGAGCAGTCAGGCTTAACCTGGAGGCAATGTGTAAAGCGTTTGCAGAACACACAAAACACATGTGACGCAATATCCCCACCACAAAGGAAACACAACACCAGATTATATGAAAATATACTGTATTGTACACAAGGCAATTATCAGACCAAACATCACATATCAGTACTATCCTGCTACCTTAGCAGTTGTCAGCACGTTACACATTAGTTACTCTGCAACCTAGCAGTAGTCACACATAACACACATGTTACTCAGTATTCTACAACATAAGCAGTAGTCAGGAGAACACGTTATTACATCACAGCACTTGTCATCAGAATATCATAAAATGCCCATAGTAGGAACATTAGAAAACATATGGCAAGTTAGGAAAACATATTAGCAAGCATGTCCATTAAAGGAACATTTGCATACACATATGTAAAAACATCAAACGCAGGTAGGTAATATATGAATCAAACAAAAGTCTGTAGAAAGAACTTTGAATTGCAACTATATTGGTCCTTTAAACAGTACCTGGTTGGATGAAGGCACCTCCAGTGCCTAGAAGGCGAACAATGGGGCCCCCGGCGCTCCTATGCGCAAAAAGGGGGCCTCCCTTATAATCTGGGGTCAGAGGAGGGCGACATGCACTTCCTCTCTTTTATAGACAGGCCCCACCGGGGACCGTGATTACTGGGGGCCCCCCAGGGCCTCAACCGGCCCTCACGAGGGGGGCCAAAGCCAGCAAAAACAACTTAGGGCAAGAGGGGGGCACCACGCACCCCCTCTGGTTTAATGACAGGCCCCTCCCGGGACCCGCGATCTCTGGGGGCCCCCCGGGCCTCCACTGGCCCTTCCACCAAGGGGGGGGCCCACAATAATGCCCGTTTTACCTAACAGCAGAAAATGAGCGTCCTGCACCTAACGCAGAGGCCAGGGGGAAGGGGGCACTCCCCGCGCCTTCCCCTGGTCCTGCCGTGAAGCCACAAGAAGATCAGACCCCTCCTGGGGCCCGAGCAGACACTCGCCTGCACCCGATGCGGTGCACGAGTGTTCTTCCAGCTTCCCGGGCCGCTGCGGTGATCTTATTTAAAGGGGCACAATGCAGCAAGGAGCCTACGAGCTCCCAAGGCTCCATAAGCGCGCTGCAATCAGCGCTATGGCAGCCGCAACCACGGAGAAGCACCCCTCGTGAATAAATGTATGCAGGGGTCAGGGGCCACAGCACCCTGCCCCTGGGGAGCAGAATCTTAAGACAAGGTCCTCAGGTGGAGGGCCCAGCTACAGGCCAGCGCAAGGGAAAGGCAGCAAGTGGCAAGTCCTTCACAGTGACCAGGCAGGTCACAGGTCAGCACAGCAGCAGCAGTCCATGGTGGTTCCTGGTGAGTCCTTTCAGCCTTTGGTGTCAAGTTCCAAGATGATTCCAAGAGTCTCCCAATTGTGGGGAAAATTCCCCTGTACTTACAGGGAGTGCAGAATTATTAGGCAAATGAGTATTTTGACCACATCATCCTCTTTATGCATGTTGTCTTACTCCAAGCTGTATAGGCTCGAAAGCCTACTACCAATTAAGCATATTAGGTGATGTGCATCTCTGTAATGAGAAGGGGTGTGGTCTAATGACATCAACACCCTATATCAGGTGTGCATAATTATTAGGCAACTTCCTTTCCTTTGGCAAAATGGGTCAAAAGAAGGACTTGACAGGCTCAGAAAAGTCAAAAATAGTGAGATATCTTGCAGAGGGATGCAGCACTCTTAAAATTGCAAAGCTTCTGAAGCGTGATCATCCAACAATCAAGCGTTTCATTCAAAATAGTCAACAGGGTCGCAAGAAGAGTGTGGAAAAACCAAGGCGCAAAATAACTTCCCATGAACTGAGAAAAGTCAAGCGTGCAGCTGCCACGATGCCACTTGCCACCAGTTTGGCCATATTTCAGAGCTGCAACATCACTGGAGTGCCCAAAAGCACAAGGTGTGCAATACTCAGAGACATGGCCAAGGTAAGAAAGGCTGAAAGACGACCACCACTGAACAAGACACACAAGCTGAAACGTCAAGACTGGGCCAAGAAATATCTCAAGACTGATTTTTCTAAGGTTTTATGGACTGATGAAATGAGAGTGAGTCTTGATGGGCCAGATGGATGGGCCCGTGGCTGGATTGGTAAAGGGCAGAGAGCTCCAGTCCGACTCAGACGCCAGCAAGGTGGAGGTGGAGTACTGGTTTGGGCTGGTATCATCAAAGATGAGCTTGTGGGGCCTTTTCGGGTTGAGGATGGAGTCAAGCTCAACTCCCAGTCCTACTGCCAGTTCCTGGAAGACACCTTCTTCAAGCAGTGGTACAGGAAGAAGTCTGCATCCTTCAAGAAAAACATGATTTTCATGCAGGACAATGCTCCATCACACGCGTCCAAGTACTCCACAGCGTGGCTGGCAAGAAAGGGTATAAAAGAAGGAAATCTAATGACATGGCCTCCTTGTTCATCTGATCTGAACCCCATTGAGAACCTGTGGTCCATCATCAAATGTGAGATTTACAAGGAGGGAAAACAGTACACCTCTCTGAACAGTGTCTGGGAGGCTGTGGTTGCTGCTGCACGCAATGTTGATGGTGAACAGATCAAAACACTGACAGAATCCATGGATGGCAGGCTTTTGAGTGTCCTTGCAAAGATAGGTGGCTATATTGGTCACTGATTTGTTTTTGTTTTGTTTTTGAATGTCAGAAATGTATATTTGTGAATG
Organism: Pleurodeles waltl; assembly: GCF_031143425.1. Lineage (NCBI taxonomy): Eukaryota > Metazoa > Chordata > Amphibia > Caudata > Salamandridae > Pleurodeles > Pleurodeles waltl. Next base: position 165,131,408 of record NC_090446.1, on the reverse strand, counting down.
TTGAGATGTTATATTGGTTTCACTGGTAATGATAAATAATTGAAATGGGTATATATTTTTTTTTGTTAAGTTGCCTAATAATTGTGCACAGTGATAGTCACCTGCACACACAGATATCCCCCTAACATAGCTAAAACTAAAAACAAACTAAAAACTACTTCCAAAAATATTCAGTTTTGATATTAATGAGTTTTTTGGGTTCATTGAGAACATGGTTGTTGTTCAATAATAAAATTAATCCTCAAAAATACAACTTGCCTAATAATTCTGCACTCCCTGTATAGTCAGTTCTTCCAGTGTTTTACAATGGTAGGGAGAGGAGGTTCCAGCCAGTTACAACTGGTTCTGGGTTTGCCCCCTCTCTCCTTTCAGCACAGGCTCCAAACATCAGTGGGCGGTTAACGACCCTATTGTGTGAGGCCAGGGCACAGTCTTTACAAATGCAGGAGTGCCCCGCCTCTCCCTTCTCTCAGCCCAGGAAGACTATTCAGTATGCAGATGCACCTCTGTGACACCTCCATCCTCCCTGTGTACAGGCTGTCCGAAAAGTATGCACAAAGCCCCAACTGTCACTCTGCCCAGACGTGGATTGAAGTCAAGCTGCAAAACACCAGAGTCATAAGCACAGATAAATGTGCACTTTCTAGAAGTGGCATTTCTGTGATAGTAATAAAAAAATACACCCACACCAGTAAGCAGCATTTATTATCACCATCACAACCATACCAAACACGCCTACGCTACCCCTCATAAATCAGACAATACCCCTTACACATAAGGCAGGGCATTTCTAATGCAATCCTATGAGAAGGCAGCACTCACAGCAGTGAGACACCAAGTTAGGCTGTTTGTCACTACTAGGACAGGCCATGCAATATGGCACATGTCCTGCCTTTCTACATACATGGCACCCTGCCCATAGGGCTAGCTAGGGCGTACCTTAGGGGTGACTTACATGTAGTAAAAGCGGAGTTCTGGGCCTGGCAAGTAACTTTAGATGCCAGGTCCCTGTGGCAGAAAACTGCGCACACAGGCCCTGCGCTAGCAGGCATGAGACAGGTTTTGAAAGTCTACTTCAGTGGATGGCGCAAGCAGCGCTGCAGGCCCACTAGTAGTATTTAATTTACAGGCCCTAGGTATAGAGATACCATTGTACAAGGGAATTATAGGTAAATTAAATATGCCAATTAGGTATAAGCCAATCATACCAACTTTAGATGGGAGAGCACCTGCACTTTAGCACTGGTCAGCAGTGATAAAGTGCTCAGAGTCCTAGAGCCAACAGCGAGAGGTCAGAAAAACCAGGAGGAAGGAGGCAAAAAGACTGGGGATGACCCTGCGTAAGGCCAAAAGTCCAACACTTACATTCTGTAACAGTCAACCACACCTGCCACAGAACAATTTAAACTATTATGCTGCTGACAGACAGATTGTGCTGTTAACGTTTGAACAACTGATACAGTAGAATATTCCAAAGGAGGTTGCTATGGCAGCTGAGGTGAAAGAGTGTTTGGGGAAGGGCAGTTGTTAAAGCAGAATTACAATCTTAAAGTAAGAGAGGGTTTTGGTGTAGTAGTGTTTGGCAACAAATATTTTTCCAAATCACTATTACTGTAGCATTGTAAATGTACATGAAAAATTAACTAAACATAATGGTAAATATATTTTCAAACCTCTGCCTGGAGTCACAACTCCACTGTGAAGTTACACCGGGGGCCGCGGTGGGTGCTGCAATAGAGCCACAAGTCCGGTCACACACAGTAGCAAATTGTACTTCTTTCTAAAACTACAAGTAAGGGTAAACCGTCACTGACCGTTGCGATATTGGTTAAGAAAAATACAATCTGGAATGCAGTTTTTGATTTGTTGCCTAACAGAGTATCTCTCAGACCAAAGTTGAATAGGTCACAATTAATGTTGGTGTGCCATTCTTATGCTGAGATTTATTGGTTATAAAAGGAAAAGATTTAAAGTGATATTGTGACAATATTTTACCTACCAAATAAAGCACTTTAACTGTTATGTGAATTACAGTGGATGCATACAACAGATGCGTATTTGCATTTGTACTTTGTATTTGTATTTTGTATTTGTATTTTTGTATTTATAGAGTGCATTCCGGACGTAGCTTTGAAGAACTAAGAAACAGTAGGTAGAATGACCAAAAGGAGAGACAGGGAGAAGAAGAATAAGACTACTGAAGAAAGAGACAAGTTTTTAGCTGCTTCCTAAAGGCCAAAAAATTATGTTCCTTCCTAATCGTCATGGGGAGCATATTCCAGTGTTAGACAGCAGCCACTACAAATGCTTTAGCGGCCCATCTGACCTTACGACTGCAAGGGACATGGACCAGATGGCACCCGCGCATATGCAAGGACTTATGTGTCAAACACAAAGTCTTAAAGATGATGCGCTTCCTGACAGGTAACCAATGTAACTGTTTCAGACTTCTGCTGGCCGAGGCTGAGCGGGGAAGATCTAATATTAAATGGGCAGCTACATTCTGAATTAATTGAAATTTACTGAGCAAGATTTTATCAATGTTGAGCATTAAAGCATTACAATAGTCTAGTCTGGCAATCACCCAAAAAAGTTGCCCTAAGTGGGAAGGTTATACCCAGATGTGGGTCCCGTGCTTGCTATGCCACCAGATTCAAGCTGGCCTGGCTGATGAAGGGTGATACCCTGAAACCGGTCCCAGGATGCTTGTTTCTGGTTCAGAGAGGACCTGGCCTGGCAGTTCAGGCTGGACTGTTCACATGGGGAACAGGGTCAAGACGGATTTGCATATGGCTGGGTCCAAACTGGAAAGGCATGGCAAGCAAAAAAACTGATGGCTTAAGCCCAGATCTGTGACTGGTGGTGAATGTTTGATTTGCTCTGCATTCCGTCCATCTTCTGTTGTTTTTCCATTTGTTGCCCCAAGTGGGAAGGGTATACCCAGACGTGGGTCCTGTGCTTGCTAGGCCATCAGATTCAAGCTAGCCTGGCTGATGAAGGGTGATACCCTGAAACCGGTCCCAGGATGCTCGTTTCTGGTTCAGAGAGGACCTGGCCTGGCAGTTCCGGCTGAACTGTTCCCATGGGGAACAGGGTCAAGACTGATTTGCATATGGCTGGGTCCAAATTGGAATGGCATGGCAAGCAAAAAACTGATGGATTAAACCCAGATCTGTGACTGGGGGTGAATGTTTGATTTGCTCTGCATTCCGTCCATCTTCTGTTGTTTTTGCATTTGTTGCCCTAAGTGGGAATGGTATACCCCGACGTGGGTCCTGTGCTTGCTATGCCTCCAGATTAAAGCTAGCCTGGCTGATGAAGGGTGATACCCTGAAACCAGTCCCAGGATGCTTGTTTCTGGTTCAGAGAGGACCTGGCCTGGCAGTCCGGGCTGGACTGTTCCCATGGGGAACAGGGTCAAGACTGATTTGCATATGACTGGGTCCAAACTGGAATGGCATGGCAAGCAAAAAAACGGATGGGTTAAACCCAGATCTGTGACTGGGGGTGAATGTTTGATTTGCTCTGCATTCCGCCCATCTTCTGTTGTTTTTGCATTTGTTGCCTCAAGTGGGAAGGGTATACCCAGACGTGGGGCCTGTGCTTGCTATGCCACCAGATTCAAGCTAGTCTGGCTGATGAAGGGTGATACCCTGAATCTGGTCTCAGGATACTTGTTTCTGGTTCAGAGAGGACCTGGCCTGGCAGTTTGGGCTGGACTATTCCCATGGGGAACAGGGTCAAGACTGATTTGCATATGGCTGGGTCCAAACTAGAATGGCATGGCAAGCAAAAAAAATGATGGATTAAACCCAAATCTGTGACGGGGGTGAATGTTTGATTTGCTCTGCATTCCATCCATCTTCTGTTGTTTTTGCATTTGTTGCCCCAAGTGGGAAGGGTATAACCAGACGTGGGTCCCGTGCTTGCTATGCCACCAGATTCAAGCGAGCCTGGCTGATAAAGGGTGATACCCTGAAACCGGTCCCAGGATGCTTGTTTCTGGTTCAGAGAGGACCTGGCTGGGCAGTTCGGGCTGGGCTGTTCCCATGGGGAACAGGGTCAAGACTGATTTCCATATGGCTGGGTCCAAACTGGAATGGCATGGCAAGCAAACAAACTGATGGATTAATCCCAGATCTGTGACTGGGGGTGAATGTTTGATTTGCTCTGCATTCCGTCCATCTTCTGTTGTTTTTGCATTAGTTGCCCCAAGTGGGAAGGGTATACCCAATCGTGGGTCCCGTGCTTGCTATGCCTCCAGATTCAAGCTAGCCTGGCTGATGATGGGTGATACCCTGAAACCGGTCCCAGGATGCTTGTTTCTGGTTCAGAGAGGACCTGGCCTGGCAGTTCGGGCTGGACTGTTCCCATGGGGAACAGGGTCAAGACTGATTTGCATATGGCTGGGTCCAAACTGGAATGGCATGGCAAGCAAAAAACTGATGGATTAATCCCAGATCTGTCACTGGGGGTGAATGTTTGATTTGCTCTGCATTCCGTCCATCTTCTGTTGTTTTTGCATTCTTTTTCAGATGAACCTCCGTCACTTCTTTTCATGATGGAGGGAAAAATCCTGGAGTCAGAACCTCCTGAAATACCAGAGCAAGGGCTGTGGATACTAACTCAGGGAGAAGCTGTAATATGTGGGGAGGGCAGGGGTCCCTGGGGGATCCAGATTTAATGCCCATCATGAGCTCTTTGATCCTCTCCAGCCGTAACGGCTGGAAATTAGTCAGAATGGGACTGTCATCATTTATTTAACTATTTAAATACTCATATAGGTCTGATACCCCCACATATTGAGTGAAGCTGGCTTGAATTTGCAAAACCTTGTTTTATAAAAAGGTGGAAAACTTTTGCAGAATTCTTGAGAATTCTCCAACTATGAGGGTGTAGAAGGAGCCGTGAGGGGATTTACCACATTAAAGAGTTCTCTAGGGTCATTTGGTGCTTCCTTAATTTTCTGTGAATAGAATTCAGTTTTAGCTTTATTTTTTCTGAATTGATAGGTGTGTCTGTAAAAAAGAAGGGTAAAAATGTATATGACATAGAAAAAAGTATAGTGTCGAAGATAAACCCAGAGAGGTAATTAAACTTTCATTCATATGTGTAGCAAGGTATTTTTTATTTAACAAAATGATTTGAACTAGCAGATTATCAACCATACCTTTTGCGTGCTTGTGAGAAAGGGCCTCTTTTGACATGGTTAGACCCCACTTTTTGCCTGGCACATGATGTGATTTCAAACTGTAAGTGCCCTGGGCCCCTTCTAAAAAGATTCCCAGGGCCAGATCTCCTTCCACAAAACTGTACTACGATTGGCACTTCAGCCACCCTTGTAAGTCCCTAGTAAATGGTAGCACTGGTACCTAGGACATAGGTACTGAAGAGGGCCCCCCAGAGCTGCAGCACCAACTGTGCCATGCTGAGAGGCCCCACACCAGCCTCATGCAATCTGCCATTGCAAGTGCATGACAAGGTATACACAAAGTTGCAAACTCAACTGGGCACTCACCATGGGTGCCATGTCCACTAACACTGCATGCAATATAGGTACAGCCCTAAAGCAGGGTGCACTATAATGCATGTGAGGGCATATGTGCATGAGCAGACATGTCCCTCTTGTGTCTTTGCCAATCCTTAGACATAGTAAGTATACAGGGAAGCCGTAGCAAATGCATGTTCTAGACACTGGTCGCTATTAGTTCCCCAGCTATATGATGGCCTCTCTGAACCCTGGGTTGTTTGGTATCAAACAACTCAGAATACTAAATCCACACTGATGCCAGTGTGGGATTTATTATAAAATGTATCTGGAGGGCACCTTAGAGGTGCCCCCTGCAAATCCTTACAGCCCTGGCATGGTTGTTGACTGGTCTCAACCACCCTACCACCATTAGACACAATTCTAGACCCCTGGGGTGAGAACCTTTGCTCCCAGGAGCCAGAAGGCAAAGCCTTTCCTGGGCGCACCTCCTCCCCATGCAGGCACCCTGCTCCAGCAGTCAGCTTCAAGGGCCTTGTCACCTTTGAAATCTGACCCGGCCTCTGCTGGTAGCAGCAGACGGCAGCCCAATGGTTCTACCCCCACTTTACGTGGGAAAACAAGTGGAAAACTTGGCAATAATAGGGGGAGTGGCCACCGTCAGCCTGCACCACCCCCTAGGTGTGGCACACAAGATGATCACTTCATTTCACACAAAACTACAAAATCAAATAGATAATAACATTTATTGTGTGTAGTAACATTACCAAGCTGGATTGGCTACACACAGTATCAAAGGAAAAACTACATAGATTACCTATGCTACCACTTGTAGCAAGATGAAGATGTTATATGGTATGACTAGGTAGTCATGTCATGGAATACCAACACAGTACCCAGTAGTGACCTTGGATTCACTCTCAGCAAACCTTAGCTCAGTCCTGGTAGTGTGGCAAAGAGCAGTCAAGCTATTTAGAGGAACATGTGTAAAGCATTTCACATTACCAACATGGACGATAAGTAAATGACAGGACTCCTCAGAAATCCAACACCAATTTAGAAAAATAGATTTGATTCTAATCTAAATTTAAACACCAAAACAAAGTTTCTATCTTTTGTACAACTAGCATTGTGAATTTTTAAATCTTTAGAGAATACAGTACTTTGCAGATTTAAAGGGCTTCCATTGAAGTTAGTAGGGGAAAATAGCAGTGTGCACTTGGGCACCTGTAGGGTGAGTTCTGATGAACCCACAGGAACTTAAGGTTCTGCGGGGACCTAGACCAAGATTCAACAGTCAGACTTTAGTTATGTTACCTTGCCCATGGAGTCCAGTTGCAGAGGTGACTTGGCTGTCCTTGGTGCTGAATGGTCCGCAGTGGCTGGTGCATTTTGCACTTCTTTGCAAAACTGGACTTTGGAGTGGACTCACACTCTACCATTCAGATGCAGAGGTCTTTGTGGGGTAGGACCAGGAACCAACAGTTGGATCTTCACCACCTCGACCACAGGCTCCGGGTGCAAAGGTGGCTTCTAACTGTCAATCATGGGGCTGGTTGTGCCAAAGCTGCTTTGCTGCTCCTGTCGAAGTCACTTCCTTCAGGCTGCAGTCCCAAAGGAGAGGGGTCACTGGTGACATTGGTCTCTATCCTGTGAGGGGGGTGGGGATGCCCTGGAGTTGGTGAATGTCATATGGCCATCGGTTTCCAGCAGGGGACAGATAAGCCTTGGTAGCTGCAAGGGTGGTCCATGGGCTTTCTGGTGCTTGCGGACATTTGGCAAGGAGTAGAGGCTTGGGCCTCACTTCCACTCTTAAGATGCTTGGTATCAAGTGTCTTTAGGCTCAGACACACAGAATCTTTTGGGTCACAGTTCTTCGATCTCAGCCTAACTTTACTCCTGCAGTTTACAGGGGACTGGTACCACCAGTCAGGTGAGTCTTCCTTGGAGTTTTAGTGTCCACTTGGTTCCCTCCTGTTGGAACAATGATTCTTCACCTAGGGCACACATCAGGCACATGGTTCGAGGACTGATCTCCTGAGGTCATTCTGTGTTCTCTTCTTTGTGCTGGGGCTGGAGTCCAGGTCCTGTTGTTTGTGCATCCATCTATTGTGATTTCTTTCTTCATTTCCAGGTAAGATTTGAGCTCCTGTGCCAAGGGAGCCCCTTGCATACAGTGGCCAAGGGGCTACTAGCCCCTGCAGCTAATCCACTTCTGCAGTGATGACTTCCTTTGGGAGTATGTCACTTTCTACCCAGAACCCACTATTCTTACAGTCGGCCAAGATGGCTTTGCAGACCTCCTAGCCCCCCCTCAAGGTGCGGCTAGTCCTATGAGGGTACATGCCTCCTGCATAACTAATTTCCCGTCTGCCTTACTGGGCGGGGCGGGAAGGGCTTTGTCCTTCACTGGGGGGACATACACTTACACATGAAAGACGGGTGAAGCCTTTGAGGCTGACCGCCCTGATGCTTTTCTCAGTAGCCAGCCTCGGTGGGGAGAGGTGTGACCTCCTTCCTGCCCAGGTCTTTTGTCTTACATCCTGCTAGGGTACTAGCACCACCGGCTGGAGGTCAAACTCTTGTCTGTGATGGCAGCAGCTCCAGAGAGCCCCCCAAAACAGTACAGGTCTTGGCAACTTGGTGGGCACCCTCTAAGGTTGCCACCTGGGCATTTGCTTTTTAATTCTAAACATTTGCATCATTATCAGGGTTGAAAAGTACAGTGTTAGATACCAAACACGATGGGATTCGGGTGGGCCATTGCAGATTTGGACATCTGAGCAGTGGTCAGATGCCAGCCCATGTTATCCAATGGGCTGCCAGTAACTTAGGCCGACATCGCATTTTAGATGCCAGCACAGGGCCATATGTGCTCCTGCACATATGTCCTCACTCATGGGACAGTGCACCCTACCACCTAGGCTAGAGGGGGGTTTGCCTTAGGTGTAACTGACCTATCTATGGGCTGTAACATGGAGTCTGTACCTGCAGGCAGAGTCTCACTTGAGCTGCAGGCTGCTCATGCAAGCTGACATGGCAGCTCTTCAGTCTCTCTTTTACTTGGGGTAGTCGGGGTGGCACAATCAGTCCTGCTGCCCTTTACCACCCTTGCCCTAGGTACCATTTACTGGGGACTTACAGGGGTGGTAAGGTCCTTGCCAATTGACCTATGCAATTCGACATACAATGTAAATGAAAGAGCATTGATACTGGGGCCTGGTTATCAGGCCTCAGTACACTGACAGGTCTAAAACACCACATCTAACAGCAAAAAGTAGGGGCTGACCATCCAAAAAAGGAGCACTTTACAACCTCAGTAGAACATGACAATAAGCTGGAATACCAGAAGTGAAACTTGTCATGAGGTGGCAAGAGTTTTGAAGAAATTTAAGCTTTTATTAATGATGAGGTAAGCAGGGTTTCAAATCTAATGCTTGTCTTTGTTCACCTGAGAATGCAACAAATTTTAAAAAACTGAATACAATGTTGTGTTTGGAGGAAAGCATTTAATTGCTTTTGGTGACCTTCTACAACTTATCCCATAAAAGGACAGACTGTTTTCAAAACTCTTTCACATGTAGAAACTCAGAACTCATTGGGAAGTGTTAGCAATGTAAACATTTGGCAATATTTCAAATACAAGGAACTTGTGAAAAATATGCATCAAGCCTCTGACATGGAATATGGAAACATTCTAAAGGACATTAGAGTAGGAGACCTGATAGAGGAGGGAAAACATATGCTGGAAAGTCAATCTATTAAGAAACTGTTTTCCTGTAAGAGCACGGCAGCATAGCTAATGTATGACTTTTGTAAAGAAGGGAATTCCATAGTTTTGTTAATGCCTACACTTCAAGAGTGTGCTGAATTTAATGTGAAGAATTACTAAAACTAGAAATTGGAAACATTTTGAAGATTATTGCGATCAACGGAACACTAAGGAGTAACTGTGCTACTCAACAAAACAAATGCAAGATAAATTGAACTCTTTGGAGAAATCTGTATCTAACACTGCTTTACTAGAGAAGTATTTATGTTTCTGCAAAAACTGCACAGTAAATTTAAGACGTAATTTAAGTGTTGTAGAAGGATTAGTAAATGGTGTGAGGGGTAAAGTTATTGATTTAATTAAATTCCCTAATCGTGATGAGGTTGAATTCTCAGCTATAAAGTTTGATCAGGTTGATGGCATTAAGCAAATTGGACGATGTGTGTTCTTTGCTTGTAAAAGATTTATATGTCCAGTGAAAACAGTTTCCAGTCTGCCTGGGGTATGCTGTAACTATCTACAAGTCTCAAGGTTTAAGTGTTGATGCTGTATTTATTAATATTCAAAGTACAGTATTTAAAGAAGGAATGTTGTATGTAACATTGTCACAAATTCGAGCATTGTCTAGTTTGTTTCTGATTGATTTTGATGAGAAGAAGCTTAGTGCATATGTAAATTGGGTGAGAGAGTACAACAGATTAAGAAGTAAATATGCTCCTCATTTAGGACAGTACCCTGTTTATGTGAAATGGGTATTATGTTGTGACTGGAAACTGACAACAGAATCATCAATGAAAATTACAGAAAAAGACAGAATGCAAGGATAAACAAAAAGATGTCAGGAAAAGAAAATTGGAAAATTATGGAGATATTGTAGGTTACCAGTTGGATAACACTAATGGTGTAAATTGCTATGCTAATATTGTTCTCAATGTTCTCTTCCATTCTACCACACGTTGTAAATACAATTCAAGAAAAACCACAGACCACACTTTGCACAGCACTGTTTTATTGCCTTCAACGTTTATCTTGTGACAGAAGTGTAATACATTCTGCTTCAGGCATTCGAGAACTAGTAGGCAAATATAATAGGTCTATAGTATTTACTCTAAACACTCAACGAGATGTACGGGAATTTATTATGGTGATCCTTGGAGTTTTATAAGAACAAGATGTAAATATTGTTGACATATTTGGATTAAGTTATACATGGAACCAGGAATGTAAAGATTGCTCTCCCACTGAAATCCATTCTGAGTGAATTCTCTACTTAACTCTACCAGATTAAAAAAGTATGGGGGTTATTCTAACTTTGGAGGAGGTGTTAATCCGTCCCAAAAGTGACGGAAAAGTGACGGATTTACCACCAGCCGTATTACGAGTCCATTATATCCTATGGAACTCGTAATACGGCTGGTGGTATATCCGTCACTTTACCGTCACTTTTGGGACGGATTAACACTCCTCCAAAGTTAGAATAACCCCCTATGTCTTTTGATAAACTAATAAAAAGGAGTGACCAAAACATGATCTGTCCAAGTTGTAAATGAAATGTATTGTCTACATTCCTCAAACAGAGAAGTGGGAAATACATTATTGCAATGTTCTAACGATGCAGAGCAGACGGATCAAAATTGGGCAGAGAGATTACAAACATTAAAGCTGGACAAATATCAATTTATTTTGGCTATTATCTTGCCTTAATATTACATATGGACATTATACTATTAATTTAAAGACTCAAACTGGATGGACAGAGTGCATTGAGATCAGTCTGCAATTCAAACAAAAACTACCTTTAAAACTTCCAAATTCCTCCCTATCATTTCTTCAGCCAAACTTCTAAGAAGGATTTGTGGAAAAAATATGAGATACAGTCTTCTTCTGTCTATGTTGATCATTACTGCTTAATATATCTTTCAGCCTATCTGGGGTCTTGTCTTGAAAAATATGTCAAAAAAGTGTGGATGAAATATGTTCCATGGATTTCTGGTAAAATACACATATATGGTTTTCTTTTCACATGGATCATCACAGTTTAAGATGTCGTTTGATCTTACAGGGGTGATGTCAACAAAAGGATATCCAAAAATGAAGTGTGGATATTATATTTTCATAGGATTTCTGTAAGAAATGACTATATTGTCTTCTGGCTACATGGATCATCACTGTTTAAGACATCTTTGGCCTATCAGGGGTGGTGACAACAAAAGGATATCCAAAAATGAAGTGTGGATGAAATATCTTCATAGGATTTCTGTAAGAAAATGACAATATGGTCTTGTCTATAAGTAGATCATCACTGTTGAAGACGGCATTTGTCCTATCATGGGTGATGTCAACAACAAGATATCACAAAAAAGTGTGGGTGAAATATCTTCATAGGATTTCTTGAAGAAAATAAATATATGATCTTCTCTCTACATGGATCATCATTGTTCGAGACATCATTCGGCCTAACAGGAGTGATGTCTACAAAACGATGTGGAAAATTCATGTGTGAGATATATTTGTTTGTAGTTTTGTACCAGGTATAACAATAAGCAAAATATTTTTAACATACAGTCTTTTGGTTACTGTAGTAAGTGTGGCTTAATTAAATGTAATAAAAAATTGTAGTGAGTGCAATTCACAGAATCACTTATTTGTAGTGAAATATGGTGGAGTTATGTGTTTTTTCCTACAATCTATATGATTGTTTTTCTCCGCTGTTCAATGATGATTATACAGTACTCTGTTTATATGTACTAGTATAAAGACTCAAAACAGGAAAGAAGGAAAATAAAATGTTGTACTAAAATGTCATATACTGCTACGGCACAAGTAATGTATACTGTTTTGTTTCAGATTTCTTCTAAGCATAATACTAACAAATTTATATTCTTTTTTTTCAACAGTTTGGAGACATATGTCATCACATCTGTGAAGATAGTAGTACTGACCGAGAGATATATCTTTCAGAAACTTGGAGACAGTTTTCATACAAAGACAGTATTTCATATGGGTTGCGAGCAGTTGGTTTTCTTATTACCAGCCCGTACACACACTCAGTCAGTCTCCCATGTAAGCATTCACACAACTGTACATATCCACCTATACATTCCTTCACTCACTCATTCACACACTTATTCCCACAGATATACTCTCACTCACTGACATATACAGCAGTCAAACACTCAATAAGTCATCCTTATATCAATGGTACACTCACTCATCCATACACCACTCATGCACTCACTCAGTCACACATAGACCCACTCATGAACCCACTCACTTCCCCATACACCAACTCATACACCCTCACACTCACTCCTACAAGCATTCATGCACTCACATAGTAAACCATACAGCTACTCATGCACCCTATCACTCACTGATAAGGCCACTCATTCCCCTCTCAATTATTCATACAGCTACTGACACACCCTACCTTTCACCCATACAGCTAGCCGTGTACCCAATCACTCACCCATGCACTCACTCATGCATCCAGTAACTTATCCATACAACCGTTGACACACTCACTCATCTTACAGCTGCTCATGCACTAACTCATTCACTCACACATGGACTCATGCACCCTATCATTCACTCATACAAGCATTCATGCACTGACATAGTAAACCATACAGCTACTCATGCACCCTATCACTCACTGAAAAGGCCACTCATTCCCCACTCAATTATCCATACAGCTACTGACACACCCTATCACTCATCCATACAGCTAGTCATGCACCCAGTCACTCATCCACACAACCACTCATGTGCTCACTCACCCATACACCCACCCATGCACCCAGTGACTCACCCATACCACCACTCATACACCTTCCCACTGACCTACAGACCCACTAATGCACCCAGTCACTCACCCGTACAACCATTCACACACTCACTCGCTCACTCACTCACCCATACAGCCATTCATGCACACACTCACTCACTCATATATCCACTTATGCACCACATCACTCTCCTATATAAGCAATCATGAATCCACTTACAGGCACTCAGACACTTACTGACCCATACTCACACACTGATACACTGATTCGCTCACCCATACAACCACTCACATATCCTGTCACTCAGCTGCATGCACACTTCTGCAGCAAATCACTGTCATACATCCACTCATGCACCCCATCACTCACTCATACAAACACTTGTGCTCTCGCTTAGTAACCCATACAGCTGCTCATGCACCCTGTCACTCACTGACATGGAACTCATGCCCCACTCAGTTACCCATACAGATACTCACACACTCTATCACTCACTCATACAGCTAGTCATGTACCCAGTCACTCACCCATACAGCCAGTCGTGCACTCAATCACCCATACACCCACTCATGCACCCAGTAATTCACCCAAACAACCACTCATACACCTTTTCGCTTACCCATAGACCTGCTCGTGCACCAACTCACTCACCTCTTACACCCACTCATGCACTTAGTCACTCACTTGTAAAACCATTCACACAGTCATTCACTCACCCATACAGCCACTCATGCATCCACTCACTCACTCACGCATCTATTTATGCACCCCATCACTCCCCCATACAAGCTATCATGGATCCAGTCACTCACCCATACAGCACTCATACGCTTACTGACCCATATTCACATTCATGCACCGATTCACTCACCCATAAAACAACTCATGTATCGTGTTACTCAGCTGCACACACACTCCTGCAGCAAATCACTCAGTCATACATCCACTCATGCACCCCATCACTTGCTCAAACAAGCACTTATGCCCTCAATTAGTAACCCATACAGCTATACATGCTCCCTACCACTCACTGATAAGCCACTCATACCCTACTCAATCAGCCATACAGCTAGTCACACACTCAATTGTTCACCCATACAGCTACTCATGCACTCACTCACCCATACAAGCATGCGTACTGTCAGTCACACATACAGTACTCATGCAGTAACTCACACACCCATGCACCACTCATGCACTCACTGGCACACCATACACCCACTCATGCACTCATTTGACTCAGCCATATAAACACCTATATACCCTCTCTCTCACCTGTACAACCATTCACACACTCCCTCTCTCACCCATACAGCCACTCATGCACTCACTCATGCACCCATACAGCCTCTTATGCACCTCATCACTCCCCATGCAAGAAGTCATTATTCTAGTCACTCACCCATACAGCGACCCATGCACTTACTGCCCCATTCATACAGCCACTTACACACCCCATCACTTCCCACTACAAGCAGTCATGAATCCAGGCAAATGCCCATACAGCCACTCATACACCCAGTCACTCACCCATAAAGCCACTGATGGACTCACTCACCCATGCATCCACCCCTGCATCAGTGAATCATCCATACAACCACTTATACACCTTGTCACTCACCCAAACAGCCACTTGTGCACCCAATCACTCACCCCCACACCTACTCATGCACCCAGCTACTGAACCACACTTTCACTAACCCATACAGCTAGTCATACATTCAGTCACTCACCCATACAGCCACTCATACAGTCATACATACACCTACTCATACACTCACTGACTCACCCACATAAGCAGTCACTCACCTTTTTACTCACCCATACAACCGCTCACGCACCCTTCAATGCAAACATACATTTCTATTTTTAACTGGAATAGGTGGTTCTAAGAAGAAACATTTTTTTACCTTTGGTTTTGTGTTTTTTTTTTTTTTTTTTGATTTTTTTTGTGTTTTCTTTGTTAGTGAGAAAAAAATGGAACATCACTTGGAACAGAAGCACACAAAAACATAAAATGTGCTAGAACTAACAAAAACAAGTTTAAATAGTATGTTCATTAATAGTTGGCACCAAAGTAGGCACAGCCTACATTTTGGCCAAACAAATAATTTTTTTCCAAAACACTGGAATGGTAGTTGGAACACCTGGAACTTGTCCTCCTGCAAATGATGTCCCTGGTTCTTGATTTGTTCCACTAGTACTTCCTTGCTGGGTTTTCAACCGCTGCAGATCAGCTCTAGCCAGACCGGCAGGATGGTGCTCAAATGTACATGTTTGATGTCCTGCACGAACACTTTTTTTCACTGCCACAGCAGCACCTTTTTGCAGATTGTGCACATGGCTTTTAGTGCATTAACCCTTTTTCGCCCTTCTGGGTTGGAAAAAACTCCCAAACAATGATCTCCTTTCTCTTCTTAGGAGCTGGTTCCTCTTCCTCCAAAACACTGGGCCAGATTTAAGAAAAGTGGTGCTGCACCCAGAGCAGTGCCACTTTTCTTGTGCCCCTTAGTGTTCCCCTAATGCCACCATGTGTGTGCCATATCTAAGATGTTGTATACCATGGCGGAAGTTAGGGAACTAGCGTCAAAATTTTGACGCTAATTTGGAGCTTTGCAGGATTAGCATAAAAAATGTTGACGCTAATCCTGCAAAGTCCATTGAGGCCCATTGAAAAACAATGGTGTGAATTCTTTTAATGCCTGCTCTGAGCAGGCATTAAAAGTGCCAAAAAAAAGATTCAGTTGCCCCATTTTTTCAACCCCACTATCTGGGGAACGCCCCCTTCGCATACATTATGCATGGCGCAGGTATATTGTAGCACAAAGGGTTACAAAGTGGCGCAATGCATGCATTGCACCACTTTGTAAATATGGCATGGGAAAAAGTCCACCTTAGAGTAAAAAAATTGATGCCAAGGTCGTGCTAAAGTGACGCTAGGCCCTCTTAAATCAGGACCATTGTCTTCTTCCTCCTCCAGGTGCTCTGAATCAGATGCCATGGTCTCCTGATGAACAACAAAGGAAACATCAAACCAAAATTCAAAATGTTGATTTGGGAAAGGGAAGTGTGAAAACACACAGTCACTCCCAGACTAAAGGAGAATGGGTGGGGCCTTTCTATATGGGAGACAGAAAGGTGCTTAACCAACAAAATCCTTTTTGTCGGGTACATGGGATGCTTGACGCCCCCATGGCTCCATTGTGATGGGAACGCGATGAGGTAAAATACACTGAAAAGCTATTTAAAACATATTTCCTCTGTAATTATTCTACTTTCATTAGTCTAATAGTAAACCTCTTTATTTGATTTACACATTGAAAGTGTCTATATATGCTTTTTACTACTCTTCAAAAAGTGTTGGAGTTAGGTCTCCTGTGCGAATCCAGAAACACGTGCGGCCCGGTGTGGAATGATGTTGCGACTCCCTAAAAACTAGTAAAACAACAATTATAATATTTATTCTCTAATGTTCTACTACTTACTTAGCAATAGCAGAAAACCTTTTACTTTAAAAGAAATATTTATAAGCTATATATATTTGTATTCTACAAATATCGTAATTACAAAGATGTTGCATACTGTTCACTAGTGTTCGCATCAGGTGTGCAGCTCTTAAATTTTTAAAAAACATAAATAAATAAATAAAATTACAAAACCACATTACTATATGTATTCCTCTCAACCATCTGTCATTTGCAGAGATTATGTCATACATACCTGAAATACCCAGGAGCTTACCTTGCAAAATTTGTAGCTGTACTCTACATGATATGGTGGGATATTCACACAAGTGCCCCTAAGAAACTACTAGTTACTGTATATGTTTGAAACAAAGCTACTTTTTTCTACATTTTTATAATTTTTCATTCTACTCATATTTACTAAAAGAACAATGATGTTCTAATAATTGTCTCCTTCTATCAGACATTTCCATACGGAGTAATACAGTCACTGACAGAGCTGACAGAGTCATACAGGTATGGTGGTCATAGGGCTTGGCTGCAGGGTTGGCTGCAGGGCCTGGATGAAGGCTGTGTGCGACAGTGTTTAGATTAACGTATAGTAAGTAAAATTACTTTGGCCCTCATTATGAACATTGTCGGCTGAGACCGCCATGCTGGTGGCGGTGGTAATGACCGCCACTGGCATGGCGGTCTCAGCTGCCTAATAATGAAGGCTGTGGGGACTGCCTCAGGCGGCCTTTCACCACTGCCAGGCTACCCCCGACAGTGGCATTGACAGCGGCTCCATGTGGACCCGCCGGCAATGTCCCGGCCCTGCATTCTGCTGGGCCGGTGGGTGGAAACAATGTTTCCGTCAGCCGGCCCAGCAGAATGTTGTTTATACGGCCGGTAGGGTCTCGAACCGCTGTGTTCATAATGACGCCCTGTTTGTTAAAAAAACATAGAAATTAACTGAAAAAAAACGAAAGCTTATAGGGATGTTTTAGTTAGGAAATAGAATTAAAAGATGCACAGTTTTTTCCTTCATTAATTTGACTGCTAATGCTTAATTTATATTTTAATATGTTGTAGAAGTTGTGATGAGTGCTGTAATATCTGGGGTAGTTAGCAGTGCATAGCGAGGGTGTGAGATATAGGGGGTCATTACGACCCTGGCGGACGGCGGAGAAGCGGCGGTAAGACCGCCAACAGGCTGGCGGTAAATTTTTTGCAATTATGATAATGGCGGTTACCGCCATGGTCATCTGCTGCTTCTCCGTTTCGCCCACCAGGGCGGAGACGACCGCTGGGCTGGAGACCTGGGTCTCCAGCCCGACGGTCGTCACTATACCGCCAGCGGTATTTGGACCCAGCGGACCACGATGGATTTCATGTGGTTTGGAACCGCCATGAAATCCATGGCAGTAAGCACTATCACTGCCAGGGAATTCCTTCCCTGGCACTGATGGGGTCTCCCCCACCCCCCACCCACACCCCGACTCCCTCCCCTACACCCCCCACCACCCCTGCCACCCCCCAAAGGTGGCAGGACCCCCCTCCCCACCCCGACCCCCAACATCACATCACTCATTCACACACGACACGCAGGCAGGCACCACCAACACACATACACGCACACACACCGACATACATGCCAACATCCACCAACACAGTCAGACACGCACACCCACGCTCAAACATACACGCACACAACCATACAGACATACCTAGAGACATACACGCACTCATTCCCAAACTCACAACACCCCCGCAAGCATACTGGCACTCACACCCCCCACTACATACACACACGCACACCCCCATGCACGCACACAACACCCCCTCACCCCCCTGCCCTAACAGACGATCGAGTTACCTGGTCCGTCGATCCTCCGGGAGGGGACGGGATCCATGGGGGCTGCTCCGCTGACACCACACCGTCAACAGAACACCGCCACGCCGAATCACAGGATGTGATTCGGTGGGCGGTGATCTGTTGACGTGGCGGTGGAGGTGGAGCAACCTCCACTTCCCCGCCGACCGCCAGTATGGCTGTTGGCGGCTCTCCGTCTGAAAAAGGATGGAGAGGTGCCAACAGTCATAATACGCTGAGCGGAAAACCGCCACCACTGGCGGTCTTCAGCACGGCGGTCCCTCGGCGGTCAAAATGACCCCCATAGTTACCTTAGGGAATGAGCTACAATTACTTGAAATAACTCTAACTATAACTGCTGAATTTCGAAGGTTTTCTATGCATAAAGTAAGAACATAACTATAATGTCCCTGTAATCTTAGGTTTTTTTCGGTGAATTGTATGATTTTTTTTATTCCATTTCCTATCTATAACGTCCCTGTGACCTTTGGTTTCATCAGTGAATTTCTTTATTTTTTTAACATAAAGTAATTTTAATTACTACACGTTAATCCAACCACCGCCTTTGGCCATACGTGGTGGGGGTTGGCTGCAGCGGCCAACAACCAATAACCACCCAACCCTTTTATGCGCAAAGCCTTCAACCATGCATGGTGGGTGTTGGCCGCAAGGCATGTCTCTTTAGGTCTGAAAATAGGTGTGAGAGGTTGTCTCTGGGTGTGAGAGTCGGTGTGACAGTGTCTGCCTGGGTGTGAGAGGGTCCATGTGGGTGTGAGAGTAGGTGTGAGAGGGAGTCTCTGGGTGTGAGAGAGGGTGTAGGAGAGCCTTTGTGAGTGGGTAAATGAATGTCTGAGTGGTCTGTGAGTGGGTGTATGAGCATCCAAGTGGGTCTGTGAATGTGTGCATGACTCTCTGAGTGGGTCTGTGGGTGGGTATGTGAGTCTTTGACTGGGTCTGTGAGTGGGTGCACGAGTCTCTGAGTGGTTCTTTGAGTGGGTGCTTCAATGTGTAAGTGGATTTGTGAGTGGGTGCATGAGTGTCTGAGTGGGTATGTAATTAGGTGTGCAGGTGTCTGAGTAGGTCTGTTAATTGATCTGTAAGTGTCTAAGTTGGTCTGTGAGTGGCTGTGTGACTGTTTGAGTTGGCATGCGAGTGGCTGTGCAACTGTCTGTGTGGATCTATGAGTAGGTGCGTAATTGTTTTAATGGATCTCTGAGTAGGTGTGAGAGTCTCTGAGTGGGTCTGCGAGTGGGTGCGTGAGTGTCTGAGTGAGACAGTGAGTGGTGGTGTGACTGTTTCAGCTGGTATGTGAGTGGGTTATGACTTTCTGTGTGGGTCTGTGAATGGGTGTGTGAGTGTCTGGATCTGTGAGTGGCTGTACAGGTATCAGTGTGAGTCTGTGAGTGGGTGTGAAAGTATTAGTTGGTCTGAGACTGGGGGCATGAGTTTGTGAATGGGTCTGTGAGTAGGTATGTGAGTGTCTTAGGGGGGTTTGTGAGTCGGTGCATGGCTGTCTGAGTGGGTCTGTGAGTGGGTACAGGAGTGTGTGATTTGATCTGTGAGGGAGTGTGAGGGTGTGTGTGAGGGGGTGTGTCAGTGTCTGAGTGGGTCTCTGAGTGGGTGTGTGAACGTGAGTTGGTGTGTGAGTGGGTGCATGAATGTGTGGGTGGGTTTGTGAGTGCATTTGTGAGTGTCAGAGAGGGTATGTGAGTGGGTGTACAAGTCTCTGTGTGGGCCTGTGAGGGGGTGTTTGAGTGTCTAAGTGGGTCAGTGAGTGGGTGTATCAATGTCTGAGTGGGTCTGTCAGTGTGTGCATGACTCTCTGAGTGGGCCCGTGAATGGGTACATGAGTCTTTGAGTGGGTCTGTGAGTGGGTGCTTGACTCTCTGAGAGGATTTGTGAGTGGGTGTGTAAGTGTCTGAGTGGCTCTTCGAGTGGGTGTGTTAGTAGGTCTGTGAGTGGGTGCAGGAGCGGGTCTGGGAGTGGGTGTATGGGTGTCTGAGTGGGTTTGTGAGTATGTGTTTGAGTGTCAGAGTGGGCATGTAAGTGGGTGTACAAGTGTCTGTGTGGGTCTGTGAGTGGGTGTGTGAGTGTGTGCTTTAGTGTGGGAGCGTGTGTGAATGTATATATATATTTTTAATTCAGCAGGATTTGCAAGTAACAAGAGGTCTCTCAGCCACCCATTAAACTTCCCAATGGGGTCAGAGTACCTCCACCTTGATCCCTTCTAATCTTTTTATTCTCTGTTTTCATCCCCCAGGACTGTGTCCCAGTTTATAAAATGGTGGCTACAACTTTCTGCAAAGGTTGCAGCTAGCCAATCACAGTACTGCTTCTGGCGCATGACGCTCCACACAGGAGACACAACAGATCTGCGTCCCTATATTTACAAATGTGTTGTTCACTTAATAACTGGAAAAACACTGAATGGATTTACACCAAATCAAAAAAATGTAGTTTCCTGGACCAAAAGCTAGCTTTCTACTGAATTTGGTGTCAATCCATCCAGTGGTTCAGCCTCTATTCAAGGTTTAGAATTTCAATGGAAATTAACATGGAGAAATCACATTTTGGAAACCCCGACTTTATCTTGTGCCCCACTTGACGGATCACCCCAAAACTTTCCATACTGCAGCTGACATGAGTGTCATATTTATTTTGAATTTTTCTTGAAGATTTGTCAACTGGCACCAAAGATAAAGGCAAGTGAAAAAATGCTTTTTCTATAGAAGCTAGGTCCTAACTATAATTACCTACTGGCGACTGCACATATGTATATGTGTGTGTGTGTTTGTGTGTGTGTGTTTGTGTGCGTGTATATACATACTCACACACTCACATTGGGGAGTGAGGCAAGTACCCCCAAGGTTCAAACAGGCTCTGGGGACACCATTCCCCCAGTCCAATAATTTACAAAAAAGGAGGAGTGTGTGTATGCAACCCCTCTCATCAGAGGCACCTGGGCACCAACCAAAAAATGATAAAGTGGACAGCTTTCACCACAGTGGTGGCTGGGGAGCTGGCTGGGGACCTCAATATTTAAAACAGGTGTGGTTGCCCTGGTGTGCCCTAAAGCACCCAAAAACATTTGTAAAAAACCCAAACCAATAATACGTGAGTGGATGAAGCACCCCATAATTTCCTGAAAGGACATTTTGCTTGAATTTCTGGATGTTGATGATGTCCTAGAAGGCACAGTGGCACCATTAAACATCCTTTTTAATGTTGTTGGGGGATGGAGGGAGTGTAGGAGCTCTCCAGCAACATTAAGAAAAATACAGTAAGTCTCCTGTGTAATTAAATCAAAGACCCCAGTAAAGCTTATGACTCCTTTTTTAAAAATAAACTTTATTAAATATTTTTATGACCACTTTAATTAAAAATTACACTGTGTTAATTAATGGAATATGCATATTATTATTGGTATTAAAATAAAAATAAAATAAAAAAGACAATTTAGATTCTTTATATATGCTGCTATCCTGACCCATTTATATAGCTAACAGGCACGTGTATTATATTTTGGTGTTCTGACCCTTTAAAAAAGTCAGTAGTTGTACTTTACTTAAAATGACACTCATTTGTATTCAGCCATGAGTGCCAATGGAGATTTGGGTGCCAGGCACTGCACCCAAGCCCCCAACTGCACGTGGCTGGGGTTGGTTGTCTGTGAGGTGTTGGACACAGGCCTGGCCTCTGAATGCATGGCCTGACTACAAACCAGGCCCAGTGACTCAGCCCGTGGCACACATAGTCAAGGGCTGTGCAGGGTGCATGGCCGCATAACATATGGTAGCAAAATATTCATATATATTACAAAACCTATTTCATTGAAAAAAACAAAGGTCAAAGTGATGTTGTAGTTAGATATGATGATTATATCTTACATTTCATTAAACATACTTAGAAATTCACTGAACAAAACAAAGGTTAAAGAGACATTATAATTAGGAGAACATGTCATTTAAGACATACTGTTTTAAATTTACAAAACCACTGAAGTTCAAAAGTTCTAGTTTACTGAGCTTACTAGAACTTGGGCCTCCACCATGCTCTGCTTATGACCTCACTGATTGTATCACTCTTGATACAGGCCCGAGGGATCCAATCCCCCACCCTATATCTAATACCGAATGCCATACTCCCTGAGCAATCTAGGGTCCCAGGAGACCCATGTTTTGTGGACAAATTTCAAATGAAGGGGAGGGGCAGACAGTCTTGATCTCTAATCCACGTTTGGGACCCAGGAACACTATCCTTGGGGCTGTTAGTCAAATAAAGAGTAGGGGGTGTCTAGCCCCCTCCCAAGCCACTATTGAGTCTCATGGACCCCATATTCTGGGACTGATTGAATTGTTGGGGAGGAGAGAATCATGCCCGTCCCCCTGAGCCATAAACTGGCTTGTGGAACCCAGTCCCCTGGAATCTAGTGCAGAAGTGTCCCAGGGACCACATCCCCAGAAATGTCGATTCTTACCTGGAAGAGTGTGGGAAATACTCTGTGTACACTCTCCCAAACAGGGAACAGAATTGTTGTCCTGTCTGGTTAGGAGCAGTGAAAAATGCGACTTTTGCTTGGGCAGAAGCAGAGGAATGGTGCTGGCTCCCGCTAGCACACATTATGGTACTGGGAAGCTGTCTGGGCCGTGGATGCCTTGAGGGCCTTAGGTCTCCTGTGGCCCCCATGTGCTGCAGAGGTAGGTGCCCCAGTGGGCACCAGGGCACCCACAGAAAAGTGACTTGCTCCTCTGAGGGGAGCTTTCAGAGAGCGTGAGGCCCCTAGTATTCTCCCATGGCTCGGAGCAAGAAAAATGGTGTGGGGTATTATGGGTGGTCATTGGGGCATCCCAGTTGATTTAAAAAAAATTTTTTAAAGCTCCTGGCACCACACAGGGCCGCTTACAGGGTCCTGGTTGGGCTTTGGGGGCCCGCTGCTTTGCCCGTGGCCACAACACAAAAATATATATCTATGTTTTTTAAAACAAGAAATGAACTAGAAATGAGCTACTGGAGCAGCCCATTTATTATTCACTGCTCTGGTATAGGGCACACAAAATGCCCTGTGAGGGCTTTTTAGTTATATTTGGTGTCTTGCTGATGCCCCTAGAAGAGAAAGCAGCACCACCAAGCATTTTTTTAAATGTTAAGGGGGCTTCAGCAAGTGCAGCAGCCCCCAGCAACAATAAAAATTCAGTAAGTCTCCATGGTCATTAAATCCATGTCCCACGAGAGCTTTCAATATGTTTAAAGGACTCCTTGCTGGAGCTCTATGCTGTTCAACTGGAGTACATCACCCTCTTGTGGTTGTTTTTATGACAGTTTTTTGAGGGCCGCAAAATGTTAACATACACTGAGACATGCTGATCTTCTTTAATAAAGCTTTATTAAACATTCTTTAAGGCAGTCACTTATATTAAACATTGCAATATGTAAAATAAATAAATCTTAATTTTATTATAGTTCTTGGTGACTTTTCAAAGATAATAGGTCTGTTTTAAATATGTGGATATGCTGACCCCTTGATAAAGCTAATAATGCATATTTTGATGTGGTGACCTGTTGGCAAACTCAGTCAATGTATCTTACTGAAAATGCCCCTTATATTGTCTCATCACATAGTCAGCCTGCATGGGTTGGGTTCAGCACCTGAACCGTAACTGCTGAATTTCAGTGGTTTTGTTAGTTTCAAACAGTAGGTTTTAACTGACATTTTCACATAAATATATATGTATCCACAGATAGTGCTCAATTCCAAGATCTTGCACACAAGGGGGGGTGGATCGCCCCACCGGTCGAGCCACCGGCTAATCAATATCCGTAGTCCAAAACACCACAATGTAAAACGTGCACACTCGGGCAGCCAGGGTATTGCCATTTACTTCACCACATTAAATTAAATAAGTGAAATAAATGACAATACTCTGACTGCCCGAGTGAGCACATTTTACTTTGCAGTATTTTGGATTATGGATATATATCTATATGGATAATATATATATATATATATATATATATATATATATATATATATATATATATATATATATATATATATATATATATATATACATATATATATATATATATATATATATGTGTGTGTATATATATATATAATCATAACAGTGGCTCTGCATATCATGTTTGGATTGGTGACTATGATAAAGTGATTTATAGCTTAGAATATAATAAAATAGCCATAATTCTCAGTTTTATGTAAAATATGGTTTTACATCTTTCCATTTTGCATCATGAAAGAACTCAAACATGTTACATAGATATCTATTTGCCTATTTAGACTTTTATGACTGCTGATTTATTATGTACTGCATGTTGTTTAAGATTTCAGAGTTTTTTTGTAAGCATACATATCTTAAATAAGGTGTCTGAGTATGCTTTCATTTTGTGATTTAATAAAACCTTAATAAACAGCATTACTACCGTAGGTTAAAAAAATGTACTTTAGTTTTAAGAGCAATATATATCAAGTAAACATAAGTGATGCAAGTTACATTATCTACTATACATTTGGTACTGCAGACACAGCTAAAGTGTATACTATACCTAGTCTACCCAGCATGCATAGAATTCCATCACCTTATCAACTGTACAGTAACATATGGTGCACTACCCAGTTCCAGGATGGTAATATAATCAGAGAAGAAAGCAATGGCAGCTTCACCTAATATATTATCATTGAAGTCTGAGCCAGTGCCATTGTCATGCAATGCTAAACATATAGGGGGTGATTCTAAGTCCGGCGGGCGGCGGAGGCCGCCCGCCAGACTTCCCCCAACAAAATACCGCTCCGCGGTCGAAAGACCGCTGAGGGTATTTTGGGATTTGCCCTGGGCTGGCGGGCGACCGCCAAAAGGCCGCCCGCCAGCCCAGGGCAAATCAACCTTCCCACGAGGACGCCGGCTCAGAATTGAGCCGGCGTAGTGGGAAGGTGCGACGGGTGCAGTGGCACCCGTCGCGTATTTCAGTGTCTGCAAAGCAGACACTGAAATACAAAGTGGGGCCCTCTTACGGGGGCCCCTGCAGTGCCCATGCCATTGGCATGGGCACTGCAGGGGCCCCCAGGGGCCCCTGCGGCACCCCCTACCGCCATCCTGTTCCTGGCGGGAGACCCGCCAGGAACAGGATGGCGGTAGGGGGTGTCAGAATCCCCATGGCGGCGGAGGATTCTGTAGGGCAGCGGAAAACCGGCGGGAGACCGCCGGTTTTCCTAGTCTGACCGCGGCCGAACCGCCGCGGTCAGAATGCCCTGCGGGGCACCGCCGGTCTGTCGCGGTGCTCCCGCCGACCCTGGCCCCGTCAGAATGACCCCCATAGACTGCTGAAAGGGTGATCAATTATCTTTTCATCTATCCCAGGGCTCTCCAACCTTTTCTGTAATAAAAGCTACTTATGTTCAATGAAAAAATACACAGAGCTACATATATTTTGTGTATTAATAGTGGTCACCTCAGACAAGGTTACATTAGTGGCCACCCTGTGAAAGTCACCCGCAATTATCACGTCTGTACGCCAGGCAGGGTTGCCATCAGTAATGTGAAAAAGGCTTTATCAATTTGAATAGCCCCTACATGTTTAATACATGACAGCCATAACTGCAATGCACCTGGCACCAAGGCAATACATATTTCTGGTGACTCCTGATTAATCACTCAAAGTTCAGCTTTAAACATATTAAAGATATTTTGACAATTCAACCATCATTCTCCAAATATCAGGGTATGAGTTTTTAAAATACATGCAATTTCGTCCTGAATACACACTTTTCAATTTTGGGGTGCAAAGCAAAAACTTCTAATTTCATGGTTTGGGCTGCACACAGGAAAGCTACTCATGAGTAACTTGAGCACTACCAGTAGCACACGAGCTATTCGTTGGAGATGCCTGATCTAGATTTAGCTGATAACAGTCTAATACATGTGTCATTAGTATTCCTACAATAGAAAAGAGCTTGAATCCACTCACATATGGGATGGAGCGGACCCCTGCCACACCTCATCACCAGACAATGCCTAGCTAGTAGGATTGCCAGAGCTGTATATTATCTAGAAATAACTGCAATGTCCTTAAATACACCAACAGTGCACAAAAAGCAGTGTTGTAGATTATGACATACCATTCTGCCTAACTTAGTGAAAACATTCTGCAAATAGGTTTGTATCCTGGGACACCAACATGCCAGCAGCAAGAGGTTCGCCCCCTCGCAAATGCATCTTTGACATGTAGAATCAGCAATCAGCCAGTATTTCCGCAGTCGGTAAGGGGTAGAATCACTGTATATAACTACACTTTAAGGGTCTGAGGGGGTTATTCTAACTTTGGAGGAGTGTTAATCCGTCCCAAAAGTGACGGTAAAGTGACGGATATACCACCAGCCGTATTACGAGTTCCATAGGATATAATGGACTCGTAATACGGCTGGTGGTAAATCCGTCACTTTTCCGTCACTTTTGGGACGGATTAACACCTCCTCCAAAGTTAGAATAACCCCCTGAGTCTGCTATTGCAGGAAATACCGCAGTATAGCTACTGTGCATCACTGATATTGCATTCCATGTCTTGTTCCCATTGTAGGTATGCCTGGTTGTTGCATGAAGTCATTGAGCTCCAGGTTACGTTTTAAAGTTTAGAAATATGCTTCGGCTCTTATGTTTGAATCAAGTATGTAAGTGGAATAAGAGGCTTAGGTTCACCAGGGAAGCCTGTTATAGCAATACTCATTTGCCCACCAAATTCTATAGTGGAGCAACACTTCAAGTGATGGCAAAATAGGACCACCCTCTGCTCAAGAATTTTAAAAGCATTATCAGTAAATACATTTCTCATGAAAACCACATGGAGCATGTCAAGTTGAGCACCAAAACATTTTTCCATAAGCACAGGTATACACGCACACCTCATGGTCCACAATTTAACCAAATAAAGCAAGGCTAGTTTGTCCCTCTTCGTTAGTCGTCTCCATTCAATTACATTGGAACCAAGTGCGATGAAACACGTGTGACCTAAAAGAGAATCTAAATAAACTGGTCATGAGCATTGCAGATACATAAACGAAATGCTCATCCTGAGGTGTGCCAAATACTGGGTAAAATGTGTGCAGTTATGTACAAAGTGAGCTTTCACTGTCTGATAGTGGAGTTCCAGGTTCAGAACAGCAAAACCAACCTGCTCATCCGACTGGGTTAGAGTAGTGCATTTGAATCTGGGTTGCCTATTGGCCCACGCAAACTTTGGCACAAGTTCTGGAACCTGCTAAACACATCTTGAGTGGGCATAATAGAAATATTCCGAAATAAATTTAACATTCTAGACAAAAGTAACATCTTTATGATGGCAGGTCTCCCAGCCACAGTACTCATAGTACTTTGTGAGTTTATTCAGTTTCTCGTAACTATCAGCTATACTATCTAAACTATCTGCTAGCTTGTCTATAATCACCCCAAAATTGCCTTGGAAAATCTCTGAGTTTCTTTGCACCGTAATCCCAAGGTATCCATCTATATGGAAAGTCTTGTAGACATTGTGTTGTAGCTTCTGATAAAGGAAAAATAATGGATTTATTCCAATTAATTTTCAACCCAGAATATGCTAAATAATGGTGAATATCCCGTCTCACTGGAGAAGTTACTTGAAAGGCAGTCGTTGACACAGTTTGTGGCCAAGGAATCTAGGGCCAGATGTAGCAAAGGTTTTTACCCATTCTGTGTCTATGGGGAAAAGTGTTCGTACATATGGCCCTTAGTCCCCCCAACGCATGTCTGTCTGAGAGACACCAAGGTATACAATAACAGCAAGAGAGTGCAATCCTGCTCCATTCCCCTACAAATTGCAAAGGGGTTGGCACTATGACCATTCAACCCGATCTTGGCTATGGAGCCAGTGTATAACAATTACACCTGCTAGAGGAATACTTCTCCTACTCCTATTTAGGCAAGGACTGCAAACATGTATTGCAACCTGTAGTGTTAGAGGCACCAATAGATCTTACGTTCGTACATCTTCAAACGAGGCCATAGTCAGTTCCTCCTGGAATTTGGTAGCCTCCTCCTCCAAAATCATGGTGGTTGATGAATACAGCTCGGTATAACATTATTTAAACCTTTCTGATTTGCCAGGGTATCATGTAGCAACTGTCCATCTGCGGATGTAATAGAGGTAATGTAACTTGCCATTTATTTAGGTCGCAGTAGTGTGTCAAAGTCCTGCTTGGCCACTCTCTGTCCTTAAATGCCCTTACAGCAGCTTGTTTCCCTAAAAATGTAACTTCTCTGTCTGCCATATCATAAAACTCATTCAATTTAGAATTACTTTTATTCAGGACGTTTTTTTACCCTTTTGAACGTGCCACCTTTTGAGGTAAGCTACTGATTCTCAAGATTGGTTAGACTATGACAAATATATATTTCAGAACCCTGGCTTGTTCAAAAATATTGATGCCTTAAATGCACACCTAACAAGCGCCCAAACATTCTAAAAAACCCTCCACGGCCTTATGTTGGTCTTAAAGTATTCTATATTAGCAGACCTAATGTCATCTTAGAATATTGCATCTGACAAGGTGGGTGTTGATTAGGCATATCAAATGCTAAGTACCTGCAGACATGGAGTGCAGAAGACTTGACCCATGATGCGGCGTATCTAAAGAGCAAGATGTAAACAATATGGGAATACTGGTCATGGAATGCAGAGTGGAATATCGAATCTATTCGGATTCTTATACCTCCGTATATCTGCCAATTGTTCTTGTCTCATTATGTTGTTAATTGCCTGGGACACAGAGGAGGATCTCCTTAGGACCTCCAGATCTTTTAACATCCGTATGAAGAGTGTGTATAAAATTGTGCCCCACCTGCATATCATAGTATCACTTTTTTTGCTTAGCTACATGATTTTAGTCTCCCTAAAATATTGCTGATTATCATAATTGGGTCCACATACATTAACAAATATCATTTGTCTGTATTTCAGTGCACACACAGCTTTTTCGGCCCATATTTATACTTTTTTAGCGCCGCATTTGCGTCGTTTTTTGACGCAAAATCGGCGCAAACTTTCAAAATGCAATTGTATTTTGGAAGTTTGCGCCGATTTTGCGTCAAAAAACGACGCAAATGCGGCGCTAAAAAAGTATAAATATGGGCCCTCATGTTTGGATCTAGGATAGCCTGATCACTCGTATACTTACACCCCTTGGTGTCCAAATTAGAACCACTCGTGTTTGTGTCCCAAATGTTGTGACCAGAGGTGGGCCGAATGTTTCATTCCACCCGTGAATTGGTGGAATTTGGCACCACTACGTTACTCTTAGAACACAAAGGTCTAGCTAAATTCCTCAATCACCATGTGGAAGATTTTTTTCCTGAGAGGCTTCAGATGTGCGAGGTGGTGAGTGCACGAGACATTTGGCATCCCCAAGCATGATTTTCTAACGTGAGTAGCCACGACCGGTCACAGTGTAAGGCTGCTTCTTGAGTAGACTTGCTGCTGCTCAAGTAGATTTTCTACTCGAGCGGCAGCAAAATCAGCTCAAACAGGCACATGGTCTGGAGCACCACATGATGCCAATTGCATTGATTTTTCAGCACTGCTTACAATACTGCCACACAGTGCAACATGCATATTTTTCACCTGTTTGATGAACTCCATGAAATTTTGTGCATTATTTATGTAACTCAGAGGAATTGCATGCTTTGAAACTCCGCAAGTTCTGCCCACCCCTATTTGATACATGACACTCTCCTCATAACCTGTTTGTCATGGTTGGAGCCAGTGCTTAATTTGTAAATAAAAACGTGCCGGTGCCAAAGCCATCCACTTAAGCACGGGGCTGCTGCAATTAAATGCTGGAACACAGAAAAATTAAGACAGTGTAATCCGGAAGCCATATCGGGCCTCTTCAATCCATTTAAAGCCACTCCCTGCCCCTTCAGCTCAGTCCTGCAGCTTTCTGCCATCTCTCTTTGTGACGCTTTTTCGTTTTTCCCTCCCTCCGTCTTTTGCTCGCAGCAAATAAATGCTCCAGGCAGAAGAATAAGCGCCGGCCCTCAAAAATAAGTGCTGGTGTTCAGCACCGGAAACAACAAGCACAAATTAAGCCCTGGTTGGAGCAGACTTTGAAGTATGGTAGGTTTTCTAAATAAATACTCTGTAGAGTCATCAAATCCAAAATAAATGGTTTGGCCGCGATGTATTTCCTTATGCCCCTGGTATCACTGGCAGCCATTTGTTAAAAGGAAACACGTATTTGAAGGGCCAGCAGGACTCATCTGGTTCTTCTGTTTCTCAATGTCATTTGATCTATAATGTGCTGTCCCTTTAGTACACGTTTCTGAAGTAAATAGCCGCCAAAAGCAAAGGTCTGATATTTTCAAATGGCTCTCCCAAAATCTTTTATGTTACCTTACTGTCAAATAATACTTTACAAACATACAGAGATAGTGAGGGTCTGTTGCTAAAGTTGACCTAATCAGGTCATTGGAGGGCAAGTTGCTCGATTTTTTGTTATACATGAAAATATCTTTAACTGCCCACTAACCACCAGTCAGGAAAAGTACCAGTTTGTATTCCTTGTAATGCCGTACATTCCCTGGCCATACCTTGGATTAAGAAGGCTGAAAAAGGTATCTAAGAAAAGTGGGTAAGGTAGATTTATTGCAATGGAAGAGTAGGCGAATGAACTCTCTACCTCACATGCTCCAGTAGAAATAGACTGTACTAAATGTTAGCAGGTTATCTACGAATGGAATGTATGCTTTACAATTCCCCTTGCTAATCAACGCCACATTCAGAATGCTTAATCACTTTGGGGTATCATTAGATATACAGAATTATAATATTGTGATTGTAAAGTGATAGAAACCTGAAATTGTGCATGAAAAACTCCAGTAAATTAAAAAGAGTGACTATGAATATTTCTCTTTTAATTGAGCTAAAGATCCGATTTTCGATATTAATTTATGAAGAATAAATACCCTGCACTCTGAAAATGCGAAGAAGAGAATTTCTAAATAAATGTACGCATTCATTTCTAGCAATGTTGTCGAAGATCTGCCGGTTTATCTCACAGCACAGCGTCTTTTGAAATATTGAATGGAACAAGCAGATTAATTTAATCATTTTTCGTTTTTACTGCTACTAAAAATGTTCACGATTCATACTTTTATTGACAGCGCTTCAATCCATTTATTGTGTTCATTGAGCAACAACTCAGGCATCAACCTTTCATTCATCAGAGTGACTGAGGCTGTCTTGTCTCAGATGATTCCCTCTATTGATGCGAGATCAACAGGAATGCACTCCAGGCACAGCGAGTCAACTTGAGGCTTTCCTGCAGAAGAGAAGTTCCCACCTATGATTCAACCTAAGGTGTGTTTGAATTTGTTAACCTCCACATTCAGACCCGCTACCTTCAGTGCAGTGGTGACATGCGCACCATATGTGAGGCGTGCCTGATATACTTTTCATTGTTTTCTTCAGTTAATCAGTGACACGCACACCTATCATACTTAGGGCCTCATTACGAGGCTGGCGGTCTTGAGACCATTAGCCTCACGGTGGCAGTCTGGACTGCTGATGCTGTGGTGGTCCGACTGCCACATTAATACCCTGGCGGTCAGACCACCAGGGTTCCAACATCTCACCCGGGACTGGTGATCCTGACGGGTTTATGGCGGTTGCAGGTCGGCATCAGCCAGAGCGGTGCTGCATTACGACTTGGTATCACAGCCATTCAAAGGCTGGTGGAAAACAGGTGCATTGGGCAACAGGGAGGCCCCTGCACTGCCCATTCACTTGGCATGGGCAGTGCAGGGGTCGCCCTGCCCAACACCCTCTCAATGTTCACTGTCTGCAAGAGGTCGTCTGAAAAGGGCTGCACACAGGGGAGAAGATCGACGAGCCAGAGGAGAGAGAACCACGCATATTGAGGGGCCTTTGCAGTGACATGTGGGGAACAGCCTGAACATTAGACTTAGAGAGATAGAAAAGGTGAAGGAAACGCCACACTGCACTAAATGCCTGGAGGCTTGAGGTTAGATCCACAACTATACAGAATGTTGGGGTTGTTACCCCCTGCCCACTGAGTCCTGCATTCCTGATAAATCAAACCTGACGTGTTGATCCGTTCACATCGGAATCCTCAGAATGGGCCTTACCTACACCGGAGTAGTCATCGTAACCCAGGGCCCGGTTTAATTGGGTGAACTCCCATTGACTCGCTGCCTCCTGTGGCGAGGACCTCCCTGCCCCGCTTGCAGCTGCTGGGGTTCTTGGTGCTGCTTGTGGCCGACCCCAGATAGTAGTGGTTTGTGATGGTGGGGACATTGCAGATGCTACATTACTGAGTGGCTGAGTGTGGGAGGACGGAAAAAAGGAGGGGCGCTTGGAAGCCACTCAAGATGGGGAAAACTCAGACAACAGATCAGTAAGCATCCTCTTGTGGACAAGCAACCCTCAATGTCGACAGCATGGCTGGGATCACAAGACGGGGAGGTGCACCAGGCCTCCTTGGAGGCAAAATTGGATGCGGTCCTGACAGCCCTAGGACACACTAGGACCTTGTTTAGTCCAAAATAGATAAAGTAGCCTCCAATCTTAATCTGCTGCATGTGACCACCGGAAACTTGCCAACAAGGTAAATGCACAGAACAAGCAATAGACTCACTGCAACCGCAAGTCCGTGCCATGAACACATCGATGCAGGCACTTCCTGCCATAGTAAAGGTACTGGAAATGCGAATTGAGGATGCAGAAGGTTGGTCCGGCAGGAACAACATTTGTGTATGTGGCTCCCACAGGGCATTCAGGGTCAGAATGCAGTACAATATGTAGAACACTGGCTGCATGACTTGCTCCCTGCAGACTCTCTGTCAAGTTTCTTTTCCATCGAGAGAGCTCATAGAGTAACGCCACGTAGACCTCTGGCTGGGGCGTACCCCAGACCTATGGTGATCCGTTTTCTCCACTTTTGGATCAGAGACGCAGTGTTAGGGGATACCAGAACATTACCTGAGATACAAGTTGAAAACACCAAAATCATTTTCTTCCCAGATTACAAACTAGCAGTCCAACTACAAAGAGAAACCTTCTGTGCATTAAAGGGCAGACTCTACAAACTAGACCTTAATTATTCCTTACTGTTTCCAGCTCGTTTATGGGTGGTGACAAAAGACACCACACAAATATGTGACTCCCTTGAGGCTACATGGCAATGGCTGGAAGCATCGGGTTTGGAGGGTCAGAAAACTGCCACCCTCAATAGCAACATGCATGTAGAGAATCTCGCAAGAGAACAATAGGCCCCAAGAGACCTGCTTCAGATCTTGAACAAATAATAGCTGAGAGAAGATAGGTGCTAAACAAAGCTGCTGCACTAACAAACACACCTCACTGCTCGAGCCCGGAGGTGGAGAAGATACTGACATCAGACGAAGAAAGCTCTGTTACAGCAAGGCTCTCTAGAAACAACTCCCTGCACCCATTAGATGTTACCCCACAGACAGCGGACACTATAATCTAGAACATTAAATCAAGTCAGTACGTGGTATTGTATACAATAAGCAGACTAAACTGCAACTGTAAGATTCTCTGAGATTCAATAGGGGTGGCTTTCCTCTTTCACTCTTTCCTCCTTTCTCTTCTACCTCTTTGCTTTTCCTCATAATCTTTACTGACATGTGAGGCCGGTCTGTACTGGTCTCTTGCTATATCGCCACTGACTCCCCCCTTTAAAGTAAGTATTATTGTAGGTTTGGGCGACCACTGGTTAATGTGTACTGCTCTCATGGTATTCAACCTGTTGTTGTTTGTATGATGCACTTTAAGCATTTACTGTTTCTGCCAGCTGATTGACATATGTGCCAGCACCACTTGCTAGACAGTTATCAGGATGGCTGGGCTTCGGGTGTTCGGACTGATTGTGCTGATGGGGAGGGGGCCCAGGGGTACGAGACCGAGGTCACAAAACTCTGCATGGCTCCCACTAAAATTCTGACCTGGAATGTGCGAGGCATTCATATGCCTGGTAGACAATATGCCTTTTACTCCTGTCTTTGAAGACATGCAATACAGGTTGAGCTGTTGCAGGAGTCCCACCTGACAACATCAAAACAGTAGACTATGGCAAAAATGGCATGGACAGATATATTCCACTAACTAATCCTCCTGTGTTCAGGGAGCCCTCAGCTGGATACGGGCGGGGATCCCATTCGCAGTTGAGGAAGTAGTGGCAGACCCAGATGGTAGATACGTGTTAGTGAAAGGCCATTTGGACGGTAGACTTGTCCTCATTGGCACCATCTGTGCCCCTTACACTGATCTGATTTAGTTTTTGCAACACTTATCAGAGATACTATTTTGTTAGTGGTGTGTTCCCTAGTTATTGGGAGGAGACTTCAACAATATTTTAGATATAACACTCGATCGCTCCTTCCCCCCTCTTCCTCACACAGTAGTGACTTCCAATGCACACAGCTTGACTAAATGGTTGCATGAATGGAATCTCCTTGATATATGGTGTACTTGAAATGGTCTCACCAGGGTCTACTCTTTCTACTCGGCCCCACATAGATTACATATGCACATTGAAAGGTTGCTCTGTACTGCTCACCTCACACAACATATACAACACATAGACTACATGGGCTGAATGCACTCAGACCATTACCCACCTTATCTCTGGTGAATTGGAACAGGGAGCTCACACTGGTGCTTACATGGCGCCTACAGCGAGCGGCATTGAAGGATCCCGCGTTTCTGGATTCAATTAGTCACATGATAACTGAATACTTTGACAGAAAAGAGGACTCTACTAGTGCCAAGGCCACAAATGGTAAGCCTTGAAGGTGACCATGTGGGGACATTTTATGAAACTAACCTGAAACATGCGCAGGCAGTTTGATGGAGAGGTCACACTACTAGAGCAGAAACTCATACAGCTAGAAAATGAGGCAATACAAAATAATGAGACCCATCCACCACTTGTTGCGGCTCGAAAGGAGCATTTGAATCTTGGAAAAGCTATGATGCTTACACTTTGCAGCACACGCAGCTAAAACACATGCCACGGCAGATAGGACCGGGTCCCTCCTGGCATGGTTAAAAAACATCATGCACCTCAATGTCACATTGCAACATTACGTGGCTCCTCAGACACATTGCTATGTACGCAACGTGAAATAAATATTGTGATGACCCAACATTTCACCACACTATACTGCACTACTGGTATCCCACCATACATGAAATTGACTCTCTCTTATCTAGTTTTCAACTGCCGCAGGCGACTCCGGAACAAAGAACTGAATTGAATGAACCCATCTCATTATCAGAAAATTAAAATGCTATTAAAGCCCTGTCCACTAATAACACTCCTAGTCCAGCCGGACTTCCCTCGGAGTTCTATAAGGCATATGCCTCACAACTCGCCCCCCCTGCTCCTTCTGTATGAGGAGACACTGGCTTTGGCAAGAGTACTCCAATACACTCCGAGATGCATTCTTTATTACCCTCCCGAAACCGCACAAAGACTCCACACAGATTAACTCGTATAGACCACTGACACTTCTCAACAACGATTACAGGATATTGACTAAGATCATAGCCAATCGCCTGGCTCCACTGATGCCCAGCCTGTTCCATAGAGATCAGAAGGGCTTTGTACCAACTTGAACTACATAATTTAATCTCCATAGATTTTTCCAGATTTCAAGCCATGCACTTGCCTGGTACTTGGCCAAGAGAAGGCTTTTGATTCCTTGGAGTGGCATCAACTTTTTCAGGTCTTGCAGGGAATGGGGCTAGGTGTTCGATTCTGAACATGGTCCGCCTACTTTATACCTTGCCAACAACTACAGTGCATACTGGCTCCTTGATCTTACCCCTCATCAATATAGAGAGAGGCATGCAGCAGGGATGTCCTCTATCCCCCCTCTTGTTTGCCCCGGCGGTGGAACTCTTAGCCTTAATTCTCAGAGAAAGAGGTCAAGAATGGGGCATATCTCTGGACGATGGTGTGCACGTGGTCTCACTTTATGCAGATGATATCCTGATATATTTTACGCATGTCACGCAATTACCCACCCCAATTATCACAATGTTCACTACCTTTGCGGAGCTCTCAGGACTCTGAGTCAATTGGTCTAAATCCTGTATCTTACCATTTTTATCCACCACGCAGGAGCTGCCCCACCCCCAACTGAAGCACTGGTGATGTGGCACGCGCAGACTTTAAGGTATCTGGGAATTCAGATATAGCGCACAGGTGGGCTACTACTAGAAGGCAACATAAGACAGGCATTGTCCTCGCTAAAGGCACAGATGGCCTTTTGGAAAACCCTCCTACTCTCTGTGACCCACAGGGTTGCATTGATAAAAATGGTTGCCTTAACCCCGCTTACTATATTACTTCACAAATCTCCCAATATATATCCCGGCATCACTCTTCCATGCAATAGAACTCATACTCCTAGAATTCCTGTGGTATGGCTCCCAATGCTGGGTGGCCCTTGCTAAGCTTTACAGAGCCACTGAGCAGGGTGGATTGGCGCTTCCCAATTTTGAGCTGTACTATCATTCAGCCCTGCTCCAGTGGGTTTCGTATTGGCTCGCTGGCCAGAGACTGACGAACACAGAGACCCTAGCCCCAGCATTAACTCTCACCGACATACTCCATTTATTCCACCCATGTACAAAACACTCTGAACCCGAGGCCCCACTGTTGTGGATGGCGTATCGCTGTTATTGCCGGAGTCTCAACCTTACTAGGAAAGTCACCCCTTATGCATAGGCAATGGCGGGAACTCCACGGGGTACACACATTACATCCACAATGGAACTCACTGCTTGGACTACAGCCGGAATCCACACGCTTGGGGACCTATACGATAACCACGTTCTTCTTACATTTGAGGCTCCATGGGACAACAGAAGTCTGCCCTCTGGAGGCTTTCTTCTGCATCACTCACTTATAAGAGCGCTGCCACAGACTTGGGGGGACATAATGCATGAACTGTCCACACATCTGACAATGCAATATCTGCATGTACTTGGTGCTGGAACGCATCTGGGCATTGGTTAACAGAATCCCTATGACACCACACTTTCCCTCCACTCACTTGACTACGGGGCCACTGGGAGGTCCATAGAAGTGCACCGTACATGGACAAACAAAGGTCCCAAGTATTGGAGGGCCCACTACACGTACTGCGTAATGCCAGATTTCGCCGCATCCAAAACTATATTATCCAAAGAGCTTATCTGACACCTTAGCAAATTAACTGCTTCTTTCGCAGGACGGATGCAGATTGTCCCAGATGCCACTTGTTAGATGCAAATATTTTACACATGTTATGGTCAGGTCCCTCTCTGTGGAATTATTGGACGGCAGTGCTGAACCAGTAAAAATACTGTACGAATTGCACACTTCCTAGCACATAGGAAATATGTATACTGGTGCTCTACCATAGAACCAAACGCAATCGTACCACATTCTGGTTTCTAGATTTAGGACTTATATTAGCCAAACGTGTTATGAGGCCTGGTCCCTATCTATGACAGTATGGGCACATGCGGAGAGCGTAATACTCCACAGAAAGGGCACGCTAGGCCTCCGCAAGTACCTTATAGCAACCCAATGGGACACAATCCTAGAAGACCTGCAAACGCCTCTTACACACATCACAGTAGGAGGCTCAGATAGTCCAACAAATTACTCATCAGCACTGAGAGGGCTCTAACCCAAGACCACATAACAAATTAGAAAGAGAGCAAAGACTGGTAATGGGTAGAATGAATGAACATCATCCCACTCTACATGTTAGTACATATACTGAATTAACGGAAGCAGAATTCTGGAGCCCCCCTCAGGGCCATCCTAGGAGAAGCCCGGAGACTCTGTTGTCAAATGATCAATCTCATCACACACTTTCACGACTAGCAGATAGTTTTTGTCATCAAAACGGCTAACTGAGTTATGTTTGCTTGTTATCATCTTATGCTATATAAGATTGATCTGTTCAAGAAGAACGCACATGGCAGTTAATACACCTGTGCATGTAAAGTGTGGCTCTGAATCTAGAGTGTGACATTACATTGTAAAAAAGGATTGCGCATAATGTTGATCACTACAATGAGTGCATATTGCTGCTAAGTTATTGACCAGAGGATGCCATTGTGTACATTCTTTTACTGTATAATCAATCACACAAGTTCAAACAATAAAAACAGATTTAAAAAAAAATGAGGCCCTACGTGTGTGTCTATCAAGAAGAATTACAGTGACATGCACACCTTACCTATCTACACAGAGCACGCTAATAAATCTCTATACCTGAAGTTCATCACCACATGTGAGGAGTGCATATTACTTGGGTTATCAATTTCCTTATATCAATCTGTGACACCCACACCTATTTGTCTGTGTGTCTATTTAAGGAGAATCACGTGACATGCACACTTTACATAACTATATTACAGAAAATGATTTGTTCAAAATGGTTGAATTCTAACAGATTATTCACTATAATATTCCCATGAACTGCTGTTTAAAACATAGGGTCACATGTACAATCGCTACATTTTGTGTGCTCCTAATTGTGATTTTTTGTGGCTCCCAATTAGGAACTCGCAAAATGCTATGTACAACAGTGTCTCAGGCACTGTTTGTGATTCCCTAACGGGTCACAAATGACCTGCCATATCAATATTCATGAGGCATGTCGGAATTTGCTACTCATTGGGATTGGCCTGGACACACAAGGATGGTGACCTGCTGGGGTTAGCAGACCACCAAGTCTGATTGCTTTTTAAATAAAGCAATTTTTTATTTTGAAATGCAGCCCATTTCCTTAAAGGAAAATGGGATGCATTTCAAAATTAAAAATGAAAAGTGTTCTTTTAATTTTTCAAGAGTGAGCAGTGGTCTGTGGGACTACTGTCTGCTCATGAAAAATGTTGGCACCCCCATTCAGAAAGGGGAATGAGTCCCTTTGGGACCCCTTCCCATTTGCAAATGAGTTACCACCTCCTTCAGGGAGTTGGTAAAAGATGAATGATTTCCAACTGCATTCCGGTCACAAAACATTCATATACACCTCTGTGACTCACTATTATGAAGGGACACCCTTAACAGGCCCCTTCCTAATACTGCCTCGCAACCCTATTTTGTGATTTGGTAATTGGCGAAATAAGGTGGTACCCATCAAAAGGCCATTTAGCCGTTGCAAACAGCCTAATGCGCCATTTGTTTCTGCTAAAGACCTTTGTACATGTGGCCCTTAGTGTATCAAGAAGTGTACATTTATATTGGCATGTACATCTTCCTTGAGTACATTTAATTCTGTATGCATAGCCGCAGTGAAGCATTGGTCTTTGACAATTGTTTATTGCTATGCAGCTATGAACAAATACTGTTCATCAGTTTTACTGAGTTCTTTCACCTTGGTTAAGTGAATTGCTTAAGCAGTATTAAAGCATTGCTACTCATACTTTATAATACTCTTCCATTAAAAAGAGTTCAGATTATTTCTGCATAACTAATATGTATATATAAGTCTTTGTTAACTTTTTTGCCAGTATGGCAGTTGCAAGCAAGTCATAACCACTACTGTTTTTGAACAAACCTGTTGAGCCCAATATACTCTGGAAGGCATAGGTGGAATGTTTCAAATCAAATGTAATAGCCATAGGAGGTGAAAGATTCAGCCCAATCAGGAAACAACATATCTTACTTCACAACCTGGGAACTCATGGGAGGAACATTTATGAAAGTTTACCTAAATCAAATGTTCCATAAGATGTAGAAGAGGAAGGTTTGGATAAATGTAGAATAACATTTTTGAAATTAGTAAAACAATTTGGGGACAAAGTTAATTTTGAACTAGAATGGCACACATTTTTCAGAAGAATAAAGGGAAAAATAAAACTTTAGAAATTACATTGCAGTCCTCAGGGAATTAAGTAAACTATGTGACATGGCAACTTAAATGATTCCCTTATAAGAGACCAGTTGGTGCAATGCACAAATAATCAAAGAATACAATGAACATTTCTAGAAATATAACATAGCCTCCAAGAAGCCATTGCAATTGCAAAGTCCATTGAAATACTGCCGTATGCCTAAAAGAAATCAGAACCACTATAGGACACGATACATACATAAATGAAGGAAAAATAGAGTACGACATATGTAAAATTAAGAATGCATCTAGCCACTACCAGAAAAATATATCTGAACCTAAAAAGCTAAAATTTTACGGATGTGGCAATAATAACCACTAACTAACAATCATATTTGCCAAGCCAAAACAGCTATCTGTAGAAAGTGTAATAACAAGGACCACTTCACCAGAGTTTGTGGGGAAAATTGAAACAAAAGATCAGAGGAAAAAATAATATGGAAAATAATTTTCCACGTAAATTACTAGAAAGTAAAAAATCAAATCAAACGTTCAGAATTGAAATTGTATGTAAATGGTAATCCGATGACTACGCTTGTAGACTTGTATTCCCCATTCACTTTAGTAAATAGCACAGACTTTGACCTCATTTCAAAAAGAGAATATCATCCTTCAATCACCTTGTAGCTCACCTAGTGGATACAATAATGATTCCATCTCCCACAAAGGTATGATAAAAGACTGCGTCACTTATAAGGATTGTTCTTTCCACAGTGGGCAAAGTTTACATAGTGGAAAAGGCTCCAGCCTTCTTAGATGGCAACACCAAAAGTAATAGGGGATCTCGTTAGATCCCAATAATCCAGAACATGTCCTCGTTGTAAATAGACCCTGTTGGAAATGGCCTCTCTGCAGGGTCACCCCCAAACATTTTGCCTTCCTCCTCTTCTTTTTCTGACTTCATTTTTGCTGGCTTTAGGACTCTGGACACGACTCCACTGCTTACCAGTGCTAAAGTGCATGTGCTTTCTTCCTAAAAACACGGTAAGATTGGCTCATACCCAATTGGCACATTTGATTTACTTGTGAGTCCCTAGTAAAGTGCACTACATGTGCACAGGGCCTGTAAATTGATTGCTACTAATAGGCTGCAGCACTGGTTATGCCATCCACATAAGTAGCCCCTTACCCATGTATCAGGCTTGCTATTGCAAGTCCTGTGTGTGCCTTAAAGTGGGTTTACACTACTGTGAGGCCTGCTCTTTTCATAGGACAGCGTTAGGGCTACCCTCATATACTGTTTGAATGGTAGATTCTGATCAGAAAGGGGTAAACAGTCATGTTTAGTATGGCCAGAATTATAATAGAAAATCCTGCTTATTGGTGAAGTTGAATTTTATATTGCTATTTTAGATACGCCACTCTTAGAAAGTGAGCATTTCTCTGCCCCTAAACTCCCCTAAAATCCATCTGTGCCTTACAGACTGTCTCCAATCCACGTCTGGGCTGGGTTGGTTGACAGCTCCCTTGTGCATTCCACCCAGACAACCACAAACACAAGACACTCAGACACACTTGCACTCATCTGCATACTGAATGAGTCTTCCTGGGCTGGAAGGGTAGAGGGCCTAACACTTACATTTCAAAGGCTAGTGGCCTGCCCTCGCACAGTGGACTGCCAAACCCCCGACTGGTATCCTGGCAGACAGACCTGTACTGAAAGGGGACCTTGTGTGCTTCAAAACCACTCTTTGAAGTCTCCCCCACTTAAAAGGCATTTTGGAGTATATGAACTGGGTCCGTGACCCCACCAAATCAGACACTTCTGGACCTGAACCTGCAACCTGTCAAGAGGAACTGCCTGGTTGGACTAATCTGTACTTCTTTGCTGTGAAGTACTGCTGCCCTGCTGTTGCCCTGCTGTTCTTCTGCCCTGTGACTGTGCTGAGAAGTGCTCTCCAAGGGCTGGGATTGAGCTTGCCCCCTGTTTTCTGAAGTCTCAGGGCCAAAAAGACTTCGGGCCTGATTCTAACTTTGGAGGACGGTGTTAAACCGTCCCAAAAGTGGCGGATATACCACCAACCGTATTACGAGTCCATTATATCCTATGGAACTCGAAATACGGTAGGTGGTATATCCGCCACTTTTGGGACGGTTTAACACCGTCCTCCAAAGTTAGAATCAGGCCCTTCATCTTTTCAAGGAAACTCCTTGTGCCCCGAAAACTGACGCACAGTCTGGGGGAGATGATGCACAG
Source organism: Pleurodeles waltl (assembly GCF_031143425.1). Lineage (NCBI taxonomy): Eukaryota > Metazoa > Chordata > Amphibia > Caudata > Salamandridae > Pleurodeles > Pleurodeles waltl. The sequence goes on along the minus strand of NC_090446.1, from coordinate 165,088,873 downwards.
CCTGCCCTGCGATGAGAAAATTGCCGCACAACCAAACCAGAACGACACAGCCCGACTTCCCGAAATTCAGCGCACGCCCTACCAGTTCAACGCAAAGCCAAGCCGGAAGGACGCAGCCCGACTTCCTGAGTGAAGAATCAATGCAGCGCCTGCCGTGCAACAGAAAATTTGACACATTGGCTACCGGATAAACGCAATGCCTGTGACATCTTCCCGCATGCCCAGGATTTTTCCCCACATCGTCACTGGGGGTCCAAAGATCCCCGCATCGCAGTGAGAAACCAAGACTGTGCACCAGAAATGGATGCAAAGCCCCTTGCAGCATGGAAAGGAACGATGCATCGTCTGTGCCATGTTGGAAAATCTGACGCACATCGTATTTTTCCATGCATCTCCTTCTCTGTGGTCTCCGTGCGTGGTAATTTCAATGCAATCCAGGTAGTTTATGCAGACAAGAGACAACTGTTGATTTCTATGATTTAAGACTCTTTTTAGTCTTGCAAAAGTGATATCTCAACTTGTGCTTATTGAATGGTCTTTATCATTTTGACCTTCATTTAACCAGATAAATATCTTGTATTTTTCTAAACCTGTGTGGTGTATTTTTGTAGTGTTTTCACTGTGTTACTGTATGATTTATTTCACAATTACTTTACACATTGCGTTCTAAGTTAAGCATGACTGCTCAGTGCCAAGCTACCAGAGGGTGGGCACAGGATAATTTGGATTGTGTGTGACTTACCCTGACTAGGATTGTGGTCCCTATGTGGACAAAGGTGAATACCTCTGCCAACTAGAGACCCCATTTCTAACAAATCCATTACAGGAGAACAAATAGGTTAGGAATTTTCAAAGGTATTCACAGATACATTAGCCGTGCTATAAGATTATTAGCACAGAATACAATTGAAACCAGGTGCATAAAACCTGCCCTATAAAATATCTATTGAAAGACCTGTTAAAAGAAAAACTCTCTAGGAGAAGTGATCTCGGTATTACACAACCTATAGAATGTTCACGATAGGTAGCCCCCATTGTTATATCCAAATAAGCCCATGGAGATGATATTGGACAATGTGTTGATTTATAGGACCTCAACAACAAGATATGGGTAGTGAGACACGGCTCACCTCGCATCAATGAAATGTTGAGCACAATGGATGAAGCCAAATGTTTCAGAGTAATAGACTTATCAATGGAATAGCACCAAGTTGAACTATACCTTGAATCTATATGGTTACGTGCTTTCACCACACCCAAGGGCACCTTCATTTTCAATAGGGTGCCATTCAGTCTAGCATCTGTGGCCGCTGTCTTTCAAAAAAAATAATGGCGCTATCCTCAAATATGTACTCAAAACAGTGCTTCCAGGGGGATCTTCTCATTTATAGATCCGCAATTGATTATAATAATCTGAGAAATATACTAACCAAGCTGAAAGATGCTGGTCTGACTCTAATAATAGATAAATGTTAAATTGGAGTTAGTGCTGTTGAGTGCCTGGGGCACACTATCTCTAAAGAAGGTTTGAAACCCAAAATATGTCCGTGAGTTGTTGTCAAAAAGCACCTGCAAAAACAATAAGAATGAGTTGATGTCCCTTTTAGGACTAGAGGAATACACGTTTAAGTATGCCAACAACCTTGCAGACTTAGCTAATAATCTTAGGGACCTGCGACAAAATGGGACTCAGGTCAATTTGAAAAAAATACATCTAATATCCTTAGAAAAACTCAAATAAGCAACTCTCACAGCCCCATATTAACGCAATTGTGTGCCCAAATGAAAAGCTATACTAACAATAGATGCCCCCAAAATGGATCTGGGTGCCACTTTTCTCAGATCGTTAATGGGAAAGAAAGAATAATTGCATTCACTTCTTGCACTCTTGGTAAATCAGAGCTACGCAGTTGTTGAAAAAGAGGCCCTGGCATGTTTTTGGGCTGTGAAACATTTTAAATTATTTCTCTGGGGTTTACAATTTAGCATACATATAGATCATAAACATTTCATATACATGTTGACATCAAACAGTACTCCATGAATAAGTAAATGGGTATTAGGCTTGGAAGGTTTTTGTTGCAAAATGGAATCTGTTCTAGGCAATCTTAATAAAGCTGCTGAAATCTTTTCCAGAGCTCCACTGGACAAGGCAGAGAGTCTCGAATACCTTATTTTGTAAATCACATCCTCAGCTATTACTTTGGAGAAGTGGAATGAGCGTATTGCAAAGGACAAAGTATTAGACTAACTCAGTTCTTATGTGTTACAAGGTTTCCCAAAAATTGTAAAGAAATGGATGAAGTCATCAAGGGATATTGGGAAGTCAGACATGAAATCAACATCAATGGAAATTTGATTCTGAAAAATGGCAAGAGAGTATAGCTCCCACAGAGATGGGATATAGAATCATGGATTTCAACCATGAAGGCAACTTGGGTGTTTGACTTATACTAGAATCAGAACATGTTATTGGTTCCCCAATATGGACTCAATGGTCGAGTAAAAGTTAAAGAGTGTACTGTTTGTGCCAGTAGCAATAAGTCAAAAATAATTCACAACACTCCTTTAGCTCCTGTATCAATTATAGTCAAGCCATGGGTAAAGCTAGTGTTAGACATCATAGGCTCCATTAACCGTAAAGGTGTATTTAAACAGTTCATATTTGCCCTAGTAGATCACCATTCTCGAGGGTGGTCAGTAAGATGGTCAATTAAATTAGTATGGATTCACTCTTTAGAGTTCTTAAAAGGCACCTTTTCCACCAAAGGCATTCCATCCACACTCATCACAGATAATGGGGTACATTTCACTTCCTTTACAATAAGAAATTTCTAGCACATATTTTGATTATCCATCTTAAAACAGCATTATATTGTCCCATGTCAATGGCCTAGTTGAAAGAACTAACAGAATGATAAAAGAATGTGTACAACTGGTCTGTATTAACAGTCTACCAGGTGAGAAAGCCATACAAGAGATGTTGTGGGCATATCACAGAACTCCCAAATCAGCTACACAAGGGTCTCAATTCTTTTCCCTCAAAGGGAGGACACCAAGCACCTAGCTATTTCCTAACTAGTTCAGTGGAAGTGATTGGGCTAAAAACAGATTTATTAAAAAACGAAGAACAAAACCAACTTACACCAATTCAAATATAATACCTACTAGGATAAAAAGTAACCAAGTGAAACATAAACATTCGAAGGGAGGAGTTTGGGTGCAGATCAAAAAACATTGAGGAAAAAATTATCGGTAATCTAATTTCTCGGAACTAAGGTATACTGTCAATATAAAATGTAATGTAGCCACAATGGACAATGGATAAATGTGAAGAATGAATAGACTACTTAAACACACTCCAACAAACAAAACATCAAGGGGAACTGAGGTCCTGAACCATCACAAAGAGGATCTGAGCAAAACAATTAAGGAGGATCTGGGCAAAATAACCAATGTGAGCAAAATACCAAAACTACCGACTACTTGGCATAGTGACTATGACATGAAATTGTAACATTCCCTTGGTATCATCCATCATTGATATTGGAGGAAGATGTATTTATACCATCTGTCCCAGTTGGTACTGCCCTTTCCCTGCTCCTGTAGCACAATATCCCTTCTTACAACTGATGTGATAGTCCTACTTCGAATGTTAGGAACATTCTATCTGATCAGTCAGAGCAGGAGAGAAAGTTGATGGTGGAAGAGGAAACAGAGAATACAAATATTGTCATCTTATGGTTGTGTTGTTCTTCACTACACCTGTATCTCCAGACTCCTTGTGATGGCTGATCCCTTCCACAGGGGAAAATCAAGCAGCAACAGCTGCACAGGCCAACACATCTTCAGCACGGCTTAACGCCTTCTTCCTGACTCAAAGGATGTTGACAGCTCTCAGCTTCAAATTCTGTAAGCACCATATCAGGATCCATGCAGTATTTTTATGTAATTAATTTCTTGGGGGGGGGGTAATCTTTTATGTTACATTCTTGGTAGTGGGGTAGCAGTCCAGCATCAATGAGTGGCAATCATCTCTCTAGTTCGAAAATCCAATCAAGAAGGTCAATGCAGCATTTTCTTGCTTAAGCAGGTTTCTGAGAAGCACAAATCTTGCCCTACTTCCAGAATGTATCTTTGTACAAGTGGCCATGTGCAATTTCTTGGAGCCTGCTCTGGTAGAATTTCTCGCAAATTCCTCTTGGACTGGAAAAGGGGAACAAAGAAACAGAAGGGGGAGAAATCATGTTAAGTTTGCGGACAGAAGATATTTTGCCTTCGCTGTTTCAAGACAAAAGTTCTGGATTGCAGAACTTGAATCCTCTGGATCTCCACAGGTCCATCCTACTTCTCTGCTGACAAAGGCCAAGCCTGTTCAACCTGGAGCCTAGCAGTATTTGTTCTACATTCTGCAATTGGCAGGGAAAGCAGAGAATGAAACAGCAATGGTGTTAGAGATGCTTTCGTGAAGGCGACCCCACCCCCCCTTATTGGTGGCCTTCATTGGGAGTGTTGTTGCATGGTGTTAACATAGCCGGTTGTGGCAGGCATGGTCCTCCCCTAAACATGGTGTAGCAAGGAAGGGTGGGGATGCTCCATATTTTATACAGTACCAGGAGAACAGGAGCGTGGAAAACTAAGGAGGGCCATGATTGTCAGGAGTCAAACTACGGTAAGGAGGTGGTAGACCTTTGTAGCACAGATTAGCCAGCCAGTGCAGCCTGTTAATTCAAGTCAACATGCAATGCCCTCTCTCTCATTCAGGACCTCCAGCATTCCCCATTCGTAAGTGGGTTCCATCACAGACATACGGAGCCTGGGAGCTTTCCATCGTGGAGATATTTTCTTTGATTGATAACACTTCATCCTAACCAGCCTTTGTAGGTGGGAGTCAATTACTTCTTTTTTGGGATGCATCCTATATCTTTGGTCAGAGGCCTGCAATATTTCAGCTGATTTGTTTAAAAGAGTTTAACATTGTGGCTTTGCAGTCACTGTAGCCTTCTTTTCGGCTATGTCATAAAAAATGTACAGTTATCTAGTTTCAACAATACAAAGTCCCTGCTTACATATGGTATTGCAGATGCCGGCAATTAAGAATCCAGAGCAGCATGGTACACTGTCCATGGTCCACAATGTGTGCTGATGACCACCATCCAATTGGTCTAAGGGTTACACCAGCCTTTAACAGCAACAGCAGTGAGTCTGAGGGGATAATTGATTCCCTTATGTTGTTAGGTGCCTGTGATTCTCTCAATTATTTCAAGTTGTTATTTGGCTTTTGAGTCACAATAATGTTGTCAAACTTCAACTTGGTGACATGTGAAAAGCATGGCTATAAGATTTATTAACATCACTGAAGGTTGTAATGACTTTGCCATGCTGAACTCTCAATATGATGTTACATGAAACCTGCATCCGAATCAACACCTTAATTGTTTAGGGCCAGCATTTTCATGAAACTGAGTTCCAGGTTCTGTATTACCTTGTGTTTTAAACATCCCTCTTTAGTTCCATTGCCAATAGACCATTTGTTTGGTGCCTTTCTGGAGAAGTGGTAACTACTGGAAATTATATTGTATTTTTGTTATGCTGAACCTGTGTTGGTTTATTCATATGCATAGCCGATTCAAAGTCTCACCAACATACATTGGTTACTTTGGAGTTGAATGCGCTGGAATAGCTATTACTGATTTTGGTGTAATGGAAGAATTTTGCAGATAAGTATTCAGATATGACATGCGTGCCTATTTCAAAGGTATGTTTCAATTCTAATTTGTTCAGGGGTTAGGAAGGGGCTGGGAACCACAGTAAATCTTTTGTAAATGTGTATGCATGTTTTGTGGACCTCAAAGCAGCTTTTGAATCAGTCCCATTCAACATATTATGGCAGAAGCTCACAGGAGGGAACATCCCGCCCCTCCAATTCAAAAGAATCATTACCTTGTATTCAAACATGTAACTCCAAGTAAAACAGTGGGATAGCACATCCTTGTCTCGAGAAATACAGACATCCACAGGGATTAAACAAGGCTGTTTCCTTGCTCCTCTACTCTTTAATGTATTCTTTCTACAAACCTAGGTGAAGTTAATGCACATGCCCCCAAACTGGGAGATAAACCAACATGCTGCCTACTTTATGCAAATGATGCCCTCTTAATATCCAGAACCACAGTGGGGTTAGAGAGGCTCTTGGATGCATTTCATTCCTATATGATCCAAAATGGCCTCACCGTCAACCTTGACAAAACAAGGATAATGATCATTGGCAGGATAAAAACAAGCTAGGCTGATGACACCTAGATGGTCTTGCTGTCAGCACCACTGTGGAATATAAGTATCTGAGCGTGATCATGGAAAACCGTGGAACTTCTCCACCCTACAAGGAGACTTTAAGGTCGAAATCAGCCACTCTGCTAAACATATTTCCTATGCTCTCCAAAAAGCATCTGCCTCCTTTGCCATTTTCAAAAGGATAATCATCAAACTGGTGCATCACATATTATAGCTAGCCGATAAAAAAAACTGGCTTCACGCTCGCATACCTGGTCAGTTATCCAACACAGGCTCCAAAAAGTGTCAAGAACCCTCACTTGACCAGCTAATGAAGGTGCTACTTGCTACGTTACTACACACTGTAGCTAATGGGCTCAGAGGTCATGTACGGAATGGGCTCCCTCATGTTGGACAAACTGATAGTGAGTGTTTATAAAAAGGTTTTCCACTTTCTAAAACAAACCTCTACTGCTCAAAAGTACAGTTAATATATTGCCCGCGCACCCAAGTTCTGGAAAGACAAGCCACCTTTTTGAGAATATGTTTCAAGCAATGCATAGCCTGTTCTGACACATTGGAAAACCAACTCTGGATAGAGATATCCAAAGCAGCCAGCAACTCTGCAGTTCAGGCTTATTTGGAAAAATCGGGCCAGAATCTTCAGACAGCCACACTGTGGGCAACCTCCACCTCCTTTGCCATTTTCAAAAGGCTAATCATCAAAACCGCTCATCAGATTTCATGGCCCACCTATAAACAAAAACTAGCTTCACCCTTACATGCCTGGTCAGTTTTATGTAATTTCCCCAAACTGGGACCGCAACCAGTCACAAACATCTGCATGGCAGCATACATCAAACAACAATTTATCCAGTACAGGCTCCCAACTCTGGACTGTATAGCTTCCCAAAAAAGGGAAGCCCAAACAACTTATGCAGGCTCTTCAAATCCAGCAATGAAATCCTTGTACACATCATTTTATCTGTACTGCCCTGCTGTAAGAAAGGCAGGCTCTTTTAAAACCTCAGTTCTTGGCACTCGGTATCCGCTCTTGTAGACCCGCTGTAATCCCCTGTCTCTCAGCTCAACATCCCATCTTGGCAGGGAGATTCATGAAATTCTTGCAGGTGTTTGTGAGGACATTGAATAACATAACTTATCAGGATTAAAACATCCACAAGGCACTCACCTTTTCCAGTGAGATTTGTGTCTGTGATCCACAAAACACCAGTTAAGATTATGACTTTTCTACAGCATGCATATCGAGGAGGAGTGTGGGGATTCAACATATTTTTAGTGAGGTTTGTGAAACAGTCTCTCATTTAGAATGCTATGACAAACAAACGCTATAGTCAGTCCCTGCTTGTGCCCTGGGGGCACTTTAAAGTGCACGCTCTATTAGAGCAAAGGAATGCACAACAAAAAAGCATTTGTTACATTTACAAGCAGCTTTACAGCTTATAAAGAACAGATCATTGTAATGTTTGCATTACATGACTGGAGAACGCTAGCTATAATGCTGCTCCTAAAAAACTACCACGTGCTGATTCTCAAGATCAATCATACACATATTTTAAGTCAAAGCTGAGAGCATGGAAAATCATTTACGGGCAAGCCTCTTGAAAAAATTAGAACTTACACAGCTCGCAGAAAAACATGGGTCGTGTTTTACCGTGACCTTTAAAAAATATGCACGAGAAACGGAATCATGTTTAAACAAAATAAAAAGAGCGAGGGGAGAGCAAGCTGGCCCTGGAAAAGCCCCCCTGTGTTATTATTATGTTTGTATAGGGCGCTGGTGGGGACGAGGGACTGAACAAGCACCCACAGTGTAGAGAAACAGGCAAATGCTAAATAAAAGTTCCTTACAGAAGAGATAAATAGGACATAGCGTGATTATACAGTACTTGGTGCTGCTCCCAAAGAGAAAAAGGCAGGACAAAGAGGCAGAACTGACCACTAGAAAGCAAGGATTTTTGAAGGACACTGAAACTAACAAATCAAATAGCTTTGAACTACAGTATAAGTATACTAAAAGTATACAATACGTCGAACGCTAATGCTCAACCTAAAAAGGGGCTCAGAATACTTCATTTCTTTTAAGAATGTTTGTGATGTATGATGTGGTATTATCTATACTGTCAGACCCTATGTATAGTATCACATCACACAACATTTTGGCAAGCGAGCCAGGATAATATCTCTCTTGAACCAAACAGAGGAGGAGATTTAAATTAATTACATGTTTACTAGCAGTGCTATTATATATTTAATAGATAAAATAAACCCTTTATTAGAAAGGGACACATGTAGGGACCAGGTCATTACATCACACCTTCAAGTGCTATGTTCTTTGCATATTTTGGCACCAGACAATTATCAAGACTGTAAGCATTTCACACAGTGCAGTTTCTTGGCTTTTCAGAAATTCTCTTGAACCCATGTGTTAATATTGGAATCGTTGATGCTGATGCACCCAATGATACATTCACATATAACAGCGAAATTGTCTCACTGGTATTAAATTCACCCCTTGTGAACTCTCCCTCAACCCTGACTCTAAAGTACCTGGTCAGGCTGGCTCTGAGTCCTAGGCCCAAGTGGGGCAGCAGATAGCTGCACACAAATGTGTGAACAGGAAACTCAGATCACAGATAGGTGCAGCAAAACCACAATGGTCCAGGAGATTGGCCCCAATTAAACATACATGGTTGGAGTGGCTTACGTATTCTCAAACACCATAATGTCAGATGCCACATGAAGTTAGGAACACACACCCAATCAGGAAACAGCATGCACAGTAACACAGTAATCAAGCACCCCTCAGGCTGGACTTCTGGACACGTTGCCAGCTGACCCACATTGTGTCCATGCACACCTGCATTTGTTATCAGGATCTTGTTTAGGACTCAAAAACAACTGTTCACATTCTTCACCTCAAAAGAAATGTTGTAATTTTTGTATGATACCCGGAGAAATGTATAAAGCACTGCTCAGAATAAATGTAGTTGGAGACAATCCACAAACTCAGTTTCTGTAACGGTTCTCTCTGTTGTAATGTTTATTAAATGAACTGTTACTGTTTAGTCAAACACCTCTTGTCTTTTGTTTTTTCAAGGTAAATTCACATTCAAGCAACATTTTGGCAAACCAACTAGGAGCTGATTGGTTCCTCAGACGCAACTGCAACTGAAGCAAGGGAACCCTGCCCGGAGGAATTCACATATGCGCAACAAGGAAGGTGAGCAGATGTCCAAGGATGCTTGTTTCCGGTCCAGGGAGGACATGGCTTGGCAGTTCGGGCTGGACTGTTCCCATGAGGAACAGGGTCAAGACTGATTTGCATATAGCTCGGTCCAATCTGGGGTGGCATGGTGAGCAAAAGAACAATGGATTAAACCCAAATCTGTGACTGGGGGTGAGTGTTTGCATTGTTCAGCACTCTGTCCATCATCCTTTTGTGTTCTTAAGGATTGCCTTCACACAAACACAGAACCCAAATGTGAAGTATGTCAAAAGCACCAATGCAAAGAATCCATTTAACACATACCTCAAAAATTCACTGCACTAAAAACTTAACTGAAGGACCAACAAGACAACCTTAGGGATTCAAGCATTTACTTGCATTCAGGAAGCTCAGGGCTGCTGTACATGTTTTGTTATTTCGGTATCCTCACTAGAGTCTGCCATTAGGGGGGGCCACAAGAGTCAGGGACTCACTCTGTTGCTGATCCCCCAGAACGAGGTCGGTTAGCCACACCTTGGAGGAGGGCAGTCTGATTAGGGGGTAGGGCAGGGCGGCTCCCTGACAAGTGCTTAAAAGCAGGCGTCCAGGTCCCTGCACCCACAAGATAAATGGGATGAGTTCCAATCACTGAGTCAGAAGGTCCCCATTTTCTGGCACCCAGCCGTGACTGAAATTTCATTTTGACGTGTAGTCCCAAAAGTAATAGTGCCCCCGGAAGGCTTATGCCCTCCAGCCAAATGGAAGTTCCCTTGTTAGTTCCAAAACAAAGCTGTCCTCCAGTGTCGGGAGCCAGGTTTCCCGTATGCTTAGGATAGTGAACTACCCCATAACCTCCACAGCACACGCACAAGAGCCGACAGATTGCGAAGCACCACATGGCGCCAAGTCAGTAGAGAGGGGGACTCACCAACTGTCTCTGTCCACTACCTTCATTTGGGCAAACTTTGACAAGTTCTTAGCCTTGCTCTGGACTCTCCATGCAGCAATTTTTGTTTCCACTTTTCCCCCAAAGTTTTCCAGGTAACAGCCTGGAACCGAAGGTCCAAATAAGGTATGGTCAGAGGGAGAGGGGGGTGCCGGGGAAAAGGGAGTCTAAAAAGATACATCATAGCTCAGAGCAGAATAGAATGTAGAAAAGCTCACCCTGTTTTAGGACTAGAAATTAGCCAACACACAAGAGCTTACACACACCATCTGAGAGAAAGCAATAGTCCCATTCTTGGACACTGCACTATCAGAGGCACATGGAGGCCACGGGAACAACTCTCCAACCCTATCTGGTTCATGTCAATTAAGATAACAGATTATGTGAATGTCTAGGGAAGTGCCCACTGACCAATAAAACTTAAGCTCAAAGTTAGCCCAAAAGAAGTCTCTAGGAAAAGGGCCTAGTCAAGACACGTAGCACCACTAGGCAGGGTCATGTTGCCTGCCACATGCAGGGACTAGAGGGGTAGACATGTGACCTCAGGGCATGTTGTGATCACCGACCAACATTCAGTGTAATACACCTCCTCTTTATACATCATCCAATGCACGTGTAGGTCAAAGGACACTGCCCACTCTAATGGCATTCCCATTCATATACTAGGATACTTGGACGGCTTGCAATGCCCACAGTGCACTAGTTAATAATTACAACTACCCACATGCTCACGAAATCACCCCGCAAAAATGCTTTACAGCTGTATACCTTGTCAGACATGGAGAGTGGGGAGGCCCAAAAACCCATGAATAATAACCCATTTTTTCCAAAGTAAGTACCCCGACTAGGGCTACCTTCAGGTGCCTCACTAACATTGCAAAAAATGAAGGAATTCCTAGGAAATAATGTGTGACAACACATGTAAGGTTGCAATGTTTTCTGAAATAACAAACCAAACCTAGCTCTTATCCAACAGGTCTGCAATCGAGGCTCCAAGTGCACCACCTTTACAATGGGCAATCACAGTTGGAATTCATCCCAAGACCTGCAGTGTTCTAAAAGTAATGTATTCTCACGATAGATATATCCTCTGTTTATTATAGGTACTTCTGCATCCATTCATTGCCAAAGAACGGGCTAGTCTAACGGAGTCCATCCTGAAAATGTTACCTTGCTTGCATTGGGACTTCTCCCATGTCACTCACAATTACACCGTACACAACACCAACATTCCACAAGCACTACATAGCGCCCTCTTACACAACACATGGTATCAGCACATGACCACTGTGGGTTCCAAGACATCAGCGCAGGAAGGGTACCTTAGTGGAGGAGAGTGTTTGGCCCAGAGACTTTCTAGAAAAGAGATTTTTGGAGGTAGCAACACCACCAAACCAATGCACAATCACTTCCTCTCCTGCTTTCATTTGTGGTCCCACTATGACCTTTAGCATATCTGAAGCTGTCTTTGTCACCAACAAGTGGACCCCAGAAATGGAGTTTCAATGTAAGGCCATCCACCTCGATGATACAAAGGGAAATGAGTGTTGTAGGGGAGGGTTGAATTACAGCATAGATACCCCATATCAGGAAATCGGGGATACTGAGATAGATAGGTGTACATGGTTAGAAGGTAAGGGGCAACCCCTAATTGTTCAGAAACTCATGCTGTTTTCCTTATGTTTCAGATGCAAAGGAACAATTCCGCTGGGTACAAATGAAAACTGTGGCACAATCATGCACATTCTGGACATGCAATGGGGGACCTCCACCCTGATGGGCACATACTGGCAATGTAGCAAGTTTGCTTACACTCAGCTAGTCCCTGGATGGCATGGCCTCTGCTCCCTCATCACAGTACACACCCCAACCAGGGTAATTCCCAGAGAAGACCTGTCAAAACTGTACCAACACCATCAAAGGAAGAAGACAACTCTGTTGCATCAGGCTTGAGAGAAAAGAACAGTGATTATTTTGGCTGGGCTCAGTAGAAGGACATTCTAGAGGAAGTCAGGATGTTCTCCAGCGCACAAGTATCAGACAAAAATGAACGCCCTCTGGTTGCAAATAACCAGGTGGAAAATGCTCAAAATGATGAACAGCACTCAGCTCAGACTCAATACAATCAAGGAAGAACTGAGGGCCATATTTATACTTTTTGACGCAAACCTGCACTAACGCAGTTTTGCGTCAAAAGATTTAACGCGGGCTAACCCCATTCCAACGCGCCAGCCGGGCGTCATATTTATGGAATGACGCTAGCCGGCGCTGCTGCCTGGTGAGCGTGAAAAATAATGAGGCGAACCGGGCAGCGCTGGCGGAGGGAATAATGGGGGTTGTGCGTCAAAAAATGATGCAAGTCAGGTTAGAGTCAAAAATTTGGACGCTAACCGACTCGCGTCATTTCATGACGCACAACCACCATGGAAATGACTCCTGTCTTAGCAAAGACAGGAGTCATGCCCCACTGCCCAATGGCCATGCCCAGGGGACTTCTGCAAAGCCCCTTGCAGCATGGAAAGGAACGATGCATCGTCTGTGCCATGTTGGAAAATCTGACGCACATCATATTTTTCCATGCATCTCCTTCTCTGTGGTCTCCGTGCGTGGTAATTTCAATGCAATCCAGGTAGTTTATGCAGACAAGAGACAACTGTTGATTTCTATGATTTAAGACTCTTTTTAGTCTTGCAAAAGTGATATCTCAACTTGTGCTTATTGAATGGTCTTTATCATTTTGACCTTCATTTAACCAGATAAATATCTTGTATTTTTCTAAACCTGTGTGGTGTATTTTTGTAGTGTTTTCACTGTGTTACTGTATGATTTATTTCACAATTACTTTACACATTGCGTTCTAAGTTAAGCATGACTGCTCAGTGCCAAGCTACCAGAGGGTGGGCACAGGATAATTTGGATTGTGTGTGACTTACCCTGACTAGGATTGTGGTCCCTATGTGGACAAAGGTGAATACCTCTGCCAACTAGAGACCCCATTTCTAACAAATCCATTACAGGAGAACAAATAGGTTAGGAATTTTCAAAGGTATTCACAGATACATTAGCCGTGCTATAAGATTATTAGCACAGAATACAATTGAAACCAGGTGCATAAAACCTACCCTATAAAATATCTATTGAAAGACCTGTTAAAAGAAAAACTCTCTAGGAGAAGTGATCTCGGTATTACACAACCTATAGAATGTTCACGATAGGTAGCCCCCATTGTTATATCCAAATAAGCCCATGGAGATGATATTGGACAATGTGTTGATTTATAGGACCTCAACAACAAGATATGGGTAGTGAGACACGGCTCACCTCGCATCAATGAAATGTTGAGCACAATGGATGAAGCCAAATGTTTCAGAGTAATAGACTTATCCATGGAATAGCAACAAGTTGAACTATACCTTGAATCTATATGGTTACGTGCTTTCACCACACCCAAGGGCACCTTCATTTTCAATAGGGTGCCATTCAGTCTAGCATCTGTGGCCGCTGTCTTTCAAAAAAAATAATGGCGCTATCCTCAAATATGTACTCAAAACAGTGCTTCCAGGGGGATCTTCTCATTTATAGATCCGCAATTGATTATAATAATCTGAGAAATATACTAACCAAGCTGAAAGATGCTGGTCTGACTCTAATAATAGATAAATGTTAAATTGGAGTTAGTGCTGTTGAGTGCCTGGGGCACACTATCTCTAAAGAAGGTTTGAAACCCAAAATATGTCCGTGAGTTGTTGTCAAAAAGCACCTGCAAAAACAATAAGAATGAGTTGATGTCCCTTTTAGGACTAGAGGAATACACGTTTAAGTATGCCAACAACCTTGCAGACTTAGCTAATAATCTTAGGGACCTGCGACAAAATGGGACTCAGGTCAATTTGAAAAAAATACATCTAATATCCTTAGAAAAACTCAAATAAGCAACTCTCACAGCCCCATATTAACGCAATTGTGTGCCCAAATGAAAAGCTATACTAACAATAGATGCCCCCAAAATGGATCTGGGTGCCACTTTTCTCAGATCGTTAATGGGAAAGAAAGAATAATTGCTTTCACTTCTTGCACTCTTGGTAAATCAGAGCTACGCAGTTGTTGAAAAAGAGGCCCTGGCATGTTTTTGGGCTGTGAAACATTTTAAATTATTTCTCTGGGGTTTACAATTTAGCATACATATAGATCATAAACATTTCATATACATGTTGACATCAAACAGTACTCCATGAATAAGTAAATGGGTATTAGGCTTGGAAGGTTTTTGTTGCAAAATGGAATCTGTTCTAGGCAATCTTAATAAAGCTGCTGAAATCTTTTCCAGAGCTCCACTGGACAAGGCAGAGAGTCTCGAATACCTTATTTTGTAAATCACATCCTCAGCTATTTCTTTGGAGAAGTGGAATGAGCGTATTGCAAAGGACAAAGTATTAGACTAACTCAGTTCTTATGTGTTACAAGGTTTCCCAAAAATTGTAAAGAAATGGATGAAGTCATCAAGGGATATTGGGAAGTCAGACATGAAATCAACATCAATGGAAATTTGATTCTGAAAAATGGCAAGAGAGTATAGCTCCCACAGAGATGGGATATAGAATCATGGATTTCAACCATGAAGGCAACTTGGGTGTTTGACTTATACTAGAATCAGAACATGTTATTGGTTCCCCAATATGGACTCAATGGTCGAGTAAAAGTTAAAGAGTGTACTGTTTGTGCCAGTAGCAATAAGTCAAAAATAATTCACAACACTCCTTTAGCTCCTGTATCAATTATAGTCAAGCCATGGGTAAAGCTAGTGTTAGACATCATAGGCTCCATTAACCGTAAAGGTGTATTTAAACAGTTCATATTTGCCCTAGTAGATCACCATTCTCGAGGGTGGTCAGTAAGATGGTCAATTAAATTAGTATGGATTCACTCTTTAGAGTTCTTAAAAGGCACCTTTTCCACCAAAGGCATTCCATCCACACTCATCACAGATAATGGGGTACATTTCACTTCCTTTACAATAAGAAATTTCTAGCACATATTTTGATTATCCATCTTAAAACAGCATTATATTGTCCCATGTCAATGGCCTAGTTGAAAGAACTAACAGAATGATAAAAGAATGTGTACAACTGGTCTGTATTAACAGTCTACCAGGTGAGAAAGCCATACAAGAGATGTTGTGGGCATATCACAGAACTCCCAAATCAGCTACACAAGGGTCTCAATTATTTTCCCTCAAAGGGAGGACACCAATCACCTAGCTATTTCCTAACTAGTTCAGTGGAAGTGATTGGGCTAAAAACAGATTTATTAAAAAACGAAGAACAAAACCAACTTACACCAATTCAAATATAATACCTACTAGGATAAAAAGTAACCAAGTGAAACATAAACATTCGAAGGGAGGAGTTTGGGTGCAGATCAAAAAACATTGAGGAAAAAATTATCGGTAATCTAATTTCTCGGAACTAAGGTATACTGTCAATATAAAATGTAATGTAGCCACAATGGACAATGGATAAATGTGAAGAATGAATAGACTACTTAAACACACTCCAACAAACAAAACATCAAGGGGAACTGAGGTCCTGAACCATCACAAAGAGGATCTGAGCAAAACAATTAAGGAGGATCTGGGCAAAATAACCAATGTGAGCAAAATACCAAAACTACCGACTACTTGGCATAGTGACTATGACATGAAATTGTAACATTCCCTTGGTATCATCCATCATTGATATTGGAGGAAGATGTATTTATACCATCTGTCCCAGTTGGTACTGCCCTTTCCCTGCTCCTGTAGCACAATATCCCTTCTTACAATTGATGTGATAGTCCTACTTCGAATGTTAGGAACATTCTATCTGATCAGTCAGAGCAGGAGAGAAAGTTGATGGTGGAAGAGGAAACAGAGAATACAAATATTGTCATCTTATGGTTGTGTTGTTCTTCACTACACCTGTATCTCCAGACTCCTTGTGATGGCTGATCCCTTCCACAGGGGAAAATCAAGCAGCAACAGCTGCACAGGCCAACACATCTTCAGCACGGCTTAACGCCTTCTTCCTGACTCAAAGGATGTTGACAGCTCTCAGCTTCAAATTCTGTAAGCACCATATCAGGATCCATGCAGTATTTTTATGTAATTAATTTCTTGGGGGGGGGGGTAATCTTTTATGTTACATTCTTGGTAGTGGGGTAGCAGTCCAGCATCAATGAGTGGCAATCATCTCTCTAGTTCGAAAATCCAATCAAGAAGGTCAATGCAGCATTTTCTTGCTTAAGCAGGTTTCTGAGAAGCACAAACCTTGCCCTACTTCCAGAATGTATCTTTGTACAAGTGGCCATGTGCAATTTCTTGGAGCCTGCTCTGGTAGAATTTCTCGCAAATTCCTCTTGGACTGGAAAAGGGGAACAAAGAAACAGAAGGGGGAGAAATCATGTTAAGTTTGCGGACAGAAGATATTTTGCCTTCGCTGTTTCAAGACAAAAGTTCTGGATTGCAGAACTTGAATCCTCTGGATCTCCACAGGTCCATCCTACTTCTCTGCTGACAAAGGCCAAGCCTGTTCAACCTGGAGCCTAGCAGTATTTGTTCTACATTCTGCAATTGGCAGGGAAAGCAGAGAATGAAACAGCAATGGTGTTAGAGGTGCTTTCGTGAAGGCGACCCCACCCCCCCTTATTGGTGGCCTTCATTGGGAGTGTTGTTGCATGGTGTTAACATAGCCGGTTGTGGCAGGCATGGTCCTCCCCTAAACATGGTGTAGCAAGGAAGGGTGGGGATGCTCCATATTTTATACAGTACCAGGAGAACAGGAGCGTGGAAAACTAAGGAGGGCCATGATTGTCAGGAGTCAAACTACGGTAAGGAGGTGGTAGACCTTTGTAGCACAGATTAGCCAGCCAGTGCAGCCTGTTAATTCAAGTCAACATGCAATGCCCTCTCTCTCATTCAGGACCTCCAGCATTCCCCATTCGTAAGTGGGTCCCATCACAGACATACGGAGCCTGGGAGCTTTCCATCGTGGAGATATTTTCTTTGATTGATAACACTTCATCCTAACCAGCCTTTGTAGGTGGGAGTCAATTACTTCTTTTTTGGGATGCATCCTATATCTTTGGTCAGAGGCCTGCAATATTTCAGCTGATTTGTTTAAAAGAGTTTAACATTGTGGCTTTGCAGTCACTGTAGCCTTCTTTTCGGCTATGTCATAAAAAATGTACAGTTATCTAGTTTCAACAATACAAAGTCCCTGCTTACATATGGTAAAAGAAGCAGATGCCGGCAATTAAGAATCCAGAGCAGCATGGTACACTGTCCATGGTCCACAATGTGTGCTGATGACCACCATCCAATTGGTCTAAGGGTTACACCAGCCTTTAACAGCAACAGCAGTGAGTCTGAGGGGATAATTGATTCCCTTATGTTGTTAGGTGCCTGTGATTCTCTCAATTATTTCAAGTTGTTATTTGGCTTTTGAGTCACAATAATGTTGTCAAACTTCAACTTGGTGACATGTGAAAAGCATGGCTATAAGATTTATTAACATCACTGAAGGTTGTAATGACTTTGCCATGCTGAACTCTCAATATGATGTTACATGAAACCTGCATCCGAATCAACACCTTAATTGTTTAGGGCCAGCATTTTCATGAAACTGAGTTCCAGGTTCTGTATTACCTTGTGTTTTAAACATCCCTCTTTAGTTCCATTGCCAATAGACCATTTGTTTGGTGCCTTTCTGGAGAAGTGGTAACTACTGGAAATTATATTGTATTTTTGTTATGCTGAACCTGTGTTGGTTTATTCATATGCATAGCCGATTCAAAGTCTCACCAACATACATTGGTTACTTTGGAGTTGAATGCGCTGGAATAGCTATTACTGATTTTGGTGTAATGGAAGAATTTTGCAGATAAGTATTCAGATATGACATGCGTGCCTATTTCAAAGGTATGTTTCAATTCTAATTTGTTCAGGGGTTAGGAAGGGGCTGGGAACCACAGTAAATCTTTTGTAAATGTGTATGCATGTTTTGTGGACCTCAAAGCAGCTTTTGAATCAGTCCCATTCAACATATTATGGCAGAAGCTCACAGGAGGGAACATCCCGCCCCTCCAATTCAAAAGAATCATTACCTTGTATTCAAACATGTAACTCCAAGTAAAACAGTGGGATAGCACATCCTTGTCTCGGGAAATACAGACATCCACAGGGATTAAACAAGGCTGTTTCCTTGCTCCTCTACTCTTTAATGTATTCTTTCTACAAACCTAGGTGAAGTTAATGCACATGCCCCCAAACTGGGAGATAAACCAACATGCTGCCTACTTTATGCAAATGATGCCCTCTTAATATCCAGAACCACAGTGGGGTTAGAGAGGCTCTTGGATGCATTTCATTCCTATATGATCCAAAATGGCCTCACCGTCAACCTTGACAAAACAAGGATAATGATCATTGGCAGGAAAAAAACAAGCTAGGCTGATGACACCTAGATGGTCTTGCTGTCAGCACCACTGTGGAATATAAGTATCTGAGCGTGATCATGGAAAACCGTGGAACTTCTCCACCCTACAAGGAGACTTTAAGGTCGAAATCAGCCACTCTGCTAAACATATTTCCTATGCTCTCCAAAAAGCATCTGCCTCCTTTGCCATTTTCAAAAGGATAATCATCAAACTGGTGCATCACATATTATAGCTAGCCGATAAAAAAAACTGGCTTCACGCTCGCATACCTGGTCAGTTATCCAACACAGGCTCCAAAAAGTGTCAAGAACCCTCACTTGACCAGCTAATGAAGGTGCTACTTGCTACGTTACTACACACTGTAGCTAATGGGCTCAGAGGTCATGTACGGAATGGGCTCCCTCATGTTGGACAAACTGATAGTGAGTGTTTATAAAAAGGTTTTCCACTTTCTAAAACAAACCTCTACTGCTCAAAAGTACAGTTAATATATTGCCCGCGCACCCAAGTTCTGGAAAGACAAGCCACCTTTTTGAGAATATGTTTCAAGCAATGCATAGCCTGTTCTGACACATTGGAAAACCAACTCTGGATAGAGATATCCAAAGCAGCCAGCAACTCTGCAGTTCAGGCTTATTTGGAAAAATCGGGCCAGAATCTTCAGACAGCCACACTGTGGGCAACCTCCACCTCCTTTGCCATTTTCAAAAGGCTAATCATCAAAACCGCTCATCAGATTTCATGGCCCACCTATAAACAAAAACTAGCTTCACCCTTACATGCCTGGTCAGTTTTATGTAATTTCCCCAAACTGGGACCGCAACCAGTCACAAACATCTGCATGGCAGCATACATCAAACAACAATTTATCCAGTACAGGCTCCCAACTCTGGACTGTATAGCTTCCCAAAAAAGGGAAGCCCAAACAACTTATGCAGGCTCTTCAAATCCAGCAATGAAATCCTTGTACACATCATTTTATCTGTACTGCCCTGCTGTAAGAAAGGCAGGCTCTTTTAAAACCTCAGTTCTTGGCACTCGGTATCTGCTCTTGTAGACCCGCTGTAATCCCCTGTCTCTCAGCTCAACATCCCATCTTGGCAGGGAGATTCATGAAATTCTTGCAGGTGTTTGTGAGGACATTGAATAACATAACTTATCAGGATTAAAACATCCACCAGGCACTCACCTTTTCCAGTGAGATTTGTGTCTGTGATCCACAAAACACCAGTTAAGATTATGACTTTTCTACAGCATGCATATCGAGGAGGAGTGTGGGGATTCAACATATTTTTAGTGAGGTTTGTGAAACAGTCTCTCATTTAGAATGCTATGACAAACAAACGCTATAGTCAGTCCCTGCTTGTGCCCTGGGGGCACTTTAAAGTGCACGCTCTATTAGAGCAAAGGAATGCACAACAAAAAAGCATTTGTTACATTTACAAGCAGCTTTACAGCTTATAAAGAACAGATCATTGTAATGTTTGCATTACATGACTGGAGAACGCTAGCTATAATGCTGCTCCTAAAAAACTACCACGTGCTGATTCTCAAGATCAATCATACACATATTTTAAGTCAAAGCTGAGAGCATGGAAAATCATTTACGGGCAAGCCTCTTGAAAAAATTAGAACTTACACAGCTCGCAGAAAAACATGGGTCGTGTTTTACCGTGACCTTTAAAAAATATGCACGAGAAACGGAATCATGTTTAAACAAAATAAAAAGAGCGAGGGGAGAGCAAGCTGGCCCTGGAAAAGCCCCCCTGTGTTATTATTATGTTTGTATAGGGCGCTGGTGGGGACGAGGGACTGAACAAGCACCCACAGTGTAGAGAAACAGGCAAATGCTAAATAAAAGTTCCTTACAGAAGAGATAAATAGGACATAGCGTGATTATACAGTACTTGGTGCTGCTCCCAAAGAGAAAAAGGCAGGACAAAGAGGCAGAACTGACCACTAGAAAGCAAGGATTTTTGAAGGACACTGAAACTAACAAATCAAATAGCTTTGAACTACAGTATAAGTATACTAAAAGTATACAATACGTCGAACGCTAATGCTCAACCTAAAAAGGGGCTCAGAATACTTCATTTCTTTTAAGAATGTTTGTGATGTATGATGTGGTATTATCTATACTGTCAGACCCTATGTATAGTATCACATCACACAACATTTTGGCAAGCCAGCCAGGATAATATCTCTCTTGAACCAAACAGAGGAGGAGATTTAAATTAATTACATGTTTACTAGCAGTGCTATTATATATTTAATAGATAAAATAAACCCTTTATTAGAAAGGGACACATGTAGGGACCAGGTCATTACATCACACCTTCAAGTGCTATGTTCTTTGCATATTTTGGCACCAGACAATTATCAAGACTGTAAGCATTTCACACAGTGCCGTTTCTTGGCTTTTCAGAAATTCTCTTGAACCCATGTGTTAATATTGGAATCGTTGATGCTGATGCACCCAATGATACATTCACATATAACAGCGAAATTGTCTCACTGGTATTAAATTCACCCCTTGTGAACTCTCCCTCAACCCTGACTCTAAAGTACCTGGTCAGGCTGGCTCTGAGTCCTAGGCCCAAGTGGGGCAGCAGATAGCTGCACACAAATGTGTGAACAGGAAACTCAGATCACAGATAGGTGCAGCAAAACCACAATGGTCCAGGAGATTGGCCCCAATTAAACATACATGGTTGGAGTGGCTTACGTATTCTCAAACACCATAATGTCAGATGCCACATGAAGTTAGGAGCACACACCCAATCAGGAAACAGCATGCACAGTAACACAGTAATCAAGCACCCCTCAGGCTGGACTTCTGGACACGTTGCCAGCTGACCCACATTGTGTCCATGCACACCTGCATTTGTTATCAGGATCTTGTTTAGGACTCAAAAACAACTGTTCACATTCTGCACCTCAAAAGAAATGTTGTAATTTTTGTATGATACCCGGAGAAATGTATAAAGCACTGCTCAGAATAAATGTAGTTGGAGACAATCCACAAACTCAGTTTCTGTAACGGTTCTCTCTGTTGTAATGTTTATTAAATGAACTGTTACTGTTTAGTCAAACACCTCTTGTCTTTTGTTTATTCAAGGTAAATTCACATTCAAGCAACATTTTGGCAAACCAACTAGGAGCTGATTGGTTCCTCAGACGCAACTGCAACTGAAGCAAGGGAACCCTGCCCGGAGGAATTCACATATGCGCAACAAGGAAGGTGAGCAGATGTCCAAGGATGCTTGTTTCCGGTCCAGGGAGGACATGGCTTGGCAGTTCGGGCTGGACTGTTCCCATGAGGAAAAGGGTCAAGACTGATTTGCATATAGCTCGGTCCAATCTGGGGTGGCATGGTGAGCAAAAGAACAATGGATTAAACCCAAATCTGTGACTGGGGGTGAGTGTTTGCATTGTTCAGCACTCTGTCCATCATCCTTTTGTGTTCTTAAGTATTGCCTTCACACAAAAACAGAACCCAAATGTGAAGTATGTCAAAAGCACCAATGCAAAGAATCCATTTAACACATACCTCAAAAATTCACTGCACTAAAAACTTAACTGAAGGACCAACAAGACAACCTTAGGGATTCAAGCATTTACTTGCATTCAGGAAGCTCAGGGCTGCTGTACATGTTTTGTTATTTCGGTATCCTCACTAGAGTCTGCCATTAGGGGGGGCCACAAGAGTCAGGGACTCACTCTGTTGCTGATCCCCCAGAACGAGGTCGGTTAGCCACACCTTGGAGGAGGGCAGTCTGATTAGGGGGTGGGGCAGGGCGGCTCCCTGACAAGTGCTTAAAAGCAGGCGTCCAGGTCCCTGCACCCACAAGATAAATGGGATGAGTTCCAATCACTGAGTCAGAAGGTCCCCATTTTCTGGCACCCAGCCGTGACTGAAATTTCATTTTGACGTGTAGTCCCAAAAGTAATAGTGCCCCCGGAAAGCTTACGCCCTCCAGCCAAATGGAAGTTCCCTTGTTAGTTCCAAAACAAAGCTGTCCTCCAGTGTCGGGAGCCAGGTTTCCCGTATGCTTAGGATAGTGAACTACCCCATAACCTCCACAGCACACGCACAAGAGCCGACAGATTGCGAAGCACCACATGGCGCCAAGTCAGTAGAGAGGGGGACTCACCAACTGTCTCTGTCCACTACCTTCATTTGGGCAAACTTTGACAAGTTCTTAGCCTTGCTCTGGACTCTCCATGCAGCAATTTTTGTTTCCACTTTTCCCCCAAAGTTTTCCAGGTAACAGCCTGGAACCGAAGGTCCAAATAAGGTATGGTCAGAGGGAGAGGGGGGTGCCGGGGAAAAGGGAGTCTAAAAAGATACATCATAGCTCAGAGCAGAATAGAATGTAGAAAAGCTCACCCTGTTTTAGGA
This sequence comes from Pleurodeles waltl, assembly GCF_031143425.1. Lineage (NCBI taxonomy): Eukaryota > Metazoa > Chordata > Amphibia > Caudata > Salamandridae > Pleurodeles > Pleurodeles waltl. The sequence continues at coordinate 165,065,551 of NC_090446.1, read as the reverse complement.
CTAGAAATTAGCCAACACACAAGAGCTTACACACACCATCTGAGAGAAAGCAATAGTCCCATTCTTGGACACTGCACTATCAGAGGCACATGGAGGCCACGGGAACAACTCTCCAACCCTATCTGGTTCATGTCAATTAAGATAACAGATTATGTGAATGTCTAGGGAAGTGCCCACTGACCAATAAAACTTAAGCTCAAAGTTAGCCCAAAAGAAGTCTCTAGGAAAAGGGCCTAGTCAAGACACGTAGCACCACTAGGCAGGGTCATGTTGCCTGCCACATGCAGGGACTAGAGGGGTAGACATGTGACCTCAGGGCATGTTGTGATCACCGACCAACATTCAGTGTAATACACCTCCTCTTTATACATCATCCAATGCACGTGTAGGTCAAAGGACACTGCCCACTCTAATGGCATTCCCATTCATATACTAGGATACTTGGACGGCTTGCAATGCCCACAGTGCACTAGTTAATAATTACAACTACCCACATGCTCACGAAATCACCCCGCAAAAATGCTTTACAGCTGTATACCTTGTCAGACATGGAGAGTGGGGAGGCCCAAAAACCCATGAATAATAACCCATTTTTTCCAAAGTAAGTACCCCGACTAGGGCTACCTTCAGGTGCCTCACTAACATTGCAAAAAATGAAGGAATTCCTAGGAAATAATGTGTGACAACACATGTAAGGTTGCAATGTTTTCTGAAATAACAAACCAAACCTAGCTCTTATCCAACAGGTCTGCAATCGAGGCTCCAAGTGCACCACCTTTACAATGGGCAATCACAGTTGGAATTCATCCCAAGACCTGCAGTGTTCTAAAAGTAATGTATTCTCACGATAGATATATCCTCTGTTTATTATAGGTACTTCTGCATCCATTCATTGCCAAAGAACGGGCTAGTCTAACGGAGTCCATCCTGAAAATGTTACCTTGCTTGCATTGGGACTTCTCCCATGTCACTCACAATTACACCGTACACAACACCAACATTCCACAAGCACTACATAGCGCCCTCTTACACAACACATGGTATCAGCACATGACCACTGTGGGTTCCAAGACATCAGCGCAGGAAGGGTACCTTAGTGGAGGAGAGTGTTTGGCCCAGAGACTTTCCAGAAAAGAGATTTTTGGAGGTAGCAACACCACCAAACCAATGCACAATCACTTCCTCTCCTGCTTTCATTTGTGGTCCCACTATGACCTTTAGCATATCTGAAGCTGTCTTTGTCACCAACAAGTGGACCCCAGAAATGGAGTTTCAATGTAAGGCCATCCACCTCGATGATACAAAGGGAAATGAGTGTTGTAGGGGAGGGTTGAATTACAGCATAGATACCCCATATCAGGAAATCGGGGATACTGAGATAGATAGGTGTACATGGATAGAAGGGAAGGGGCAACCCCTAATTGTACAGAAACTCATGCTGTTTTCCTTATGTTTCAGATGCAAAGGAACAATTCCGCTGGGTACAAATGAAAACTGTGGCACAATCATGCACATTCTGGACATGCAATGGGGGACCTCCACCCTGATGGGCACATACTGGCAATGTAGCAAGTTTGCTTACACTCAGCTAGTCCCTGGATGGCATGGCCTCTGCTCCCTCATCACAGTACACACCCCAACCAGGGTAATTCCCAGAGAAGACCTGTCAAAACTGTACCAACACCATCAAAGGAAGAAGACAACTCTGTTGCATCAGGCTTGAGAGAAAAGAACAGTGATTATTTTGGCTGGGCTCAGTAGAAGGACATTCTAGAGGAAGTCAGGATGTTCTCCAGCGCACAAGTATCAGTAGAAGGGTCCATACCCTTCTTCACCGTGAAGACAAAAATGAACGCCCTCTGGTTGCAAATAACCAGGTGGAAAATGCTCAAAATGATGAACAGCACTCAGCTCAGACTCAATACAATCAAGGAAGAACTGAGGGCCATATTTATACTTTTTGACGCAAAACTGCACTAACGCAGTTTTGCGTCAAAAGATTTAACGCGGGCTAACCCCATTCCAACGCGCCAGCCGGGCGTCATATTTATGGAATGACGCTAGCCGGCGCTGCTGCCTGGTGAGCGTGAAAAATAATGAGGCGAACCGGGCAGCGCTGGCGGAGGGAATAATGGGGGTTGTGCGTCAAAAAATGATGCAAGTCAGGTTAGAGTCAAAAATTTGGACAATAACCGACTCGCGTCATTTTATGACGCACAACCACCATGGAAATGACTCCTGTCTTAGCAAAGACAGGAGTCATGCCCCACTGCGCAATGGCCATGCCCAGGGGACTTCTGTCCCCTGGGCATGGCCATTGGGCCCAGTGGCATGTAGGGGGGCCCAAGTTAGGCCCCACTATGCCACTTAAATTTGTTAAAAAAAATACTTACCTCTACTTACCTGTACTTACCTGAGATGGGTCCCCCCATCCATGGGTGTCCTCCAGGGGTGGGCGAGGGTGGCAGGGGGTGTCCCTGGGGGCATGGGAGGGCACCTCTGGGCTCCTTCCGAGCCCACAGATCCCTTAACGGCTGCCCTGAACAGGCGTTAAAAAATGACGCAAACGCGGCTGCGCGTCATTTTTTATGGCCAGCCCCCTCCCGTGCGTCATTTTTGCACGGGAGTTTAAATAAGGCGCAAAGGCCTTAGAGTTATTTTTAGCGTGGAAACGCCTACCCTGCATCTCATTAACGCAAGGTAGGTGTCCACGCAAAAAAATGACGCAAACTCCAAGAATTTTGACGCTAGACGGGTCTAGCGTCAAAGTATAAATATGGAGTTAGCTTTGCGTCAAAAAAATCGACGCAAATCCGGCGCAAACAGAGTATAAATATGCCCCTGAGAATCATCCACCTCATGATGATGCAACATCAGTATGTGTTGGACTTGATGACCTCAATGGAGAGTGAGGTGTGTATGAAGATCAGTGCATCCTGCTGCATGTTTATACCAGGCAATGACATGGACAATGGTACTCTGACCCTTACCATCCAGGCATTGCACCATTTAAAAAGAGATGTGCATGAGGAGGGAGGTGCCCCTGAGCAGGAGTAGTTCACAAACTGGTTCTCCTGGCTCCCCCCGAAGATGACCAGTCTGTGCACATCATTGTTGCCCATTTTCATATTATTATTGTTTTTGTGTGGTTTCCTAAAAGTGGGGGTTCCTGATGTAAGTTGGGTAGAATGAAGGCAATTAAGGAGGCAGGCCCCAATAAAGTGAATGTCATGAAGTATGGATTAGATGGTGTAGTTAAAAATTCAACTAGAGGGGGAATGTATATAGTGGTGTAGTCGATGCCCAGGCACAAAATGATACATTCACATATAACAGCAAAATCGCATCACCATTATTAAATTCACCCATCGTGAACTCTCCCTCAAACCAATGCCAAAGTAAGTGGTCAGGCTGGCTCTGAGACCTAGGTCTGAGATTACTGTCTGACAGGTCACAGGTGGGGCAGCACATAGCCAGTAGACAAATGACCAAACAGGAAATGCAGATCACTAATAGGCTCAGTTACATCACAATGGTCCCAGGAGATTGGCCCCAAAAAAACACATGTGGCCAGAGGGCTGTGTGCATTTCCAAATACCAAAAAGTCAGATGCCACATGAAGTTAGGAACACCCAGCCAATCAGGACAAAGCATGCACAGTAACACACAGCGATCACGTGCACCTCATGCTGGATTTCTGGACATGTTAGCAGCTGCCCAGATTGTGTCCACGAAAGGTCAAGGCCAACCTGCACTTGTTATCAGGACCTTATTTATGACTCTAAGAGAACTGTTCACATTCTTCACCTCAAAAGTAATGTTGTCATTGTTTTGTGGTACCCAGAGAATTGTGTAAAACACCATTCAGAGCAAATGTACTTTGAGACAGTCCTCAGACCCTTTTTCTATAACTGTTCTTCCAGCCGTAATGTTTAACTAAATTAACTGTTTCTGTTTTACCAAATGCCTCTTGTCTTTTGTTTTTCAAGGCAAATTCACATTTGAGCAACACATGTTTTTGAAAATCAATACTTACATTGTATTTTGTCATGCACTTTGTTACCCACTAGACATCAAAGTGGCCTTTTTCAGAGTAGCTCAGTTTCCTCAGGTCGTTGGCTCATTGATGGAACACACATAGCAATCTGTCCACCAGTCAAATCTGAAGGTTTAATTCAAAAAAGGAAAAATGACCACTCCTTAAATATAAACGTTGTGTGTAATAGTGGATGTATAATAACTGACATTGTAAATGTTATCCACCCAGTGCCCATGGTGCATATATGGTCTGCCACTGTGATCGGTACACCAGTCTGGTTAAAGGACAGCTTGGAAATAGGTTACTAATGGATTTGAGATTGAACATACTTTTACAATTATGCATACACATTAATATTATATAACATGTGTGCCGGGTTTCTTGTAATGTTTAATGTACTTTTAGGTGACAGTACATATCCTCTTCACCCATAGATTATGACACACTACGTACATTCTCATTCAGCCAGGCAGCAAAGATATAATATGGCACACCAACAGACAAGGTCAATTACAGAGGGGGCATTTAGAATCCTGAAATGGTGCTTCAAATGCATGCGTAAGGATCGGAGAAAATTAGAATATGCACCAGACCTTTCATGTAAAATCACCTCATGTTGTGCTACATTGCATATTGTGCACCACAAAGAGGCCTTCCTATAGAGATGTTAGAGGACAATAGTGATAATGATTAAATATCTTTACATTTATGTATTATTTATCTACAACTATTTTAAAAATGTGTAAATAAACATTTTTTTATGATTACCCCCCCCCCACAATTAAGTGTATGTGTGTATGTGTTTTTCTTAATTAAGGTGTGCTTGATGATGCAATCATTGATGTGTTGATGACTGTAACTCTCAGCTGCTTCCAGTGTAAATGTACTTTCAATCATCCCCTCCATCAGATTTGCAATGGGGACAGATGAAGAACCACCTCCAGTATGCCGAGTTTCAGCCATCCTTTGCTCAAGGTTTTCTTTTATGCAAGACTCTAAATTATAGATAGGACATTTAGGGACATGTAGGGGGTCATTATGAACCTGGCGGTGAGTGGAAATGTCAGTACCGCTATCAGGATGGTGGTACATACCACCACATTATGAGAATGGCGGGTTGGCTGCAGCCAACCCGCCACTTCTCCACTCATACCGCCATGACGGTATCAGCTGCCGGGCCGGAGATGTCAATCTCCAGCCCCCGGCTGGCATCGTACCGCCTGCGGCAATATGAGCCTTCCTACCACTATGGTTTTTGTGGCATTAGCAATGCCATGAAAATCATGGTGGTAGACCCTACAGGTGACAAGGAGTTCCTTCCCTGTCACTGAGGCAGCTCCCCCACCCCGCCAACACACACCTGACTCCCCCTGGCCCTCTCCATCCAAACATCCCCCACGCCCTCTGATCCTAACACACCCCCCAACCCCTCTGATCCTCACACACATTCCTCACCCTCTCTGATCCTCACACTCCCCCCACCTCCTCTGATCCTCACACTCCCACACACCCTCCATACACGCACAAACCCGCAGACACACACCACGCATACACCCAATCACTCACACTGGCATATACGCATTCATACACGCATACTTCTAGACATGCTCACAAACGTTCTTTCAACGATCACACTGACATGCAGACATGCACTCACTTCACCAAACTTACACGCATTCACTCACACGCATACAGCCACGCAAATAACACAACACACACAGACGCATTCACACACACACACTCACACATTCATGCACACACTCAGACACGCACACACAACACCACCCACCCTCCCACCCCCCTCCCCTGTCAGAAGCCCAACTTACCTCATAGGTCATGATACAGCCTGTGGCGTTCGACTGGCGTGGTGATGCTGGTGGTAGCTTTTCACCATCCTCAGTATGAGCACTGCTGTATTTCTGCCCTTCTTGTGGCGGAAGTCCGACAGTGATCATAATATGGCAGACGGATGGTAGCTGCAGTGATGGTATTTTGGTGCCCGTCACCGCGGAGGTAGGCAGTTTTTACCACCAATGTCTTAATGAGGGATTTACAGTCCTGAAAGGGTGCTTTAGATGTGTACATAAGGATGAGAGAAAAATGCAGTATGTGCCAGGCGTTTCATGTAAAATCGTTGTATGTTGGGCTATGCTGCATAATGTAGCAACACAACAAGGCATTCCTTTAGAGATGTTAGAGGACAATAGTGATGATAATAAACAACCTGCATTTCAACCTTTGCATCAAGATGCAGATGCAAATAGAGCCTTTGATAGAAGGAATCTTTTACTTTAAAAGTAAGGGGCATATTTATACTCTGCACCAAATTAGCTTCATTTTTTTTACTCTAATTCAGTGCAAAAATAACCCCATATTTATACTTTGACACTAGACCCGTCTAGCCCCACATTTATGGAGTTAGTCATTTTTTGGACGTGGAAACCTACCATGCCACCATGAAATAAGCCCACAGGTGCCCTCCTCAAGCCCCAGGGTCACCCACACCTGAGGGACAGCGGAGGATGGGGGACCCCATCCCAGGTAAGTACAGGTAAGTATTTTATTTGATTTTTTAAAGTGCCAAAGGGGGCCCTGAAATGGGTCCCCATACATGGCTCAGGGGGCAATGGCAATGCCCAGGGGACCATGGTCCCCTGTGCTGGCCAATGGGGTGGTAGGCATGACTCCTGTCTTTTCTAAGACAGGAGTCAGATAGTATGGATGGTTTTGCGTCAGAAAATGACTCTAGGCAGGTTAGAGTCATTTTATTTTACTCTAACCTGCCTAGTGTAATTTTTGGGTGCAAATCCCCTTCTTCTATACCGCCAGCCCCATCCGACTAAAATCATTTCTATTGACACTAGCCTACCCTTTGCACCAGCTTGCACCATTCCATAAATATGGTGCTCGGCTGGTGCACAGAAATGGTGCAAGCCTTTGCTAAACTTTTTGGTGCAAACCTGGGTTAGTGCAGTTTTGCCCCAAAAAGTATATATCGGGGCCTAAGTGTTTTATTGTTTACATTTCTGCCTTCCACAAAGTGTTACTTTTAAATTGTAAACACCATTTCTTTTCTGTTTTTTTCCCACAGGGCATTAAACAACAAAGTTATGTAATGGTTTGCAAATTTTAATTTCGCTATATACAAATCTTGAACAGATGTCAATATTCATACTAAGGGGGTCATTCTGACCCTGGCGGTCTAAGACCGCCAGGGCCACGGATGACTGAAGCACCGCCAACAGGCTGGCGGTGCTTCATTGCCCATTCCGACCGCGGCTGTAAAGCCGCGGTCGGAAAACCGGGTCCGGCGATTTCCCGCCGGGTTTCCCCCGGCTGGGGGAATCCTCCATGGCGGCGCTGCTTGCAGCGCCGCCATGGGGATTCTGACCCCCTTCCCGCCAGCCTGTTTCTGGCGTTTTTTACCGCCAGGAACTGGATGGCGGGAACGGGTGTCCTGGGGCCCCTGGGGGCCCCTGCACTGCCCATGCCACTGGCATGGGCAGTGCAGGGGCCCCGTAATAGGGCCCCAGCATGCTTTTCACTGTCTGCCTAGCAGACAGTGAAAAGCGCGACGGGTGCTACTGCACCCGTCGCACACCTGCAACACCGCCGGCTCCATTCGGAGCCGGCTTCAGTGTTGCAGGCCTCTTTCCCGCTGGGCCGGCGGGCGCTATCTTGGCGAGGGCCCGCCGGCCCTGCGGGAAAGTTGAAATGGCCCCAGTGGTCTTTTGACCGCGGAGCGGCCAATTGGCGGTTCCCGCTTGGCGGACGGCAACCGCCGCCCTCCAAACTTAGAATGACCCCCTAAATTTGTTAAAAAATAAACAAAGAAGTAATTGGGCAACAGTTAAAACTTCACTGACTTGCTTATTTTTCCTTTCATTTTTGTAACTTTAGCAATAGATATTGGCATATTGCATACATGTAGATCTGGGGTCTGTCTAGAACTGTGTCTTAAAATAACATGCCCTTGTACAAACAAACTTATATGGCTTAATAACTCTTCACTTTCTTCAAGTACATTACTTGCATGTCAGTTTTCCATTTCATCAAGCACATTACTAATTTACTAATCTAAGCATTTAGCAACATCTGCACTAAAATGTCCTAGATGTACTTGTAAATTCAGGGACCCAGGAGAAGACTTGTAGCAGGAGCAAGGCAATCTACAGCTCTACCAAATCATTGCAGTCTATTATTTAAATGCTTTTGTTGACATTGGCCATCACATCCATCAGAATTCATTATTTCACATAATGTGGATACAGCCTCAGTTAATGCACTGAATCCAGTACATATAGACTCATGTGACTCACAAATGTGTATGAAACCAGATGTCATGGCTTCCTCAATGGTACTTAGGCACTCATTACAACCCTGGTGGTAAACGCTGCTTACCGCCATGCTGACGGCTGCAAACATACCGCGACCACGGCTGTAATCCGCCACGGGTATTATGACCCACACATAGAAATCCCCCACTATACAGACACCCACACAAGTCCGCCAGACCAAAGGTCAGTGATAAACTGGCGATAGCAAAACCCACACTGTTACGCCAACAGGAATACGCCCACAGTATCATGACCCACGAATCAACGTGGCGGTCTTTCAACCGTGGTAAACCATTGGCGGTACACACCGCTGCGCTCAAAATACACACACACTTACAAAACGACACCACATTGGACAATTCAAACTGCACACACCTGACACACAAACACACACTACATCCACACACCCAATCCAATATAAAACACACACCCACATTACCCACAACCCTTTACGAGAAAATAAAGATTGCGAACAGAGAGAGACACAAGCCAGGAGCACCCACTCAATCTGAGCCACAGAACACCATCACCCATACACCATCCACGCACCTCACAGCACACACCACAACACAGCACCCCACACCTCACCCCACACATCCTCACACATATCACTCACACCACATCCATGGCACCCCAAAGACACCCCAGGTTTTCAGAGGAGGAACTAAGGGTCATAGTGGAGGGAATCATCTGGGCAGAGCCACAGCTATTCGGATCACAGGTACAGCAGACATCCATTGCAAGGAAGATGGAGCTATGGCTGAGAATCGTTGACAGGGTCAACGGAGTGGGACAGCATCCAAGAACAAAGGATGACATCAGGAAGAGGTGGAATGACCTACGGGGGAAGGTGAGTTCCGTGGTTTCAAGACACCATATTGCTGTACAGAGGACTGGCGGTGGACCCCCACCTCCTCCTCCACAACTAACAACATGGGAGGAGCAAGTCTTGGTGATCATGCATCCTGAGGGCCTCGCAGGTGTAGCAGGTAGACTGGACTCTGATAATTCAAAGCTTTACTACTATCCCCCCCTACTTGCATGCCATCACAAACTCATACCCCCACACCCATCACTCCACCAACTCACATATACCCCACTAACACAACACATCCATCCCAAAACCAAGCCCTGCATGCACCCCCAAAGCATGGACACCCATCACAGACCTGCATGGGCACCCATCACCACAGCATGCCCAATAGAGAGACTCACCCACCCCACAAAATCGCCCCTCACATGAGGCCAAGCCGATGGGGGAAATCACATTCATAGAGGGAGACACAGCCATGCATAGGATGGCACATGCAGATATATTTACAATGTATTTTCCTCCCAACAACGTCACCGGAGAGGAGGTGCCAGCCACATCCAGCCCCCCCCAGAAGAGGCCCACAGTGATGACAGCAGCTCTGCACGCCTGGATCACGATGACCAACCTAGCCCATCAGGGACCTCCGGACAGTTGGTTACCCTGCCACAGTCCCAACCCGCCACTGAGCCTCCCCCCTCAGGAAACACCAGCACAGCACCCACCCAGCGGGCCCATCCCACCGTCCCCAAGACACGTCAATCAGCAGTGTGTCCACCACTCCAGGGACCCCAGGCAACCCCACAAACACAGGACTATCAGTGACCTGGGGTCAGTGGCAGTGGCCACACGGTTCAGGGGACAGAGGCACAGGACAAAAGGGAAGCTGGGAGGACTGCTGTGCGACAGGGGGAGGACAGACACGAAGAACTGACCCTCATAATGGCACTGTTCCACCATTCCCAGGAGACCATGGAGACCATGTCCAGGTACTGGCCAAGTTACAGGAGACCCAGCAGCTGCAGGAGGGACAGTACCTGGGGATAAGGGAGGACCTAACAAAAATATAGATCATCCTGGTCACCATTGCAAGGGTGCTGGCTGACATGGGCAAGTCTATGGGGGAGGCAGTGGCACAACAACGGGCGGCTGACACTAGCCAAACTGAGTAACAGCTCTCCACCTCCGCATGCGCTAGTGGACAGGAGGCTCCGCCACAGGACCAACAGGCCACCAGCACCCCACCCCCTGCAGAAGGAGAACCACCCCACAAACGGTCCCTGCGATCCAGGCAGAAGACAGAGAACATTGCCAAGAACCCTGCCAGGAAATAAGACCCTTCTGATTGTCACCCTTCTGTCCCACTATGTCACCCTGTCCCCCTTGAACTGCCATTGCTCCACTTCCTATGTCCCCTTGGGCAATGCACCTGTGATACCAACAGACTAGACTCTAACTGGACATTCCTCCACCATCACCCCAGCCACTTGCGCATACCCCCATACTTATTGCCACAAAAATAAACACCCTTGAAACAAATACCATACTGGAGTCAGTATCGTGAATCGAAAAATGTATTAGTACAACATTATCAAAGCATTTCAATGTATATGTTCAGTAAAATATACTACAGGATTACCTTTGGGGGGCAGCAGTACATATACCAGGAGCCAGAATGGGGCACTCAGATCTGAGAACAGAGAATCCAAATGGTACAGTCAGTGTCCATAGACAGAGGGTTAGAGGCTGCCATGTACAATGTCCAAAAGATTAATGAAAAGTAAAGTTGAGTTACAGTCTCATAAAGTATGTCACTGGAAGAACTGCTGTATAATGTTTGTTCTGTTGTCCACATCTTCTTCATCTGCCTCCTCTTCCTCACTGTCCACAGGCTCCACCACTGCCACAAGACAATCTCCAGGCTCATCCTCCTGCAGAAAAGGCACCTGATGTCTCAAGGCCAGGTTGTGCAACATACAGCATGCCACAATGATCTGGCACACCTTCTTTGGTGAGTAGTACAGGGATCCACCTGTCAGATGGAGGCACCGGAACCTGGCCTTCAGGAGGCCGAAGGTTCTCTCAATAATCCTCCTTGCACGCCCATGTGCCTCATCGTAACGTTCCTCTGCCCTTGTCCTGGGATTCCTCACTGGGGTCAGTAGCCATGAGAGGTTGGGGTAACCAGAGTCACCTGTAAATATCGAGGGACAACTGTTAGACACATACTAACCCTTAGGGACAACCCAATACCCAGACACCTACATACAGTGGGTGGGGACCTTGGGCTCTCCTATTAGCCACACCAGGTGCCTCTGGAGTTGGCCTATCACATAAGGGATGCTGCTATTCCTCAATATATAGGCGTCATGCACAGAGCCAGGATATTTGGCATTCACTTGGGAGATGTACTGGTCTGCCAAACACACCATCTGCACATTCATCGAGTGATAGCTTTTCCTATTCCTGTAAATCTGTTCATTTCTCCAGGGCAGAACAAATGCCACATGTGTACCATCAGTGGCACCAATGATGTTGGGGATATGTCCCAGGGCATAGAAGTCCGCTTTCACTGTGGCCAAATCATCCACCTGGGGAAACACAATGTAGCTGCACATGTGTTTCAGGAGGGCAGACAACTCTCTGGACAACACGTTGGAGAACATTGGTTGAGACATTCCTGATGTCATGTCCACTGTAGTTTGAAATGAACCACTTGCCAGGAAATGCAGCAATGACAGAACCTGCACTAGAGGGAGTATTCCTGTGGGCTGGCGGATAGCTGACATCAAGTCTGGCTCCAATTGGGCACACAGTTCTTTAATTGTGGCACAATCAAGTCTGTATGTGATGATAATATGTCTGTCCTCCATTGCTGACAGGTCTACCAGGGGTCTGTACACCGGAGGATGCCTCCATCTCATCATCTGCCTCAGCAGTTGTAGCCCATGGAGGAGAATGGTGAGCAGAAGGACATATGTCCACATACAATGCACAACTGTTGCTGAATTTAGGTCACACAAGCAGTAAGGGAAGTCGAGAGTCAGTTGATGTCCTCTGTGACACAGTTAGGTGCCATGCCATGTGCCCCCCTGAAATGGTGGCTGCCTGACCTGTGAGGAGGGACAAGTGGAAATGATGTAAGTGCGATGGCATTGTGCGCAGTCGTGGTAGGCGGTCAATGACCGCCGCGTAACTTCGCATTGGTTATCATTGGGCCCTATGGGTTCTAGGAGCCAATGGCGATGTACGTCAGCGGTGACGGTACGCACCGCCGCGGATGTCACCGCCATTTTCTAACTATTCACTCACTTGCTACCTGACCGTCACCAGGAGAGGACCTACACTGCAAGTGCTGCTGTGACCTGAGTCTGGAAGCAACAATGGCTACAGAGTCTGGGAAAAGGGCCCCTGCCTTCACAGCAGAGGAGTTGGAGAAACTGGTGGATGGGGTCCTACCCCAATTCTCATTACTCTACGGTCCTCCAGACAAACAGGTGAGTACACTGTGAGCATGATGTGTGGGCAATGCATGTTTGGAGTGGTGTGGATGTACGCCACATGTTGGGGGGTGCTGATGTGTCCTGGCCTGAGTGCTGCATGAGAGGTGGTCAGTGTATGTGCGTCAGGGCATGGGTGGGAACTGGGGGGCAATGAGTATGCCGGTCCGGACTGGTGAGTAATTTCCTTTTCTGCTGTCTTTTTCCTCTAGGTCAGAGCCCTCCAGAAAAAAAGGTATTTGGCGTGCCATCGCCAAGGAGGTAGGGACCATGGGGGTGTATCACAGGCTGAGCACCCACTGCCGCAAGAGATGGGAGGACTTGAGCCGCTGGACCAAGAAAACGGCGGAGGCCCAGCCGGGGCTGGCCTCCCAACGTGGAAGGGATGCCCCTCGCACCATGACCCCTCTGATGTTCCACATCCTGGCGGTGGCCTATCCGGAGTTGGATGGGCGCTTGAGGGCATCACAGCAGCCACAAGGGGATGAGTACAGATTCAGAATCCTGACTTTGCATGCTTTAGGAGCTAGCTGGGTCGGGATGTGGCCTGTGGGTGCCCCTAGGCCAGGGCGATCATGGCAGGGTAGGCCCCTTGTGTGCAGACTCTGAAGCACTCCAAACCCAATGGTGTAAGTGGGCATATACTACTGGGCAGGGTCCTGTGGGTGTCAGGTGTGCAGATGCTGGCGTTAGGCATTGTACCCCATGGGCTTGTGACTACCTTAGTGACTGGTTGGGCATGGCCTAGTGCATAGGGCAGCTCCCTATGTGTTGTGTGCACCAACGGTAGTGTTGTTACTGGCACTGACCAAGTGTATACTCTGTCTCTCCCCCCATTTTGATTGTGTCACCCTGTCCTTGTGTGCATTAGCATAATCTGGCGGAGGAGCAGAGGCACCGGCAACCGAGGGAGCTGCATCCCACATGGCCCATGAGGCCGAATCCACCGAGGGTGAAAGCACCAGTGGGACGGAGGGTGAGGGGAGCACCACGACAGGGACAGGAGGGGAGACCAGTGACAGCAACTCCTCCTCCGTTGGAAGCTCCCTGGCGGTGGTGGACACCTCTGTGCCCACCCCAACAATAGGTACAGCCGCCACCCCACCTACCAGCACCGCCCTCCCAGCAGCCCCTCAGCGTGTACCCGTGCCCGCTCACCTAGGAGGGTGGGCATCTCCTTTGCCCCAGGCACCTCAGGCCCTACCCGAGTCAGCCCTGCTGCCCTCAGTGAGAAGGCTATTGACCTTCTGAGATCCCTCACTGTTGGGCAGTCAACTATTCTGAATGCCATCCAGGGTGTTGAGAGGCATTTGAAACAAACAAATGCATACCTGGAGGGCATTCATTCTGGCTTGGCGGCCCAACAGAGAGCATTTCAGGCTCTGGCCTCAGCACTGATGGCAGCCATTGTCCCAGTGTCTATCCTTCCCCCTCCAACTTCCTCTACCCAGTCCCAATCCCCTCAATCCCAGCCTATCCCAAGCACACCTTCAGACCAACAATCACCCAAACCACCACACCACACGGCCATCTGCCCGCCACCTGCACCGCCCCCTGCACCGCCACCTGCACCGCTGATGCCACAACAACAGTCAGTAGCATCATCCCCAGTGGGCAGCCGTCCGAGGCTGCAGGAGACGGCCTGGTGTCTCCCTCCACTACTACCAGCACCTGCACCACGGCCAGCACTGGCAGCATCTCTGCTGCAGATACCGCTGCAAGCACCACCACCTGTACTGCCATCTGCACCGCCACACGCCCAGCCGGTGCCACTATATCTGTCATCAGCAGCATCACCAGTGGGCAACCGTCTGGGGATGAGGGAGGCGGCCTGGACCCACCACTTGAAGCACCACCACCAGCACCGGCACTACCAGCAGTTTGCAGCCTAAGTCGCAAGAGGATGGAGTCTGGCTCTGCCTCCATGGAGTATCATGCTACCTGTTCCCTGCACATCTCGTGCCTCAGACACCCAGGTGAGGGAGTGGGAACTGCCACACCCCAGGTGCAGCATCACTGGGCACATGGCCCCCTCCAGAACTATCACTTTCCTTGGCAGGATGAAGCAGACTGGGCACAAGGCCCCCTCCAGAACCAGTGGAGACATGCATCCACTATCACTTTCCCTGGCAGGATGAAGCAGACTGGGCACAAGGCCCCCTCCTGAACCAGTGGAGATATGCATCCACTATCACTTTCCCTGGCAGGATGAAGCAGACTGGGCACAAGGCCCCCTCCTGAACCAGTGGAGATATGCATCCACTATCACTTTCCTTGGCAGGATGAAGCAAACTGGGCACAAAGCCCCGCCCAGAACCAGTGGAACATGTCACCCACTTGAGAGTCTGTGGCTTTGCACTCCCCAGGAGCAAACAGTGGGCAAACCACCCACTTGAGAGACGGTGGCTTTGCACTCCCCAGGACCAAGCAGTGGGCAGAGCGCCCACTTGAGATACTGTGGCTTTGCACTCCCCAGGACCAAACAGTGGGCAGAGCACCCACTTGAGAGACTTGAGAGACTGTGGCTTTGCACTCCCCAGGACCAAGCAGTGGGCAGAGCACCCACTTGAGAGACTGTGGCTTTGCACTCCCCAGGACCAAGTAGTGGGCAGAGTGCCAACTTGAGAGACTGTGGCTTTGCACTCCCCAGAACCAAGCAGTGGGCAAACCACCCACTTGAGAGACTGTGACTTTGCACTCCCCAGGACCAAACAGTGGGCATGTTGCCCCCTCCAGAAGCAGTGGCATAGTACCCTCTTCCGGCTGAGGTGCCCGCCTCCCCTTCCCCCTGAGGTGCCTGTGTGTTTTCGACCTGATGCCCCTGCAGTGTTCTCTCCGTTTTGAGGCAGTAGTCAAGTGTGGGCTTCGCTCGTGTTTGTTTGCCCACTGGGCCACGAACATTTGCAAAGGACAGTGTACGGCCTTCTGTACATATTGTAAATATTTGTGTATACTGTTGTTTACAATCGTTAACTTTATCTGCATATTTCTAAATATCACAGATTTGACTTAATTTCTTTTGTCCTTGCGTTCTTCCAGGGGGTTATGGGGTGTAAATGTAATGTTGCTATGTGTTTTTGTGTGTATGGTGTTGTGGGCGAGAGTGGGGGTGTTGTGTGTTGCGTGTTGCGTGTTTGTATCACTCTCTTTTTCCTCCCACCTCCCCTGTGTGCTATGTGCAGTACTCACCGTGGTCGTCACCGCCGCCTTCTTTAATATTCCTGGTGTATTAGCAGATACACCAGCATCGGCAGGACAAGTAGTCCAGGCTGCATGACCTCCTGGTTCTTCGTTGAGTGTCGAAAGGTGAGTGGTTCCCCTTCTGTGTATTGTTTCCGCCGTGCTTTTGATGGTGTTGGTACCGCCCTGGAAAAGCTGGCGGATTGGTGGGTTGTGATAGGTTGGGCGGTACATTGTCTTCCGCCTGTCTGTTGGTGGTTACCGATGCGGTGTGACCGGCAAAATGCATTCCACTATGTACCCACCCTATTTTGCGAGTCGGAAGCTACTACCAACTCACAAAATAGGGGCTTGCGAGTCACTATTAAGAAGGGGCATGTAAAGGGCGTCCCTTCCTAATAGTGAGCAGCACTGGTATGTATAAATGCTTTGCAACCAGAAATGTGGTTGTAAAACATTCATACTTTAGTGACTTCTTGAAGGAGTCCCCTTCTCCTTTGTGAATCAGGGTGGCAACATTTTTTCAGAGCAGGCCGTGGTCCCACTGAACACTGCTCACTCTAAAAAACTGAAAAGAAAACAGAATGCATTTAAAAACCTGTTTTATTGAAAAAGCAGTCACAGGCATGGTGGTATGCTGACCCCAGCAGGCCACCATCCTTTTGAGTGCCGGCCATTTCCAGGGGTCACAAATTCTACCTGCCTCATGAATAGTAATGAGGCAGGTCCCTTGCGACCTAGTTGGGAATCGCAAGCAATGTCTCAGACACTGTTGCACAACAGTGTTTGCGACTCACAATTTGCAAGTCGCAAAAAATGCAAATTGCGAATTGCAAACACTTAGGGTCGTAGATCTGGCCCTTTATCCCTCCTACTGGCAAAGAGGGAAATCACTATGAGTTGGAAGTTCCCACTGCCTCCCCAATTGGGTTCATTGAAGAAGGGCTTGGAAGACTGGGCAGTGGCAGAGAGTGGGGGTTGCACCAGTAACAGGTGAAAGGCCTGCGAAAATAAATACCCTATAGCTGACTATGGGAGGCAGTATTCTAAGCCTTAAAATATAATGGAAAGGATGATGAGATGCCGCCATGAAAGGGTATGTCTGGAATGTAATTAATGCCGATGGAGTTTGGTGTTTTGGTGATGTATTGGTATGTCCTAACCCTTTACGTTCCTTAGGCTAACAAAATCACAAATTCTGTCAGCTCTTTTGAGATACACCAGGTTGCCCCATATAGCTAACAGACTCCAAATAACATTGACACTTGTTGATGCTCAGTGACACTATGATCATATTAGATCCCTGGAGCTATGAACAAATGCACAGGAATCATGGTGCAATGTCAGTTTTGGGTTGGGGGTTGAGGTAGTTAAAAGGGTGGGAAGGGGAAGGGTTAATCCATCAGTAGTTGAGAGGTGAGAATAATGTAAACTATTATACTACTGTCTTCCGGTTACATGATGGTTGAACAAAAATTTGTGAAACCACCATAGGTAACTCACTTTCTGAATCCCTCTCATGAGGTCATCAATTGCACTCTCTTCGTCTTTTGGAATGATTCTCTATTTGCGACTGCTTCCAAATGTTCTGTTTTCATTTGCACCCTCCATCATCCTTATCTTTCTCCTGGCTGGACATTGTAGCAACTCTACAATGATCTCCTGCTCCACAGAGATGTGTGTCTTGGAAGTGCTAACCAAGCAATTAGACAGGTAACCCACTTTCTGGTTCCTGCTCATGAGGTCATCGAATGCAGTTTATTTGACATTCGTAATTAGGGATTCTCTATTTGTAACTATTTCTGAGTCTCAAATATAGAATCGCTATTTTGAATTGTGAATCAGAAGAAGTTGCTATTTTTTAAAATAAACATATCACTTACCAGGTCTATATTTGCTATTCGTTATTTATCACAAATAATGAATTGGTAAATTCAATGTATGCTCATAAGGTCCTCATTACATTAATTTGCCTCGTCTCTTTGGCTAGAGATGTTTTGCTATTACTTCAGAAGCTTCCCTCTATTTTGCTCAAGGTAAGGCGTGGTAGTATGAATAAATTTCGTTTGCTGATTCTAAGTACCTTTTGAAATAGGTTTTGGCTCTTACACATAATCAGGAATATTTTAATTTGCAATATGGCTTCTTTCTTCGATAGTTGGCAAGCATCTCTTTGTATTTCAGAGATACTTTACCAAGGGTGGTAAACTTCACACGTTTTATCAAGTATTAAGTTTATTTTAGCACAAGTCTTCCTTTTACAAAGTCAACTAATTGTCAACAAAGATTTTTAAAAATGAATCAAAACACTTTTTAAGAATTGTCCCAATAACTAGTGACACAGAAGATGTGGTTTAAAAGCTTTTTAATATTAACACCCCCCTCAGGGGAAATAATTTTATCCTGTACCACCAAAATGATAAACATATTCTTTAATCAGATTTATAACACATAAAAGCACAATCACTTAAACAAAGCAAACAAGGCAAACGTTTCACATAGGATCATTCATTAGAAGGACATTTTTTAAATAGTCTAAAAGCAAGGTTCTTTACTACTTCTTGTTAGCCTACACTCCACTTGCAAAATTCAAAATATATAATTGTCAAATAAGCCACAATGTGTAAACTTTAGATAGGGTCCAAGAATTGTTGTAAAAAAATTATGTTAATTATTTCATTTTTCAAATTATCCTACTCAGCTGGCCATTGGCTTCATGTTATATTTAGACTCCTTCTGCCCTGACCTTTTAGCCAAAATCACTTTGGAAGCTGTGAATATTGGGCAACACTAACATTGCAAGTTACTAGTGGCTAAAATACCAGGACTGACTGAAAGGATTGCATAAGAAATGGCGCCACTTTGCAAATATGAAACTTCGAACATTTTGAGATTTGCACTCATGTTCAGTTGTTCCTATTAAGAGTGCACACAGACACGATTGCTAACAGGCTATTGCCCCATATTTCACCATAAGAGTAGTCACTCTGTGATCCTTTATCACAAGTGGTGTAAGGTGTTAGGAGTAATATGGAACACTTCCTTTAACACCTATTTCAATCCAAAACATGACTGACAAAGGATGTTACTAGGGCCAGATGTAGCAAGCAGTTTTGCCCATTCTGTGTCAATGGGAAAATGTGTTTGTACATATGGCCTAATTCCCTATTACAAACTCAGTGGTGCCCGGCAGTTTTAGGACGGAGGGGGGCGGGCAGGAAGCACACTCAAACTCATTCTTTCACACACACACACGCCCGCACGCGCATCCATTAACAACACTCATCAACATTCAAATATACATGCACGCACCAAACATTCATTTAAAAAGATCACACACACACACACTTACTTTCAGCCTCTGAGGTCCCAGGAGGGTTGGGACTGCTGCCTTCCCTCAGTGGCTGACCTTAGGTCAGCCAATGAGAGAAGGCAGCAATCTCAGCTTCGTCACAGAGTGGGATGGGGTAAGTGAGACTGCTGATCCCACCCCACTCTGTGACGAGGTGTCACTGATGACACTCACCCTGGGCACTTCAGGGCTTAAACCTGAAGCTCCTAGGTCAAAGTCAATGGGTGATGCTTCCCTCTTCACCTGAGAGAGGGCCTTGCGGCACCTTTGCTAGCCAAGGAGGTCATGCTCACAGGAGCTGTGACCTCTTCAGCCCAGCAAAGTCCAGCTCAGGCAGCAAAGAGTTTGCTCAAATTGCGCATGTATTGCTCCTGGCTGCCTGACCTGAACATGAAGAGTTCTGTCAGGCTGACCTTTGTTCAGCCTGACCGGCACTCTTCATGAGGGGCAAAAGGTGGGGGGTGCCCCTCTATCCTAAAGGATGGGCCGCGCCTGTACAAACTGCCTTACAGCTCCTCTGTTTTCTTTGATGACATCATAGCAGGGTTGTAGCAAATAAGCCTTGTCTGTATGGTCACTCAGGTTTTTTGCCTTTTTCTGGACCATATTTTGAAATACCTTAGTATTAGGCATTTGAGCACGACCTCATTGTTATTCAATGCCACTATGCATGTACTTTGGACTGAAATATGTATACGTAAAATTAGTTTCACCCAGTTGGTCTATTTAACTGTCCTGTAAGGCTATTGGTGAAGAGCGTAGAAAACACAACTATGAAATAGAAGTCAAATATCATATGCGATCAGCAGTATGTATTTACACCACCCAAATATACTGTAAAGCATATGTCTGCCAGGAGCACAACTTTGCTCTGTCTGGACAGGACATTTCCTTTGCCATGTATGAAAATCTTTTTTCTATATTGGTAAATCACCTCTAAAATGACATTGAAACCCATAATGAAGGGTGCATAAAGGTGTAACCTCACTGTGTAGGTCCATTCACATATTTCAAAGAACAGGCATAGGTGTGATTGAAGTATTTAATTTGACATCTCTGCTTAGGAAAATAGTAGGAATTCCCTTGCAAGCAATGTCACACCCTTCTCAAACTAATAGGTGCAAACTACTAACACATCACTCACACCACTCACGAGCTTGCAGGCACACAACACAGGAGGCACTCACATGCTTGGGGACAACCAGCAAAACCAACGGGCTGGCATATAAATGGCAATGCATCTACATTTTTTGAGTGACTGAGTGTGTGGCATTGTGGATGAATGAGTAACTGTATGGGTGCAAGAATGAGTGACTGAGTAATGAGCATGCAAGTGAATGCTCTAATACTTGATTGACCACATGGATGGAACCAATCAGGCATGTACATTTATAAGCATGATCTAGTGGCACTGTCAATGCTTCTATTATATGTACTGTTAGAAATTTAGTTTCTGGTTGACAGAGGTATGCAATCTGTCCAAGCACGAACCACAATCCTATTCAGGGTAAGTCACAAATATACCCTAGGTTAACCTGTGCTCACCCTCTGGTAGCCTGGAACAGAGCATTCAGGCTTAACTTATGAGGAAATGTGTTAAATATTTGTGCAACATTTCAAACAATAAAACAGTGAAAACACCACACAGAAAGATGTCACACCTGGTTAGGAAAATAGGACTTAACTTAATAAATAAAAAAAGACCAAAATGAAAAAAATCCCAAAAGTAAAAGTTGAGATATGACCTTTTAAACAATAAATGCAAAATAGGGCTTAGTAGCAATAGGCACTTAAATGGGCTATCTGGTTGTGCTGGACCAGGTAAAAGTCAAAAGTTAAAGCAGACAGCAATGGAGTGCATACCAGATACAGGGACCCACTTGGGCCTGCTGAACCAAAGTACCTTGATCTGGGATGCATTGTCGTTGATGAAAATGCGAGGTGCAACTGCAGCGATGTCTCAGTGTCGAGACACGCAGTTAAAGAGATGCATTGATTTTCTCCACGTAACTGTGGCGATGCATCGGTTCTGAGTGTGACGCACTGGTTCCGAATGTGATGCCCAGCTGCTGCTCCCACAGTAGATGATAAGTCATTTCTGAAAGCGATGCGCTGCTTCTGAAAGCGATACGTCTGGTCCACCCCACACAACGTTGAGGATGCACTGGTTTTGACTCATGCAAAGGTGAAGATGAACCGGTTCTGATGTGGATACATGGGTTCTGATTGGAGCAGCACTTTATACCCACTTCCAAGGGGCCAGGACTGGGTAGGCACCACATGGCAGAGCAAGACTTGCAGCAAACAAGAGGCAGGTGCTGTAGGAGAGTGAGTTGAAGTCTTCTGCATTCTGGAGACTTCAGAAAACAGGACATCAGTCAGCTGGCCCTTGGAGTCACCCTGGGTTTTAGAGATGCTAGCCAGTCCTTCTCAATCCCAGTCATGAGGGTATCAGCAGAACAACACAGTGAATCAGGATTCCAGCAGAGTAGTAGCTCAGCAGAGTGGCAGTCTTGGTAGCAGCACACCAGCCCTTCTTCCTGGCAGAGCATCCAGAGGTCCAGAATTGTACTGATTTGGTAGTGTCAGAAGTCCAGTACTTATACCGAGTTGTGCCTTTTGAATGGGGAAGACTTCAAAGAAAGGTCTTTGAAGGGCACAGAGGCCCTTCCTTCATGCCAGCCCTTAATGTGGAGACAAGACACTGTCTATTCAGGTGTAAGTGCCAGCCCCTCCCTCCCATCCTGCCCAGGATGAATCATCAGGCTGCCGATGCTCCATTAGTCACACCTAAGCTCCTTTTTGTGTGTGGCTGTCTAGAGGAAAGGCACAAGCCCAGTTGTCACTCCCACCCAGACATTTATTGGAGACAGTCAGCAGGCACCAAATGGCTAAAGAAAGAAAATGCTTTCTAAAAGTGGCACCTTCAGAACTGAATTAAAACTCCAACTTCACTATAAATTGTGATTTGAAATTGTGAATTCGGGGACAGCAAACTTGACAAACATATCTCTTCCAGATTATGAATTACACTTATAAAATGTAATAAGGTAATCCCAGTGTTATCCTGTGGGAGAGATAGGCCTTACTGTAGTGAAAAATGACTTAAGGAATGTTTCACTACCAGGACAGGTAAAACATAAAAGTACATGTTGTGCCTTTTAAATACATTGCACCCTGCCCTCTGGGTTGTCCCAAACTACCTTAGGGGTGACCTATATGTATAAAAATGAAAAAAGGGTTACTTTGCCAGATCAACATGGCAGGGCAAAACTGCCCACACAGGCTCTGCAATGGCAGGCCTGCGACATGGTTAGAGGGCAGCCTAAGTAGGTGACACAATCAGTGCTGCAGGCCCATTTACTTTACAGGCCATTGGAAATGTAGTGCACTTTACTAAGTATTTATAAGTGAATTAAAAATGCTAATGGTGCTAAGCCAATGTTACCATTATTTGGGAGAAAGAGGACAACTACTTTTCAATCAATCATCAAACAGTGATTTATAGAGCACGACTAATCACCCATAGGGTCTCAAGGCACTGTTTGTGGGCGTGCTGCTCAGTCAAAGAGCCAGGTCTTGAGTTCCTTCCTGAACTGCTTCAGAGAGGTAGCATGTTCCATGTCGGGATCTTGGGTACGGCTGCAAAGGCAAGCTGTGAAGAACAGAGATGTCTGTTGGGTATGTAGTGTAGTGTGGTCAGTTCAGTTTTACGTATCCTTTGCGCATAAGCTTCAGGCTTTAGGCCTTTGTACATTTTGCCCTGGATGTATTTTATTCCTTTGCTCGTAGCTTAGAGCCTTCGTGCACTTTGCTCTAAATGCTTTTTATTCGGCTTCGTACTGTTATTTTTCAAATAGCCAGTTCTACGGTCTTGTTTTATATTTCATATCACACTGTTTAGCCTACTTCAGCACTAGAGTTCTCCATAACGCATTACTCTGTGCTTCAGTCAAGGATACAGGGGGTGATTCTAATCCTGGCGGGCGGCGGAGGCCGCCCGCCAGAATTCCGCACCCATAATACCGCTCCGCGGTCAGAAGACCGCGGAGGGTATTATGAGTTTTTCCCTGGGCTGGCGGGCGGTCTCCAAAAGACCGCCCGCCAGCCCAGGGAAAAACTCCCTTCCCACGAGGATGCCGGCTCGTAATCGAGCCGGCGGAGTGGGAAGGTGCGACGGGTGCAGTAGCACCCGTCGCGTATTTCAGTGTCTGCAAGGCAGACACTGAAATACCTTGCGGGGCCCTCTTACGGGGGCCCCTGCCGTGCCCATGCCATTGGCATGGGCACGGCAGGGGCCCCCAGGGGCCCCGCGACCCCCCCTACCGCCATCCTGTTCATGGCGGCTTTCCCGCCATGAACAGGATGGCGGTAGGGGGGGTCAGAATCCCCCATGGCGGCGCAGCAAGCTGCGCCGCCATGGGGGATTCTGAGGGCAGCGGTAAACCGGCGGGAGACCGCCGGTTTACCCTTTCTGACCGCGGCCAAAGCGCCGCGGTCAGAATGCCCTGCGGGGCACCGCCGGCCTGTCGGCGATGCTCCCGCCGACCCTCGCCCCGGCGGTCGAAGACCGCCGGGGTTAGAATCAGGGCCACAGTCTGGTACATTGCCGATAGACGTGGTAGGAGCTTAGTCTTTGGCATTCCTGCGTAGGGACATTTTGTGATCACGCTGACATGTTAGTTATAAAAACACTTCCTTGTCCCAATACACGGAAGAGGGAGATTCCGACCAGGGAACCACAACTAGACGCTGACTGCCTCGTTGCAGATGCTGAACCAGATCACAGGCCTTTGCTCAGGTATGAGGGTTGATGTCTTCCCAGGGAATCTGAAATGCAAGTTAGAAGCTTAACATGCTGTGCTCGAAATAGAACTAGCTGAGAGAGAGTAGAAATTGTTAACACCATGATAGCGTTATTCTTATGTTTCACTCTCCTTGTGACTATTTCAATCCTACTGTGTTGTATGGTTCTGGTTATTGCTGCTCACGCCTTAATATCTAAAATGCAGTCGTTTTATTAAAACATTATATAAAACTTAAACTGCCTTTGTCATTTGTATATGAGATCATACTGTAAATGAGAGAGTTGGTTTGGATCTGAGTGACCACGATTTCCCTGAGAGGTTCCAAAGATGTCATGCGCTCGGCTGCCCAATCATCCCTTCCCTTTGGGAGAGATGAGGCACTGCTAGTTAGCCGGAGCAAAACCGGATTGAAGGTAGCAAAGGTCCTTCTAAGTGGGTAAGACTAAGTCCCCCACAACAGGAACGACCCTGCTGCCCAGAAATCCAGTAGTCTCATTTAGGATAATGAGAGCCCATGCGACACGGCGCCGCCAGTGATTGGTCTGGCTCAAATTTTTGGGTCCGGCTGACTCTCTCGGTCTCATATATATTTTGACTCCTCGGTTCCGTAAGCGGAGACGTCCGTGGGGCTGAGGATTTCCGCCACCAAGGGATAGGTACATCCTATTACTTAGTGGTCGGTTGTTCAAGCTTGAACTGTGAAAGGAAAAACCCCGTTACTGGTGTGCCTTCTCTACCCAGGTGCTGGTTTTCTCTAGATGGCAAATCCTCTAGTGGTGCACGTAGCGCTTAATATGCGCCAACCGCTCACTGGACATCTGTTAGCACATGGCCTGACGGTCCAGGGGGGTCCGGTCACTTTTGTGGTGGACGCCCATGCAGCCTATAGAACAGAACTTTTTTATTCTTGTGTCGTATTTCCAGCAGTTGATGGGGGTACAAACACTTTTCACAAATACACTGTTGCGAATGTCCCTGGACAGTACATGGCATATGCATACTTAGAGATACCTTTATCTTATCAAGAACACCATAATTGGCTTGATGGCGCCCTCCCACACACAGTAGCACAGGTAAGGTTAGGTCCACTGAGTAATGATGGTCCGACCTGGCCTTTATTGGCTACTTACACACCATATCCTGCGGTTGCTAATTTGGCAGTGGCTGACGTGCGTCGTTTGTATTTAGAGTTAGCAACTACATACAGAAGACTGGTTCAGTTTGTAATGCAGGCATTAAATACTAATGCAGCGCGTGCTGCTCTGGCGCACCCACAGGCAGTGGTTCCGGGTATCAATCCGGCCACTGTACACTCAGTTATGGGTAAGGTGCCGGCTAATCGTGAGGTAACTCCATTTTGGCTGGCGCAAAAAATTTATACGCTGGAAGCAGTATTTCCCCATACGGGACCTCAGGATAAACATAGAATATTGACGATGTGTTTGCCGTATGGAATGGTTCCTCCGGTGGACCTTTGTAATACCTGGGGCACGGTGTTTGCCGCGCTCTACACTACCGCACACGGTACACCAACATTAGCTAATCTGCCGGAAGTGCTTAAACAAATTCAAGATGAATATGGGGCTGCCCCCGCCTTAGATTTAGGCATGCAGTTGATGGGCAATTTTTCCGCAGTTTCTTCTATTATTTTGAGTAATCTCAAGGGTGAGGCAGTAGCACTAGCAGTGCGTATGCGTCTTCGGGACGTTCCGCAAATTAATCAGGAGCGGGAACTCCCGAAAATAATAGCCGAAACATATTCCAGTATTGGTCGCGATAGCCTAGGGGCTAGACCGCAAAAACCCCAATTACAGGGTAAAAATAATAAAGATAATGCTAAGCAACAGCAACCTGAGGGTACTAAAAAGCGCTGGGAAAAGAAACAGCAAACACCTAAGAAAGATGGGGGACAGTCTCCGCAACCGGAGACCCCACAGAATAGGTATAATCTCAGGAATAGGGATAATTTGAAGACGCCTGATAGATATCAATATACTGATACACGCCAATCTCGTTCCTTTCAGGACTCCTCGGACAAGAGAAGTGAGAGAGGTGGCCGGTCAGAGCGGAGAACTGAGTACGTGAAACCGAGACAGGAATCACAACGCTCAACGGAGGTTTCTATTAAACAGGAAGAGAAACCACTCCAACAAAAACAACAATTTAAAAAGAAGAAGGTGGCAGCAGTCTCAGTTAGACATGCCACTGAAGAAGAGAGTTCTCTTGACAAACAAGACATGGGCGTTGGCACTGTTAGACAGCGTGGCAGAGGTCACAATAGTTCGCCGGAGTCTTCTAGAGCATCTGGAGGTGAAAGCAACTGATGACTTCATACAAGTCGAAACGGCAGATATGCGAGTCTCTGATCCTGATAGAGTATATAAAGTAACTCTGCGATTAGAAGGGGACATTGACCGCATTGTACATGCCATCTTTTGGGACCATGTGGTAAAATCATATGACGTTCTGCTGGCCGAACAAGATTGGCCACCTGACTTTGTTCGCGACTGTCCGGTTGGGGAAGAGGTTATTACACCTTCATTCTCACCACTTGTTCCGGGAGAACTAGTGGAGTCCTATAGTAAGTCATGGGCTCTGGCACAGGCCCCCGCACTATATAGAAATAACGTGGGGTGGGATAGACAATCACCATATCATGTAATTCCAATAAAGGGCGAACCTCAGCCGCAGTATCCTATCAAATTTGAGGCAAGGGCATAGGTTAGAAAAATTCTTACGCAATTGGAGTACCAGGGTGTAATTGAGCCCTGTGTCTCGCCGATGAATAATCCCTTATTTCCAGTTGCTAAACCGGACCATTCATATAGGATAGTGGTGGATTACAGACACTTAAATGGACATAGACGCACATATGCAATACAGAATTCACACAGCGCAGCGCTTATGAATAATATAGTGCGTAATAAATACAAAACAACATTAGATATCTCGAATGGATTTTTCTGCCAGAATATAACTCCCGAGAGTCGGGACTATACCAGTTTCAGTGCGTTTGGATCTCAGAAAAAGTTTTGTCGTTTGCCTCAGGGGTATAAGAATAGCCCAGGACTATTTTCGGCTCGTGTAACTGAAATTCTGCACGAGTTGGACCCTGAGGCGTTATTATATGTTAATGACATATATTTGACAGATGATGAGATTCTGCAACATCTAAGGTGTGTAGCACGCATTGTTGTGGGGTTTGCTGAAATTGGCTATAAGTTTAATTTTAAGAAATCAAAGATTGCCTTCCTCAGCGTCATTTTCCTGGGATATGAGTTGTCGAATGAGGGCAAGAGCTTGGCGCCACATTTTTGGGAGAAATGTGCTCAATTGCAGCCTCCTAATACTGTTCGGAAGCTCCAGTCATTGTTGGGGTTTCTGAATTTTGGCACAACTTACATTCCTGATTATGCTACGCATATAAAACCCTTATACGAGTTGATTAGCTCAAATTTTTCGAGTAGATTTTGGACGATTGAGCATACACATATACTACGAGATTTACAAACTGATCTCTTAGAAGTTAAACATTTGCACACACGGGACAATAAAACGCATTTAGTCATCAGGGTTATACCTGGGGCTGTTGGGTTTACATATGTCACCTTTAATGAGGGTGAGACAGTCCCGATAGCATACAAGTCCCACTTGTATTCTGCTGCAGAACAACGATTTGCACAGACTGAGAAAATACTCACTGCTGTGCAGATGGCTGTAATTAAAGAAAGACCTCTTGCCCAGGGCCAACGCATCATTGTTGTTTCCCCGATTCCAGCCTTGGAGGCTGTTACAAAAGCGAGTGTTCCTAATTCGAAAGCTTTACACCCGCGATGGATACAATGGGCTACGTCTTTGACAGCCACTGATGTAGATTATATATTTGACCCTAAACTGCAGACTCAAGAATTTCTTCAATATGAAATGGAGTACCCAGTTCCCGCTGGCACATTGCCTGTTGACCAATATCAGGTGGTCATGTATACCGATGGCTCTGCGCAACCAGCGGTTGGGACTAAACAACAGTATTCTGCTGCATGTGCGGTGGTGAGCGGCACTATGGAGGGGGAAGTGTTCTGCCCCCGACATACTTATACACAGACCTTGAGAGATTGTACGGCACAGTTGGCTGAGCTCAAAGCTCTATTGTTAGCATTGGAACACGCGGATCCGACGATACTAACCTTGCTGGTCTGTGACTCCTACCACTGTGTTCAGTCTTTCAATGAATATTTACACTACTGGAGGTTGAATTGGTTCAGAGATTCTAAAGGCAACACCATTAAACACAAATTGCTGAGGGGGAAGGTTGCGAATCTGAAGGAAACGCTTCCTAAAGTCCATGTTGTACATACACTTGGACACCAGCGCGTTGGAATACACGTTGCTGGAAATACTTTGGCTGATGAAGCGGCGAAGTCGGCAGTGGCAGTTGCCACTGTGGCTGCAGTGACTCGTTCGAGTTCCAAACCAGACACAGAGATTTTGGCTTCCATACAAGCTACGGCTGATGGTACGCTGTTTCCTAAAGGATTCCCTTCTAAATATAGTTACTGCTTGGGTAGTATGCTAAATGCTGTTGTTAAAATTCCAGGCGTTGGTGTACGTGAAATGCCCAATAAGGTTGAGAGACCTCGATTAATATCTGCAGCACATGAGGGGGCGGCATCTGCACATGCTGGTGTGGCTGCCACGATTTTACTTTTACAGGCTCGTTACTGGTGGCCTGCTCTCTATTAGGAGACAAAGCAGCATGTCCTTTGTTGTGACGTCTGTCAACAAATGAAAGCTTTGACGGCTAGACGCCCGCAGCAGACGCCCCTTCTGATTTCAAATAAACCTTACAGTGCGTGTACTTGGACCACTGTGGTCCGCTGACACCAGACAGTGCATACAAATATATATTGGTCGCTGTAGATTCGTGCTCCAGATTTGTGTGGGTCTGGCCACAGCGCTCGGCTGACGCTCGAACTGTTATTAAAGATTTGCGCTTCTTTGTCGATACATTTGCAGTTGCGGCTTTTCATTTGGACCAGGGCCCTGCTTTTGCCTCTAAGGCATTCAGGGACACCATGGCTTCGTTGGGGGTCCAACTCCAATTCTCGTCTCCATTTCATCCCGAGGGAAATTCTTTCGTGGAGCGTTTAAATCGTGATTTAAAGCAATCCTTAACGGCCAGAGTTATAGGTACGTCTCATAGTTGGCTAGCCCACCTGTATGGAGTACAGAGAGCACTTAATAACTTGCCTAGAAGGTCCCTGGGGGGTCGTGCTTCATATGAGTGCCTGTTTGGAACACAAATGTATGTTCCTGATCTAAATGGTCCTGGTGTGGAGGCGGCAGATACGGCCTTTGACATAAATGAACAATTCCGTGAAGATAACTCTTCTGCAGGTGCTGCCTCCACAGGAATTAAGGATGAGCCAGTAACGCCTACTGGTTGGATACCCAGGATTGGGGATCTGGTACGTGAAAAGGTCGCAGTAAAGAAAGAATGTGGTCCTTCTTATCGAGCACCAGTCCCTGTGTTAGGGATTAGTGGCACGAGAACTGTATTTTTACCGCCGCTGCATGGGGCCAAAGGAAATCGCTTTGTTTCCATTGATAATGTCAAGTTACAACATGTGGCCGATTCTGCACAGCAGACTAAGGGGGACACCCACTAGTTCCGGAATCCCTCTCACTACTGGGGAGGAAGTCCCGCTGCAGGTGATTTGCACCGATGCTGTTTCCTCTCCGAGCTTGGGGAGGGTAGAAGATGATCTTGCGATTGTTCCACAGACGACGATTAGTTTGGAGTCTTTTGATCAAGTTGCTATACGTTCTACTGATATTTCTGAACATGTGGTTTATAGCGTGCCAAGGCGAGAGCCACCATCTGCTTCTTTGTTCACGTTGCACCTTTTGCAAAAACTGCCTCTGGCTGCTTCAACGACACTGATGATGCCGTGTCAGACTCCTCGTCCTCACTATCTTCAATCCGAGGTCCACGTAAGCTGCTGTGTTGGCTTAAACGCACATATTTTGTTTTTCCTTGGAACTATTTGTGGCTTTTCATGGCTGTAATGACTATTTTTTTGTGGTTGGGATTTGTGGTTACTTTTTTTAGTAATACATGGTCATTTTCTTCCTGAACGATCTGACATTGAGCACGTGGAGACGGTGTTGAAACCACATTTTTCATCTCATATGGTTCGAAGAGATTTGTCCAATGTGAACATTTCTGCAATACCGATTCCGGATGGGATTGTGTGGGATAAAGTGATGTTTGATATATATGGTCCCACTGAATTGATTCAAATACCATCTGTTCTCAAGTTATCAATGAATGATATCGTTATACCAGGCATTGTTTCTGATGATTGGGATGTGAAGACGGTAGATTCTATGCTGACTGAGTTACAATATGATACTGTCTACGATGATGAAGATGCTTACCTGTTTAGAGATAATCATGGTGACATGTTTTGCTACAATTATTATGGACACCACTTTATTCATAAAGCAAGTAGCCCTAAGTCGATATTTGATTATGTGCAATGGGAACATTGCCCGACTCCTCCACAGGGGAGTTCTAAAACGTATTATGATAAATTTGCATATTTTTCTGGGCATAATCAACAGAATGCTAAGTCTTACTATTTTAAAGTTACTCCGTATGCTAATAAGCAAATGGTATTGACCGATACTAAATTACTGTATTCAAATTTGTTTGTATCTAAACTTTCGGTTGAGGGGTATGAATATTGGTTTAAGACTGTTGATTTAAAAAGTGTCTGGGGAGCGAAAAATTGGCAAATGCAAGGCAGGGACACATTATTTAGGGCATGTATTATCCCTGTGCAGATGATTTTCCTCAATGACACAGTACAACAGACTAGCTGTTTGGGCTTAGCAACGATTAGAGAGTTGAATTTCCCTGGTATACCTGCCCCTTCCAAATTGAACAATTGGCAGCGATATGTTAATGCCACGTTTAGTGAGTTTACAGACTGGGTCCAGAATGGTACGCTTAACACTTCATTGATACATCCGGGCGGGTGGTTATTATGGCCCGTAGACACTAATGAGTGTCATCAATGTTTTGTCACCTCTTTAGGGGGGTTCAGGACTAGTAGGACGGACCCTCGCTACATATCACCTGAACATGCTGATATCATAACTACATACAGCGTGGGAAAGCTTTGTCAGCAATGGTTAAACTCATCCACGCTGGATGCAGTTAAATCACATCTCACGTTGCTGTCTAATGATACGGACTTACAAGATTTTTTGTCAGGACCAAAGATGCCACGGAAGAAACGTTTTTTATATGAAGTATATAATGAGGTTTGGAAGCTTTCACAACAAGAGGCAGCGGCCCGGTTGAGACAAATTGATCAGGAAAATCTGGTACAGGCTTTGTCTGTTGTGGATAATGGGATACATACCCTTTCAGACCGTGTTTACACAATAGATGACATTGTTTTCTCTGCCATAGACATTATTAAATCAGATATGTCTTTTTTATATCATGGGCAGAGTCAGACGTGGTCCATCATGCAGCTGGGTTGGACTCTACAGACCTTGAAGGCAGGTCGTGTCCCGTGGCAGCACGTTCGTGCCAGGGAGATATTTGTTTCCTTTAATTTGACTCGTCAACAACATCTGATGGCTAAAAAGGAAGCAACGTATGTTATGTTAAATATTGAAAAATTGGAGAAACTGCCTTTTACGGTTGCTGAGATTCCGTCAGCTGAGTGGTTGATTCATGGGGTTATTAATCTGCCTATCTCCACTCTGCAATTTACTTCTTGTTTGAAGCACATTCCGGTGGGTAGATACAAACGGTTGGGAGACAGTTACATACACGAGGTTTGGGAGCTTCCCTTTCTATACAGATGTATTAATGGTTTGAGGGAGGTTTTTCTTAGCGGTAGCGAATGTGAAACTTCTGTCAGCCATTCCATGGTTTGTAAACAGCTGTCCTTGCACGGGGCGTGTAATGCTTCGATTGCTAACTTAGCTTGTTATCTGAAGGGAGTTCCAGTCCCAGTTATTAAAAACACTTTCCAGGTGCTTTCTAACGGCAGTTACATTCTTCTTAACAGCGAACACTGTTGTGGCATGCGTGCTGGAATAGTTTACGTAGTCGTTGTCACCAAGGCCGTTACGTGCTGCGGGAATGTGTTGTTTCCCCCCACTCAAATTAAGGAGGTAGCAGACATCTGGCCTCATATTGCTACTTCCAAGGTAAATTTCGACAAGTTGAGTCGATTAAAGGCTCTATTGTTTCAAAAGCATGTGGCCCTTACATCTGCTAGTGAGACCTACGCACTTCAGGTGGCAAGGTCATCAGCAGAGAAACAGTCCCTTTTGAATACTAACTTTCCGAGTCACTTTGGTGAACTTGTGGGACGTAAATTTAATGCATCCAGCACTACTGGAATTGCACATTTTTTCAAAGCCGGTGGTGTTGGTTTTGCTCACACCTTCTCTTCCATATTCGGTTTAATACCTTCTGCTATTCACTCTATTTTCGGAAGCATTTTTGGGGGTTTCCCGATTACTTTAGCTTTATTGGCTGGAGTCTTGCTATTGCTGCTGTTCTTCTGCAATGGCTGTCCCGCAACAATGAGATCCCATATTGATGCTCCCGTCGACGCAGCTGTGTCGTGAACGCATGATGCAGCATTTTGTAGCAACACTCCTGGGACATTTGGAGTGTGACTGGTCTCTGACATTCCGACCGGTTTTGGATTGTGTGCAACCCGTGTTTCGGTGCCTCTGGTGCTCGTTTGAACATGCACTGACTCTCTGTCTCTCACTGCAGCGCCCTCCAGTGGTCGATGCTGATCTGTTGATGTTCCCGATTAGGGCTCATTCCCAGACTTGTGCACTACGGTTGCGTT
This sequence comes from Pleurodeles waltl, assembly GCF_031143425.1. Taxonomy (NCBI): domain Eukaryota; kingdom Metazoa; phylum Chordata; class Amphibia; order Caudata; family Salamandridae; genus Pleurodeles; species Pleurodeles waltl. The sequence continues at coordinate 165,032,633 of NC_090446.1, read as the reverse complement.
TGCTTCGCGAGGCAGTTTATGAGATTCCCTTCCTGGAGGAAGATGGTGTTGTCTCATTCAGAGGCCCTGCACGGGGTGCCGCCCTGAATGGTTTTGGGGCTTTGGAACACACCTGCTCCATGGTACTTTTTGGCGTGGATCTTCCGATATTGACATATCTCGAAGTGGAGGAACTGCTGCTTTCTATTGCTTCTGTCTGACAATTGGATTTTTTTTCTCTTCTCAATGAAGCAGAAATTGATATTACATTGAATTTGGCTTTACCGTCACATGCTTCCCAAATTTACGACTTTGTTGTCCTCTGACCTTGTCAAAATGTATCTTGTTCTGTTTTGTTTATATCTGGGGCATATTTTTATTAATTTTTTAACCACTTGCTACCGACAAGGGGAGGGTGTAGTGTGGTCAGTTATACGTATCCTTTGCGCATAAGCTTCAGGCTTTAGGCCTTTGTACATTTTGCCCTGGATGTATTTTATTCCTTTGCTCGTAGCTTAGAGCCTTCGTGCACTTTGCTCTAAATGCTTTTTATTCAGCTTCGTACTGTTATTTTTCAAATAGCCAGTTCTACGTTCTTGTTTTATATTTCATATCACACTGTTTAGCCTACTTCAGCACTGGAGTTCTCCATAACGCATTACTCTGTGCTTCAGTCAAGGATACAGTCTGGTACATTGCCGATAGACGTGGTAGGAGCTTAGTCTTTGGCATTCCTGCGTAGGGACATTTTGTGATCACGCTGACATGTTAGTTATAAAAACACTTCCTTGTCCCAATACACGGAAGAGGGAGATTCCGACCAGGGAACCACAACTAGACGCTGACTGCCTCGTTGCAGATGCTGAACCAGATCACAGGCCTTTGCTCAGGTATGAGGGTTGATGTCTTCCCAGGGAATCTGAAATGCAAGTTAGAAGCTTAACATGCTGTGCTCGAAATAGAACTAGCTGAGAGAGAGTAGAAATTGTTAACACCATGATAGCGTTATTCTTATGTTTCACTCTCCTTGTGACTATTTCAATCCTACTGTGTTGTATGGTTCTGGTTATTGCTGCTCACACCTTAATATCTAAAATGAAGTCGTTTTATTAAAACATTATATAAAACTTAAACTGCCTTTGTCATTTGTATATGAGATCATACTGTAAATGAGAGAGTTGGTTTGGATCTGAGTGACCACGATTTCCCTGAGAGGTTCCAAAGATGTCATGCGCTCGGCTGCCCAATCATCCCTTCCCTTTGGAAGAGATGAGGCACTGCTAGTTAGCCAGAGCAAAACCGGATTGAAGGTAGCAAAGGTCCTTCTAAGTGGGTAAGACTAAGTCCCCCACAACAGGAACGACCCTGCTGCCCAGAAATCCAGTAGTCTCATTTAGGATAATGAGAGCCCACGCGACAGTAGAAGGCGAGGCGGTGGTTGAGGTATGCAGGTCCTATATTTTTCCGTGCTTTGTAGGTGTGGATCAGGAGCTTGTATGCAATGTGCTTGTTGACTGGAAGCCAGTGTAGGTCTCCGAGGTGGGAGGAGATGTGGCTATGTCAGGGGTTGTCCAGGATGAGTCTGGCTGCTGCTTTCTGGATTGTTTGTAGTCTTGATGGTAGTTCTTGGTGATGCCGGCATTGCCGTAGTCCAGTTTGCTAGTAACGAATGCGTGGGTGACTGTCTTACTCGTGTTGAAGAGTATCCATTTGAAAATCTTTCGCAGGAGTCAGAGGATGTGGAAGTATGACGATGAGACGGCGTTGACTTAGTAGGTCATGCATAGAGATGAGCCCAGTATGATGCCCAGGTTGCGTGCATAGTCTTGCTGGCAGGGGCATTTCCCAGTGCGGTGAGTCAACAGGAGTCGTCCAGATGGATGGGGTGGAGCCGATTATGAGGATCTCTGTCTTGTCTGAGTTGAGTTTGAGCTAGCTGGCTTTCCTCCAGGCAGCGACTGCTCTCATCGCATTGTGGAAATTTCTCTTGGCCTTTGCAGAGTCCTCGGACAGGGAGAAGATCAGTTGGGTATTGTCGCGAAGGAGACTATGGGGGTCATTCCGACTCCCGCCCGCCGCGGTCACCGCGCGGCCGGCGGGAGCCGCCAGAATACCGTTCCGCGGTCGAAAGACCGCGGCGGTAATTCTGACTTTCCCGCTGGGCTGGCGGGCGGCCGCCTTCAGGCCGCCCGCCAGCCCAGCGGGAAAGAGGCTTCCACGATGAAGCCGGCTCGGAATCGAGCCGGCGAAGTGGAAGATGTGCGACGGGTGCAGTTGCACCCGTCGCGTATTTCACTGTCTGCGCAGCAGACAGTGAAATACATTTAGGGGCCCTCTTACGGGGGCCCCTGCAGTGCCCATGCCATTGGCATGGGCACTGCAGGGGCCCCCAGGGGCCCCGCGACCCCCCCTACCGCCATCCGGTTCCCGGCTGGAGAACCACCGGGAACTGGATGGCGGTAGGGGGGGTCGGAATCCCCTTGGCGGCGCAGCTAGCTGCGCCGCCTTGGAGGATTCCAATGGGTGGTGGTACACTGGTGGGAGACCGCCAGTGTTGCCGGTCCGACCGCGGCTTTACCGCCGCGGTCGGAATGCCCATTGGAGCACCGCCGGCTTGTCGGCGGTGCTCCCGCGGTCCACCAACCCGGCGGTCATTGACCGCCGCGGTTGGAATGAGGGCCTATGTTTAGCCAGTGGTGTCTGATGATCTTGGCAAGCGGGGCCATGTAGATGTTGAAAAGCAATGGCTGAGTGAAGATCCTTGGGGCACTCCGCAGCATGTGTCTTTGGGTTCTTACATGATTGGCGGTAGTCTGACACTCTGGCCCTCGTTCTGACCCTGGCGGTCAGTATTAAAGCGGCGGCCAACCCGCCAACAGGCTGGCGGCCAAAAAATATGAATTCTGACCCTGGCGGGAACCGCCAACACAGGCCGCCGCTTTAACACTCCGACCGCCACGGCGGTACAAACAAACAGCGCGGCGGTCACCGCCAACAGGCAGGCGGCAGACAATGTACCGCCCACCCTATCACGACCCACCAATCCGCCACCTTTTCCGGGGCGGGAGCTCCGCCGATAAAAACACGGCGGAAACAGACATCTCCAATGGAAAACGCTTACCTCGACACACGGAATCGGAACAGCATGGAACCCGAACTCCACATCCTCCCAGCCATTGCCTTCCTGCTCTTCTTCCAGGATCACGAACCTCGCCGCAGGCTACAACGGTGAGTACTGCACCTACGACACAGGGGAGGGGGGAGGAGGAAAGGTTACGGGCACACACATACGCCACACACCCACCCCCACCCTCACCCCCACCGAAATACTTACACACCTATGCAGATAAAAAAGTCAGAGTGACACCCCCAACCCCCCCTCAAAACAAAGACAAAAGCCAATGAATGTAAAAGTAGAACCATATTATTGCAACAATAAAGTATAGCGACCTTAGCAATATATGAAGAATGAATACACATCTAGAACTCTATCCATACAAGCAGCAAAAGTCCGGCCCAGTTAATCAAAGTCCAAAGGTCCGTGGGCCAATGTGCAGCAACACATGGGCAAAGCCCACACACGAGAACCAGTCCATTGGAGAGAACACTGCTGGGGCATCACTAAAATAAAAAGACAGGCACCTCAGGGGGAAGGGAAGGTGGGGCACCTCAGCCACATGAGTCCACGACGCCAGATCCACGAAGGGCCTCCATGCCCACTGTGCTATCCTGGGGAGTGCAAAGCCACAGTCTCACAAGTCTCTACAGTGGGTGGATTGCCCACTGTGCCATCCTGGGGAGTGCAAAGTCACAGTCTCACAAGTCTCTACAGTGGGTGGGTTGCCCACTGTGCCATCCTGGGGAGTGCAAAGCCACAGTCTCACAAGTCTCTACAGTGGGTGGATTGCCCACTGTTACATCCTGGGGAGTGCAAAGCCACAGTCCATCAGGTGGATTACAGAGACCACTGGTCATGGAGGAGGCATGGTGGGCAGAGTGCGTCGTGAAGGCCTGCCCGACACAGAACCGGGACTGCCAATGGGCCAGCGGTGCTTGACAGGAAGGGCCCAGCGGAGCGGTGCTTGAGATGAAGGGCCCAGCGGAGCGGTGCTTGACAGGAAGGGCCCAGCGGAGCGGTGCTTGAGATGAAGGGCCCAGCGGAGCGGTGCTTGAGATGAAGGGCCCAGCGGAGCGGTGCTTGAGATGAAGGGCCCAGCGGAGCGGTGCTTGACAGGAAGGGCCCAGCGGAGCGGTGCTTGAGATGAAGGGCCCAGCGGAGCGGTGCTTGACAGGAAGGGCCCAGCGGAGCGGTGCTTGACAGGAAGGGCCCAGCGGAGCGGTGCTTGAGATGAAGGGCCCAGCGGAGCGGTGCTTGACAGGAAGGGCCCAGCAGAGCGGTGCTTCAGATGAAGGGCCCAGCGGAGCGGTGCTTGACAGGAAGGGCCCAGCGGAGCGGTGCTTGAGATGAAGGGCCCAGCGGAGCGGTGCTTGACAGGAAGGGCCCAGCGGAGCGGTGCTTGACAGGAAGGGCTCAGCGGAGCGGTGCTTGAGATGAAGGGCCCAGCGGAGCGGTGCTTGACAGGAAGGGCCCTGTTCAGCGGTGCTTCTCACGGCGGGGCCCTGTTCAGCGGTTCTGGTCACGGCGGGGCCCTGTTCAGCGGTTCTGGTCACGGCGGGGCCCTGTTAAGTGGTTCTGGTCACGGCGGGGCCCTGTTCAGCGGTTCTGGTCACGGCGGGGCCCTGTTCAGCGGTTCTGGTCACGGCGGGGCCCTGTTCAGCGGTGCTTCTCACGGCGGGGCCCTGTTCAGCGGTTCTTCTCACGGCAGGGCCCTGTTCAGCGGTGCTCCTCACGGCTGGGCCCTGTTCAGCGGTGCTCCTCACGGCGGGGCCCTGTTCAGAGGTGCCTGTCTTGTGTTTCCAGTGAACCACACCTGGCCAATACTTGCCGCTCACTCTGCATCGGACCTTTCCGTTGCGGGGCCCTCCTGTGATGGAGTCCTGGGGCCCTGGCTCTCCTTCGATACCCCCAGAATGGGGCTGGTGGGGCCCTCATGGCCAGGTCGGCTGCTCCCTGCCTTTTGCTCCTTGCTGCCCTTGCCCTCCTTGGCAGACTGTCCGTGGCCCTTGGCTCCTTACCCGATGTGGCAGGTGACGGTGCAAGGCTACCCTCCTTGGGGGCAGGCGTATCAGGCCTGTCGCGCCTGCCCTTCAGTTTTTTGGTCCTCTTCCCAGGGGGGGGGGCTGGCTGTGCCTTTGCTGCTGGACGATGTCCCAGCCCAAGGAAAGGGCGGACTCCAAAAACCAGGCACGACGTTCTTTGGAGTTGCTGGGCTGGTGGTGGCTCAGGTGTTTGTGGAACTCTTACGGGATGGAGGGGGTGGGTCAGGTGAGGAAAAGAGGTCCACTTTAGAGAGGAAAATTTTCTTTGGAGCCATGGGAAGCGTGGCTGGAGTGGGTATGGGAGTGGAGGAAGAGGATGTGGTTGTAGGAGAGTCAAATGTGCTGTCTTTGGGTGCAGGTGCTGGGCAGGAGGCTGACGTGAGGTGGATGGCTGTTGTTTGGGTGCCTGCCTGCGTTTGTGTGGTTGGGAAGCGGGGGTGACAGACACACTGGGAGAGGACACAGGGGATGTGTACATGGCAGTGGGGGTGGTGACTGCACGTGTGCGGACTGGTGTGGAGGGTGTGCTGGTGATGGGTGCAATGGCTGATGGTGGTGTGCTTGCAGGTGTGTGTGGAGACGTCACAGGGAGGGAGGAGGGAGACGAGGAGGTGGGGGACGCAGAGGAGGTAGTGGCTGTTGGCATGTCTGCATCTGGATGTTGCTTGGGTGAATGCTTGTGTGTCCTGTGGTGCTTATGTCTGGATGAGCTGCCCTTGGGTGTTGAGGTGTGTGCAGGCTGGTCTGTAGGTGTGGATGGGATAGGCAGAGGAACAGGGGAGTGGGACTGGGTGGAGGGAGTCAGAAGAGGGAGGCTGGAGACAGGGACAATCACTGCCGTCAGTTCTGAGGCCAGAGCGTTGAACGATCGTTGATGGGCAGCCTGACCCGAATGAAGGCCCTCCAGGTATGCATTGCTTTGATGCACCTCCCTCTCCACACCCTGGATGGCATTCAAAAGGGTAGACTGCCCAACAATGATGGTCCTCAGGAGGTCAATGACCTCCTCACTCAGGGCAGCAGGGGTGACTGGGGCAGGGTCTGAGGTGCCTGGGGCGAAGGAGATGGCCGGCTTCCTGGCCTTGCGGGCACGGGCCTAAGGCCGAGGGGCTGCTGGGAGGGCGGAGCTGGTGCGCTGGGTGGCGGCTGTACCTGTAGGATCGGTGGGCACGGATGTTGCCGCCACCGCAAGGGAGCTCCCTTCCGAGTACGTGTCGGTGTCGCTGTCGTCTCCACGGGTCCCCGTGGTGGAGCCCCCCTCGCCCTCTGTCTCACTGGTCATGTCGGAGTCCGTTGCATGGCCCTCCGGGGCCATGTGAGATGCAGCTCCCTCTGCGCCGATGCCACTTCTCCTCCGCCTGATGATGCTAATGCACACATTCACAGAAAAACAAAGAAAATGGGGGGGGGTGGAAAACATAAAGACAAGTTGAGTGCATGCATTGGGGACACCGTTGGCGGAGAGGACAGACACAGAAGCCCCCTGCACTACGCTGCGCACTTGGGGTACACTACTCATTCAATGGGACATGCCCTACAAGCCTATGGGCGACAACTGCCCACACAGTACACACTGGTCCATGAATCACGTTACTAGGCACCCTACAGAGGTGGGGGGCGGGGGCACAGGACCATACTTCACGGACGGGCCTATCCTACAGAAATCGCCTTGGCCTAGGGATACCCACAGCCCTCCTCCCCCACCCAGGCACCTCCACTGAGCGCAAAATAGCTGAATGTGCTGGTACTCACCCCCTTGTGTCTGCTGTGATGTCCTCAAGCGCCCATCTAAATCGGGGTAGGCCACCGCCAGGATCCGGGACATCAGGGGGGTCAAGGTACGACTGGCACCCCTCCTAGGTTGGGAGGCCATCCCCAGCAGAGCCTCCGCGGTCTTCCTGCTCCCGCGACGGATGTCCTCCCACCTCTTGCGGCAGTGGGTGCCCCTTCTGGTGTGGACCCCCAGGGCCCGGACGTCCTTGGCGATGGCACGCCAAATGTCAATCTTCTGATGGGCGCTGACCTATGTGACATGTACAGGGGGGGAAGAGAAACATCATCACTTTTCTGCATGCTCGATGTGAGTGGCCCCCCCTCCCCAACCTTGCCATGTGGCACATGCTCTCATCTGTCGTGCCATGCATTCGTCATTCGCTGCCCTCCCCTCCATCGTACATCCTCCCCACTCAGCCCAGGCATTGGGCACTATGCATTGCCCCCCGTGTACTCACCTGTTGGTCTGGAGGCCCGTAGAGTAGCGCATACTGGGGGAGGACCCCGTCCACGAGCTTCTCCAAATCCTCGGAACTGAAGGCGGGGGCCCTTTCCCCAGTCGCAGCAGCCATTGTCACTTCCAGACCGAGGTCACAGCAGCACTTGCAGTATAGGTCCTCTCCTGTGGATGCTCAGGTCTCGTGTGATCAAGCAGAGAGAAAATGGCGGTTACGGCCGCCGCGGTGCGTGCCGCGGCGGTGCGTACCGCGGCGGTGCGTACCGCGACCGCCGGCGCTCACCGCCATTGGCTCCTGAAACCCATAGGGGTCAATGTTGTCCAATGCGGCTTTGCGCCGCGGACTGCGACCGCCTACCGCCACGGTGTGCCACGCTTGCGCAATTACCTCACTTCACATTGTCACACTTCACAGGTCAGGCAGCCGCCATTTCAAGGGCCCACATGGCTTAATTCCTACTGCGTCACACATGGCTAGGCCTTGCACCGACAATCATACTAGCCATTCAATCCCGAGAGATACGTGTACTGGGCATGCTGTGGGCACTTACCTGTGGGTTGCTTGACTCTGTGCTCCATGTTGTCCTTCCTAGGCATCGTCCGCTGGGACTTGCGAGGAGACGGAGGAATCTTCCCGTGTACAGACCGCTGGTGGACCTGTCGACAATGGAAGAAAGACACGTCATACTCACCTACAGACTCAACCGTGCCACTATACAGGAACTGTGTGCCCAGCTGGAGCCAGACCTGATGTCACCCATCCGCCAACCCACAGGGATTCCGCCTCTAGTGCAGGTGCTGTCAGTACTGCATTTTTTTGCCAGTGGATCATTTCAAACTACCGTGGCCATTTCATCTGGGATGTCTCAGCCTATGTTTTCAAAGGTGTTGTCCAGAGTGTTGTCTGCCCTGATGAAATACATGCGGAGCTACATAATTTTCCCTGAGGTGGGTGACTTGCCTACAGTGAAGGGTGATTTCTATGTCCTTGGACACATTCCCAATATCATTGGTGCCATTGATGGTACCCATGTGGCTTTGGTTCCCCCAAAAGACGATGAGCAGGTGTACAGGAACCATAAAAATTATCATTCGATGAATGTCCAGGTGGTCTGTTTGGCTGACCAGTACATCTACCATTTAAATGCCAAGTTCCCAGGGTCAGTGCATGACGCGTACATCATGCGAAATAGCAGCATCCCTTATGTGATGGAACTGCTACAGAGACACCGTGTGTGGCTAATTGGTGACTCTGGTTACCCCAACCTGCCTTGGCTATTGACCCCAGTGAGGAATCCCAGGACCAGGGCAGAGGAACGGTACAATGAGGCCCATGGGCGGACTAGGAGGGTGATTGAGCGGACCTTCGGCCTCCTGAAGGCCAGGTTTAGGTGCCTGCATATGACTGGTGGATCCCTAATGTACTCACCAAGGAAGGTGTGTCATATCATTGTGGCCTGCTGCATGCTTCACAACCTGGCTTTGCGACACCAGGTGCCTTTCCTGCAGGAGGATGGTCCAGATGGTGGTGTTGTGGCCGCTGTGGAGCCTGCGGAGAGTGAAGAGGAGGAAGACGAAGAGGACGACACAGACAACAGGGACAGAGTGATACTGCAGTATTTCCAGTGACACACAGGTAAGAATCAACTCCAGCATTGTATTATATCTGTAACTGTAGTGGCTCTCTACTGTCTGACCTTTCACCCCAATGTATGGTAACTTAGTTGTGTATATCACTTCCTATTTCAGTGATCTGATCCCCACGGAGTGCCCTCTGTTTTTTTTACCCATGGACTACCGCTGTGTGACACTGGTATGTTGTCATCACAATGTAACTAGAAATGTTTTGTTGGTTATATCGAATACATTTGGTTTAAATAAATAGATAGCAGAATCCAGTTGGTTAATGTGCAATAATTGTGTTTATTGAAGTTTTAAAATAGGTGTATAGTTCAAACAGGGTGGAGGCATGTCCATGGCAGTGTCCAGACTGTCGTTCCTACAGGTCCATTGTCCATATGCCTGTGGAAGGTGGAGCAGGGGCAGTTCAAGGTTGAACAGGGTAAACAAGTGGGACAGTGGGATGACATCCGGGGGTTTCCGTGCATGGCGGGGGTCTTGACATCCTACTCTGTCTTCTTCCTCGATCTCAGGCCTTTCTTACGGGGTGGTTCTTGTTCTGTAGGGGGTGGGGTCCGGGAGGGCCGTTGCTGTTGTGTCGGGGCCTCCTGACCACTAGCGCCGGCAGAGGTGGTGGGCTTTTCTTCCTCCATGCTAGTGGCAGGGGCCCTTTGGGGGGCCATATGGTCCCGCAATGTGGTGACAATCTGGTTGAGTGCCACCACGATTGTACCCATTGCGGAACTGATGGTGCGCAGTTCTTCCCGGAACCCCATGTACTGGCCCTCCTGCATGGCCTGGATCTCCTGGAACCTGGCCAGGACCGTCGCCATCGTCTCTTGGGAGTGGTGGTACGCTCCCATGATGGTGGTGAGGGCCTCTTGGACAGTGGGTTCCCTAGGCCTGTCCTCCCTCTGTCGCACAGCAGCCCTCCCAGTTCCTCTTTGTTCCTGGGCCTCTGTCCCCTGGACGGTGTGCCCACTACCAGTGCCCCCAGGTCCCTGTTGTTGTTGGGGTTGTGGGTTACCCTGGGTGCCCTGTACTGGTAGACACACCGCTGCTTGACCTGTCCTGGAGACAGAAGCATGGGCCCGCTGGGTGGGTGCTGTGCTGGTGTTTCCTGAGGGGGGTAGGTCTGCTGTGGCCTGGGGCTGACTGAGGGTAACCGACTGTCCAGAGGTCCCCGATGGTCCGGGCTGGTCATCAGGTTCTAGGTCGACAGAGCTGCTGTCATCACTGGGGGCCTGTTCTGGGGGTGGGATGGACAAATCTGGACCCTCCTGGCCGGTGTGTTGGCGTTCGGGCCCTGCAGGGGTAAAAGAATATGGTTATTGATTTTGTGTGTGCCGTGGCGTGCGATTTGTGGGTGCCCTTGTCCCCCAGTGCTGGCAGTCCCATGTGGGAGGAGTTGTGAGGGTGGTTTGTGGGGGGGGATGGGTATGTGCAGTGGTCATGCTTAGGTGATGGGTGTCCATGGTTTGTGTTGGCATTCAGGGGTTTGGGTTGGGTTGGGTAGGTTGTGCTGGTGAGACATTAACAGGGAGTATGTGTGCTGGGGGGGTTAGGGGTGAGGGTGGGGGTGTGGGTTGGCATGCTGGTGGTTGGGGGGGTGAAGTAGTTGAGATTAGACTTACCAGAGTCCATTCCTCCGCCTACTCCAGCGAGGCCCTCAGGATGCAGGATGTTCAAGACCTCTTGCTCCCATGCTGTGAATTTGGGTGGAGTGGGTGGGGGTCCGCCGCCAGTCTTCTGCACAGCGATGTTGTATCTTGACACCATCGACCGCACCTTCCCCCGTAGGTCGTTCCAGCGCTTTCGAATGTCTTCCCGATTTCTGGGATGCTGTCCCACAGCGTTGACCCTGTCGACGATCCTTTGCCATAGCTCCGCCTTCCTGGCTATTGTGGTGTGCTGCACCTGTGTGCCGAAGAGCTGGGGCTCTACCCTGATTATTTCCTCCACCATGACCCTGAGATCTTGGTCCGTGAACCTGGGGTGTCTTTGGGGTGCCATGGGGTGGTGTGGATGAGTTGTGGGGTGGTGTTTGTGGTGATGAGTGTAGTGGTGTGTGGTGTTTTGTGCGTAGATGTGGTGTTGGTGATGATGTTGGGTTCCTGTGTGTGTTGTGGTTTGCGTTCCCTGTGCTCTCTCTCTGTGTATTGTGCCTTGTCTCTGAATTTCGCTTTGTGGGGGTTTGTGGGTGATGTGAGTGTGTGTTTTATATGGTAATGGGTGTGTGGGAGTGGTGTTTGTATGTGTATCAGGTGTGTGTATTTCGAATTGTCCAATGTGGCTGTGTTTTGTAAAGGTGTGTGTATTTTGAGCGCGGCGGTGTGTACCGCCAATGGAATACCGCGGTTGAAAGACCGCCGCATGGATTCGTGGGTCGTAAAGGCATGGGCGTGTTTGTGTTGGCGTGACGGTGGAGGTTTGGTCATCTCCAGTTTATCGCTGACCGCTGATGAGGCGGGCTTCAGTGGATGTCGGGTTTTTTGGCGGTTTGGCAGTTGTGGGTCAGAATGACCGTGGCGGTTTACCGCAGCCGCGGCGGGATGATGGCAGTCTTCTGACCGGCGGTAAGTGCCTTTTACCGCCAGGGTCAGAATGACCCCCTCTGTGTTCTACTGGTGAGGAAGGACCTGATCCAATCCAGTGCTTTATCTCGAATGCTGGCGTTGTGTAGCCTGGTGCAGAGGGTGGAGTGGGAGACAGTGTCAAACGCAGTGGAGAGGTTGAGGAGGATAAGTGCACTCGTGCCTTCATGGTCAAGTATGATGCGTATGTTGTCCATGGCTGTTTGGAGTGCGATTTCAGTGCTGTGGTTGGTTCTGAATCCAGATTAGGATGGGTCTAGGATTTGGTGTGTCTTTAGGAATTCGGTGAGTTGCTGGTTGACGGCATTTTCTGTTACTTTGGCTGGGAAAGGGAACAGAGAGATTGGTCTGTAGTTTTTCAGCTCCCCGGTTAGCAGTGATAAAGCGCACAGAGTCCTGAAGTCAGCAAAAAAAGAGGTCAGAAAAGTGGAGGAGGTAGGCAAAAGGTTTTGGGAAAGACCACCCAAAGCAATCAAGTCTAACATGCACTTGGAGCAGATCACCTTTTTATGGTGAAATTTAACTTTTTAAGACATATTAGGCATATTACATGAACAGTTTATTCTTGTCAGACTTTTAATTTGTCAACTGTAAAAGCTATTTGCGGTTTTTCAATTTCCCATTTCTTGATCTAAAAGAGACAGAAATCAAAAATAAATGTTGAGTTGAATCATACTGCTACATCAAGCACAATGCAATTTGTCACCAAAACGTTCAAAGTCAACTATCAGAATTTATTAGTGACAAATTCAAATACCATCAGTATTAATTTGTGTTTGTGACTGTCAAATACTTCTCACAAATCCAGGTACTACTGAACTGGTTATGTGGTTTGACTGTGCACGGCCAGCAGGCCTCTGACTGGGTCAAGGGGGCCCCCTCCAGGGACTTTGCAGGGGGACCCTCAAGTTTCGTTACACCAAAGCACTGGGGGTCAAGGTTAGCAAAACTCTCCACCACCTCTGCTCACCCTCTGCGATGCACCCACAAGTGTGCAGACTGTTGAATGTGGTGCAATCGAACATCACCTACACACCCGTGATTACAGCCAAATTTGTGGCCTACGACACCAAACTCTATTCGAAATAGAACTGACCTCCAAAGCCTTATATCTATCCTTTTAAAAAGATCTGCTGACTCGACACCTTACACCTGATGAGAGAAACTCCCTTGAGGAGGTGCTAACTCAGGATGAACTTGGAGATGCTCTGGCCCAACGCCATTCAGGCAAAACTCCTGATCTGATCGAGCTTGTAGTACAATTCCTGAAGGCATACTGGACCCTCTGAGACACATTCCAAAAGACACACTAAAGCGGGCCGAGTGCCATCTAACCAGCGCCTGGCAGACATAGTGGTGATTCCCAACAAAGTTCACTTTCCAACCGAATACTCTTCTTATCGCCCCATATCACTACTAAATTCAGAAGTTAAGATTTGGGTGAAGGCCTTTGCCTATAGATTACTGAAGTTGGTGGGGCCTTGGTCAATCCAGACTAAACCAGCTTTTTACTAGGCTGGGCTACACAGCACAATATTTAATGGGTGCAGAATGCTCTGGCGGACCAAATAGTGGGGGGTCAAGGCACTACTCCTAGTCAGATTTAGTAAGGCTTTTGACTATGTGAAGTGAGCCTGCTTTTTTGCCCTTCTCACCAAATTAGTTTTGGATCGAAATCCATCAGCATATTCAAAATCCTTTACACTGGCCTCTTGTCCCGAGTTTGAGTGGGTGGCTCAATGTCCCAGGCATTCCCTATAAGCGAGGGCAGGCAACAGGGGTGCCCCGTAAGCCGCTACTCTTTGCGCTGGTGGTCACGACAATGGCAGAGTGGGTACGGCGGATGCACAGTCTCAGGCTTAGAATGGTGTCCAGGAACATCAGTCAAGATTGCTTTATATGCTGATGATGTTATTTTTGAGAGCAGATCCATCCCTATCGGGCCATGTGGTCTTCAGATCCTGCAAATCTTTGAGGAGTATGCTGGGTTACACATCAAATTTTACTAAATCAACTTTAAACCCCCATGGACACTGGACACAAGTATTTTCCTGGGCTATAGACCTCAGGGTGTATACAGATGTTTTTCCGAAACCTGGCTGTATCCAACTGACAATAGCTGTTGAGTCTGGGAGCAGAACTTACAAAAACATGTGGCCAGACTTCAAGCAGACACCGGTTTCTAGTCCGCTCTTCCACTCTCACTTATGGGAGGTCGGCAATTTACAAAATGGTCGGGATTAAACCAGATTCAAAAACTACCCATATCCCATACTTAAGTCGTTCTTTACGTGCCCAAACAAGGCATTTCAGCACTTCCTATGGAACTGTCAGCTGCTCAGAATAGCACTAACCAAATGCTTTAAGTCTGTCTTGAGTGGGATCTGGCTATACTGGATCTCCTCTCATTCTACAGGGCTGCACAGTTGGTGGCACTCAAAAAGTGGTGGCATTGGGGAGGAGAGAAACCAGCCCATACTTTGGAGAGGTGGACCATGCAGGGGACCCTGATCTCACACTATTAGTACGGAGGACCCCTCACCCTGGGGCTCTCACTATCGATGAGGGTAGTCTACCAACTTTGGTGCAATACTCAGCACAAACAGAGCTGGAACAGGCACCTTATTGGGGAGACCACACTGTGGACCGGACACTGGTTCCCACATGTGTCATCCCTAGAGGGTTTTAGAGAGTGGCACATAATCGGTATTACCACCCTGGGAGACATCATGACAGGATCACCTATTTAATCATTTTCAAGCCTTCAAGCAGAATATGAGTTACACAGAACCTAATTTTACTGCGACCTGTCAACCAGACATGCTCTTCAGTCCTATACCTTCAATATGAACGAGCTCCATGAGTTCAGTCCCTTAGAATCCCAGATACTACTTAACTCTCCCCATCTAACATATACTATCCACAGTCTACAAATCACTGGTCTCACACACACCCCAGACTCATTTTGTGACCTACGAGCAGCCTGAATGAAGGATCTTGAACAGTTAAATGACGACGATACGTAGTAGACTCTCGGTTCCCCCAGAGACGTGGCCATAGCTGAGCAATTCCATCTCACGCAATTCAAGTACCCATATATAGCTTACCTCACATGCTCCAAGTGGAGTGAATGGGTGTAATTGCCACATCGGTGTGCCTGCGCTGCACAACTCACCACGGAGACTTCCTCCAGACAGGCTGAAGCTGTCTGAGTCTTACTCCCTTCTGGACAGCAGTTCTGGCTTGTCCGGGCAGAGTTGTGTGGTGTCAATTGATCCTAAATGTACACTTCTACACATTTCCAACGTTATTGAGGGCAATAGGTACAAAAAGGATCAATTATGGATTGGGCTGGTTGTGGTGAAGAAGGATAATGCCCGACACTGGAAGTCGGCACATGCCCTATCACAAGAGAAATGGAAGATAGGCCTGGGAAGGTGCATGACAATGGAAAAGCCTGTCTACATGGTTTGGGGCTACTCTCAGAAATATGGGAGGTTCTGGAGGAGTTGGTCCCACCATCACGTGTTCATACTTGAGCCACACATCACCCAGATCTATTTCCTATATTACAAAATTGCAAACTTAAGGAAGGTGATTGCACTGTCCAGGATGGGGAGGGCAGTGGGGGCAGAGAGGGGGAAACTGATGTTGGAGGCCATCTACCCGGGAGGGAAAAATAGTGGTGAGGACATCGGGACAAGGTGATTTATTGTATGATACTGTTCTTTGCTGAGGCGGCGCCAGCTGGAAGGGATGTGGGACCAGATGTATCATGCTTTTTTGCTGTCGGAAAAGGTTCGAATTGCAAAAATTGCATATTTGCGAATGCAGAAATGGTCCCTGAGATGTATGAAAGGTATTCGCAGTGTGAAAATACGGAATCACAAAAATTGAGAATTTTTGCGAATATGACATGGTTTTGCGTGTCGCAATCAGCGTATCGCAAATAGCAACATGAAATACCGAATCTCTATTTGCGAGACGCAACCTGCGACGCAGTTTAGCAAATCACAGATAGGAATCTGAGAAATCATGGTGCAATTTGCGATACGCTGATTGCGACACGCAAAACCATGTTGCAATGGGATGCATCAAAAAGTCGCAAATTGCGAAAATTCGCAGAATGGCCTTTTGCACAGGCAATTTACCAAGACTTGAAATCAGGTGGTAACCAGGTGCAACCTATATAAAGAGGCCCAGAATGCCTCAGCCGCTCTTCCAACGGCTGCACTCTACGTGATGGCGAGAAGGATGAGGATCTTGGCAGGTTTGAGGAGAGGGAGGAGTAGACAGGAGCACATTTTCAGAGTGCGCATAACCCTTTTTTACCAGACAGAAGAGGAAATCTATGAGAAGTACAGGTTAAGCTCAGCCATGATACTTGACCTGATAGCTGATCTACAATCCATAATGCAGCACACCACACACAGGACCAATGGCAAACCCACCCATTTGCAGGTATTATGCTCTCTGCACCTATTGGCCTCAGGGAGCTATCATGGGGTCATAGCAGCAGCAGGAGGGGTCTCACAGAGTGCTCTCTCACGATTCTTCAAAGCATTTCTAAATGCCATGCTTAGCAAAATACAAGAGCACATTATATTCCTCAACACACCACAGGAATTACACCAAACAAAAATCAATTTTTATCAGATTGCACAATTCCCTCATGTCATAGGTGCCATTGATGGGACACATGTAGCTATCTGTCCACCATCGGCCACCAAGTATGTTTATCAGAACTGTAAAAAACATCATTCCATGAACATACAGGTGATTAGCAATGCCTCTAACATCATTACTGATCTTGTGGACAGATACCCATGTAGCACACATGACTCCTACATCTTTCGCCACAGCGGGATTTATACAAGACTGCTAGCTGGGGTGTTTGGCGAAGGATACCTACTGGGTAAAGTAATAGATGACTTTGTTGCATTGAAGTAATAGTGACGTCAGATTCCAACAGTACTCATTTTACTCTCTGTTCATTCCAGGAGACAGTGCCTACGCAGTGCGCACCTACATACTGACACCCTACCTGAACCCTGTAATGCCTGCAAAGACGAGGTACAATGCTGCACACAGGGCAACCCGCAGTGTGGTGGAGCGGACTTTTGGTCTCCTGAAGAGCCGCTTCAGGTGCATCCATAAGAGTGGAGGGGCACTACAGTAGAGCCCAGAGATGACATGTAAAATAGTGGCTGCATGTGCAATGTTGCACAACATAGCAACAAGAAGGGGCATACCGATTGAACCAATGGAGCCAGACTCAGATGAAGATGGTGATCCCTTACGACCCCATCACCAAGTAGACAGGACCAGTGCAGCAGAAGGCAGGCAAAGATGTGCTGACATCATGCGCAACCATTTCTAATGTAAGTAATGACAACAAAACTGCAATTTTATGCCTTTCTGCAGTTAGCAACTTTATTACCTTGACTTCAGGTAACGTATGTGTCAATAGGACATAGCCATGAACCATAGGCTACTGTCAACACCAGGACAGTGCGCGCTCTACAGGCAACATAATGCAAAATGCCAAACCTTATGCAATGTAATAATTCATGCATTGTGTGTTGATATTGCATATTAACTTTTTGCATTGCAGGTATTTATCTTGAAATGTCATTAATGCTGCTTGTAATGTATTGTTCATTTTCAAGCCTTTCCTGCAGCCTGGTTGGGTGTGGCATGTGGACGGGGCTTGGGTCTATTTAAGGAACGCAGCCCAGCTCCACGTGCTCACTATTCAGAGGTCCCGGTGCAGAGCAGAAGCATTTTCCAGGGCTCCTGTTCCGGAGGCCTACTTGGACTTTTCCTGGCCCTGTCCTCATTATCTTGCTGATCTTCAAGCAGGGCGAAAAGGCGGAGTTTGGGGTAGCCCCTTGTTTCTAGAAACATTTGAGTTTTTGGCTTTGTGATTTACAGTGTGTGCGATTTAATTCTTGGCACTTAACCCTTGCAGTTCGGATCGACAGAGTGTGCAATCATTTCAAGGCATTTGAATCTTGATGGTTGAATCGGCAACAGTGAGCGCGATTCATTCTTGGCAATTAACCCTTGCAGTTCGGATCAGCAGAGTGCGCGATCATTTCAAGGCATTTGAATCTTGATGGTTGAATTGGCAACAGTGTGCGCGATTTGTTCTTGGCAATTAACCCTTGCAGTTCGGATCGGCAGAGTGCGCAATAATTTCAAGGCATTTGAATCTTGATAGTTGAATCGGCAACAGTGTGCGCGATTCATTCTGGGCAATTAACGCTTGCAGTTCGGATCGGCAGAGTGCGCGATCATTTCGAGGCATTTGAATCTTGATGGTTGAATCGGCAACAGTGTGCACGATCCATTCTTGGCAATCAACCCTTGCAGTTCAGATCGGCAGAGCGCGTAGTCATTCCAGGTACTTGAGTATTGATGTGCAGTCTGGCAATAAGGTGCGCAATAACTTCTGGGCAAATTGAATCTTGAAAATTAGATCAAACAGAGTGTGATCTTTCTAGACACAACAAATTTAGTCAGTTTGTCAATTCTACAGTGTCATTCATGAATCCTATAGCCGTTAATTCTTTGGGAACTAATGTACTCATTGACTCTTGTTGTGATGTAATTGCTGTTCTAAGGATTAACTTGAGAGAGTTCAATGTTCAGATTATATGATTATAAAAAGGTTGCGTTATTGAAAAGTTCTTGATCTCTCATGTTATTAGAGCATAAAGTATTAAAACAAAGTTCATCAAGATTAATGTGAATGACCTTGCTATTGTGTTCTTAACTCTTGCTTCCACAGGTCTCCTTCCCCGCTGTTCCCAACCTAAACTCCATTCCCCGCTTGGCCATTCTTTAACTCTGTGCTATGAAAGCTAGTAGAGTTTGGAGCTGCCAAGAGGTGGACATATTGGGAACAGGCGCAAACCCCGAGGATCCGGTCTCGCTGACAGCTACCATGTGCAAATAACAGTGTCACACTATTAGCATCATAGTATAACTGTACATGTTACGGTAGTCCCTTGTAGGCCTTTACATTACTTCCTACGTCCACGCACTCCACTTGAGTGCTCAGTGGCCTCATTGGCACCTCTTGTAGCGGGTTCACTGGTAGTACTGTGTCTGGTACTGCGACGCCTAGGATCCATCACAGGGGCTGTAAGACTGCTGAGGCTAGAGAACTCCTCACTATCACCACCACCCAGTTCTCTGTTTGTAGCACTGTGTGCTGTCTGCATTGCATCCAGTGCATTGGTTATTTGCACCAAGTCCCGTGCAACGTCCCGACTGCAGTGTGCCATCTCCACCTGTATGCCCACAGCAAGTCGTGACATCATGGCAGCTGAGCTAGCAAACTGATTGACTAATCTGCAGAACCCATCAAACCTTCTCATGAATTGGTGATGGCGCCTACGGTAGCTGACAAGCTCCTGCTGAATCTGCAGAGGTCCCTAATGGCATTTGTCAAGTCCTTTGTGTTTTCAGCTCCTGTTTGCTTTCTCTCATGCAGTGACTCCAAATGCTTGGTCATTGTGTCCATGTTCTGATTGAATGACACCATCTGCCTGTGCATTGACCTCTTGTGTTTGCATTGCAGGCGCTGCACTTTCAGCATGGAAGCTTTAAGTCCGCCAAAGATTGATGGGTCCTATCTTTCTTCTGTGCACTGTCTGCCTGCATCGTGACGCCTCCTGAGGGGAGTTGACTGATGCTGGGGCAGGGACTGCTGTGTTCCTGTGGATCTATCCTCTGGGGGTGGTGTGGGGAGTTCATCCAGCATGTCATCTGAGTCCAGGTTGTAGTCTGGGAGAGGTAACACCCTTGCCCTGCATTTGGTTGGTGCAATACTGAGAGACTCACTTGTGTTGGAGTCGGACTGTGTCTGTGTTTCAGCATCCCCCACAGTTCCACTTTCTGCTGCAGCAGGGCCCGAGACATCTGCAACGACAATGTGCAGCATGTCATTAATGTATACAACACAATAAGTAGCACAATATTAAATTTTCTACTCTGACATCGTATCACTGTGGCATGTGTGTGTTGTTTCTCTATGTGGCTTAACAACAAGTTGTTTTGAATGTGGTTTATTGACCTTCAGATTGTGGCCTATCACTCCCATAAGGCATTGTTGTGTTGTGTTGTATGTAAGATGTGGCATGGACTACTTATCATGCTGCATCAAGCTAATAGCTATTTCTAGGGGGCATTTGTACATGCACATATGGGGATGCACATCATTACTGCCCTTACCTTTGCTGTGTGTCCCTGAGGTGTCAATGTCAGTGACACTACTGACGGCTTCCAGAAGCAGTGTTGTCTCCACCATATCTTCCATTGGTGTGGACGGTGTCTGGATGGGTGGTCCTCCTCCGGTGCTCCTTGCCTCCTTTAGCCTGGTGGCTACCCTTTATTTGGCACGGGAACGCCGGTCATACCATCTCTTGCAAATTTCCTCCACAGAGCGCTGCGCAACACCCACTGCACAGATTTTTGTCTGGATTTCCACCCAGAGTTTCCTATTCTCACTTTCAGGGACCTGTAGTGAGTTCTTCCCAAAGAGTTTGTCATGGTTCCTGACAACCTCCTCAGTGAGCACCTCCCATTCCTGCTCACTGAATTTGAGCTTGTGCTTCCTGTCTCCTTTATCCTTCACCTTCCTATCAGTGGCCATGTTGCAATTTGGTCCTGGCTGGATCACAAGAGGGCTCCCTGGTGCTGGGATGTGTCTCCCTGCCTGCTTCTGTGGGTGTGGCTCCTGGAAACAGCATGGGCTGACTCACTTCCTGGTTGTGATGTCATCAGGCTGTTCCCGTTTTCCGTTTTCGCAATTTGAGATTTTCAGACACCAAATCGCAAATGATTTGCGATTCGGTATTTGCTAATCGCAAATTGCGTTTGCGAATTTTAAGAAATCACAAATACCGACTCGCAATTTTGATACATCCCATTTTGCATTTCTAAAATAGCAATTTCTTAAAATTCACTACTTAAGAAATGCAAATCGGGAGCTTGATACATCTGGCCCATGGACACGGAACTTTATGTTTCATTTCCTTTCGAAACACACTGTTAGTGTGAACGAGATTAAAATGCCAATAAAGCATGATATAAAAAAAAATACAGGAAGAGAGTGTACTTTTGTTAAGAACCCTTCAGCCGTTAGCTTTCATGTGTTATTAAGGGTTTGCAATTGCTTGGATGAGCTGATTGTGGCCATAATATTTCATGGGTGTTAAGTTGCCCCAGTGTGTCCCAATTACGTTTTGTTGGTGTGGATAAGGTAGTCCTTCTGTTAGACTGCAGATAAAACATGATGTACAGTTTCTAATTGTGAACCACTGTGCATCCTATGATGTATTTACTTTGCTGAGACACCATTTTTATTGCTGATATACATCTTTTTAATTAAAAGTATTTGTTGCTTGAATGCCTTTCCTGTCATAAAGGTTTACACAATACATGTTTTGATCCAGTTATGGCCCATGTGGGAGAGATAGCTTACATGAATACAAAACCAAGGGCCCATACGGTTCGTAGCTTACAGAATTATTGAATGGTAAAGACACATAGAGGTTACTGAATGTATTTGTTTGAGGTATTTTGATTAATTATCTGCAAGCCAGCTGACAGATAAGTGCTTTTAGGTACATTTCATGATGTCACATGCTGAGAGCCAGAGTCCTTAAACAAATGTAAAATTGTTCTATAAACAAAATGTCAAGGACTATGGGCCAGATGTATCAAGCAATTTTGCATTCGCAAACAGTGCGAATCGCAAAATTAGGCCGCTTGCGAATGCAAAAATGCCTTTCAAGATGTATGAAAGATATTCGCTGTGCAAATTTAAGGAATCGCAAAAATAATGATTCCTTAAAATTGCGACCCCATTTAGAGAATCGCAGTTTTTATTTGTGATTTCCAAAGCACATGTATCAAGCATTTCCTAAATGCGTATTGGGCATTTAGGAAATGCAATTACCACCAAATCCAATTTGGTGGTAAGCATGTGCAATTTTTAAAACTGCATTATAAATGCTTTTTTTTAATGCCTAGGGCATGTGTGTGCGCCACATGTCCGCAAATATTTTTTTGGGGTGCATCAGAGCGGGTCTTAGGCCCCCAGGCACCCTGGGTTGTGCATTACCTAATTTGTGAATTCCTAACTGGAATTTGCAAATTGGGAAATGCAAAACCATTCGCACCTATGGGACTATAGGTCCATAGGGATGAATGGAGTCCCATTCTTTAATTGCAATTCGGTAATAGTGATTGTGAATTTTAAGAAATCGCTATTACCGAATCACAAATTTCATACATCCCATTTTGCATTTCTTAAATAGCAATTTCTTAAAATTCGCAATTTAAGAAATGCAAACCGGGAGCTTGATACATCTGGCCCCAAAATCCTTTATGCATGAAGTATTCATCATAATCATCTCAGGCCTACTGTTTTAAGAAGAAGTCTTTCCACAAGGAAACCATGAGGCATACATCCGTAACAAGTATGTGCAAAATTATAGCTGTCATAATAACAAACAAAGGGGCAGATGTATCAAGATTCCAGGTAGCGATTTCCAAATTACGATTTTTAAGAAATCGCAATTTTAGAAATACAAAACGCTATGTATCAAATTTGAAAATCGCAAATAGCGATTTCTTAAAATTCGCAAACGCTATTTGTGAGATGCAAATACCGAATCGCAAAAAAATTTGCTGTTCTGTAAAAGAAAATCGCAAATAGCGAAAACGGCAAACCGGAACAGCCTGATGACATCACAACCAGGAAGTGAGTCAGCCCATGCTGTTTCCAGATGCCACACCCATAGGAGCAGTGAGAGAGACACAGCCCAGCACCAGGGAGTCAGCATTGTGAGGAAGCCAGGATCAAACTGCAACATGGCCAATGCTGGCAATGGGAAGGAGAAGGGAGACAGGAAAAGGAAGCTGAAATTCAGAGAGACAGAATTGGAGGTGTTCATTGAGGAGGTTGTTGGGAACCATGATAGACTCTTTGGCAAGACCTCACTCCAAGTACCTGAGAGTGAGAAGTGGAAACTCTGGTCTGACATACAGACAAAAATATGCGCAGTGGGTGTTGCGCAGCACTCTGCGGAGGAGATACGCAAGGGATGGTACGACTTGCGGTCCCGTGCCAAGGAGAGGGTGGCTAGCAGGCTTAGGGAGGCAAGGAGCACCGGAGGCGGACCATCCACCCACACACCGTCCACCCCTATGGAAGACCTGGTGGAGTTCACATTGCTGCCAGAAGCTGTCAGTGGTGTAACTGACATTGACACCTCAGGGACACCCAGCACCACCAAAGGTAAGGCCAGTGATTATGTGTATCCCCACATGTGCATGTATACGTGCCCCTTAGGAAATAGAACATAGCTTGATGCACAATGAAACGTAGTCCATGTCACATCTTACATACAACACAACAGTGCCTTGTGGGGGTGGTAGTACACAACCCTAAGGTGAATACACAACATAAATAGCAAGATAGTAGTCAGCCACATGGAGAAACACCACAAATGACTCAGGGTGACACAAATTAATTGTACATTTAAAGCAACACTGTGGAAATCTGTGACAAATGTTAGAACTGACATGCTGCACATTTTCCTTGCAGATGACTTGGTCCATGCTGCTGCAGGATCTGAAAAAGTGGGGGAAGCAGAAACACAGCCACAGTCAGACTCAAATACAAATTAGTTCTACAGTATGGTTCCGACTAGACACAGGGCAAGGGTGTTACTACTGCCAGAGTACAACCTGAACTCAGATGAGATGCCAGAACATGAACCCACACCACCACCAGAGCCGAGTCCCACAGGAAGACAGCAGTCCCTGCACCAGCGCCAGCATCAGTCAACTCCCCTCAGGAGGCACCACAATGCAGGCAAACAGGGCACAGAAGAAGGAGTAGGCCATCAATCTTTGGCGGCCTGGAAGCTTCCATGCTGAAGGTGCAGCACCTGCAATGCAAACATTTGAAGTCACCGCACAGGCAGTTTGTGCTTCACAATAGCAATGTGGGGTTACAAAACAAGCACTTGGAGACCCTGATTGAGGGACAGCAAAGAGTTTCTGAAAACACCACGGAATTGACACAGGCCATTGGGGAACTATGCACTGAGATACGACAGGAACGCGTCTGCCAGCGCAGGTGCCATCACCAATATTTGGCTAAGTGTGACAGCTTCTGTAGATCAGTCAATCGGCTTGCAAGTTCAACAGCCCAGATATCACGACGTTCCGTTGCCACACAGGCGGAGATGACACATTGCCGTCGGGACATTGCACAGGGACTGGTACAAATTACCAACGTAGTGGATGCCATGCAAACAGCACGCAGTTCCACAACCAGCGAACTAGGTGTTGGTGACAGTGAGGAGTCCTCTAGCCTCTGCAGTCTGACATTCCCTGTGATTGATCCGAGGCGTCGCAGTGCCAGGCACAGTACTGCAGGTGAACCTGCTACTAGAGGTGCCAGCGAGGGCACTGAGCACTCAAGTGGAGTGCGTGGACATAAGAAGTGATGTGGAGGGCTACAGGGGACCACCTCAACATGTGTAATAAAGTCATGCTATGATGCTAATAGTGTGACACTGTTAATAGATCATGTCTGCCCATTGTGAATAGCTATGTCCTACTGACACATTGTTTACCTGAAGTCAAGGTAATAAAGATGCTAACTACTGAAATACATATTATTGAAGTGGATTTGTCATTACTTACATCAAAAATGATTACGCATGATGTCAGCACGTCTTTGTCTGCCTTCTGCTGCATTAGTCCTATATGCTGGTAGAAGGGGTGGTAAGGGATCATCATCCTCATCTGAGTCTGGCTCCGTGAGTTCCACTGGTATGCCCCTGGTGGTTGCTATGTTGTGCAGGATAGCACATGTGGCCACAATTTTACATGTTGTCTCAGGGCTGTACTGTAGTGCACCTCCACTCCTATAGATGCACCTGAAACGGCTCTTCAGCAGCCCAAAAGTGGGCTCCACCACATTGCGGGTAGTCCTATGTGCAGCATTGAACCTCCTCTCAGCTGGGGTGGCAGGGCCCAGGTAGGGCGTTAGCATATAGGAGCGCACTGCATAGACACTGTCTCCTGAATGCACAGAGAGTAAAATGAGTACATTTGCTGTCTGACGTCATGCTTACATCAATGGATTATTGTGAACTATCAAATTACCTAGTAGATACCCTTCCCCAAACTCCCCAGCTAGCAGTTTTGTGTGTATCCCTCTGTGGCGAAAGATGTAGGAGTCATGTGTGCTCCTTGGGTATCTGGCCACGAGATCGGTAATGATGTAGGAGGCATTGCATATCACCTGTATGTTCATGGAATTATGGTTTCTATGGTTGTGATACACATACTTGGTGGCCGACGTTGGACAGATTGCTACATGTGTCCCATCAATGGCACCTAGCACATATGGGAACTGTGCTATCTGGTAAAAATTAACTTTGGTTTGTTGTAATGCCTGTGGGGTGTTGGGGAATCTGATGTACAGTTGTATTCTGCTCAGCATGGCATTGAGAAATGCGTTGAAAAATCTAGAAAGAGCACTCTGAGATACCCCTCCAGCTGCTGCTATGACCCCTTGATAGCTCCCTGAGGCTAGTAGGTGAAGGGAGCTTAATACCTGCACATGTGTGGGTATGCTATTGGTCCTGTGTGTTATGCGCTGCAGCATGGGTTGTAGCTCAGCTATCAGGTCAAGTATCATGGCTAAGCTTAACCTGTACTTATCATAGGTTTCCTCCTCAGTCTTGTCAAAAAGGGTTATGCGCACTCTGAAAATGCGCTTCTGTCTCCTCCTCTCTCTCCTCAAACCTGCCAAGATCCTCATTCTCCTCGCCATGACGGAGAGTACCGCCATTTTGGAAGAGGAGCTGGGGCATTCTGGGCCTCTTTATATAGGTTGCAGCTGGTTACCACCTGGTTTCAGTTTGTGGTAAATTGCATGTGCAAACGGCCATTCTGCGAATAATCGCAAATTGCGATTTTTTTCTACATCGCATTGCGAATCCGTTTTTGCATGTCCCAATCTGCATCTCACAAATAGCGGCACCATTTAGGAAATCGCTATCTGCAAATTGCTATTTTGTATTGCAATTAGCGTTTCGCAAAAAGTGATTCGGTAAATCATGTCACTATTTGCGATACGCTGCTTGTGACACGCTAATTCGTCTCTCATTCACAAAAATTAGCTATTTTTGCGATTACTTATTTTTCCGCTGCAAATGCGTTTCGTACATCGTAAAACGCATTTTTGCATTCGCAAACGGACATTTGCACCGTTTGCAAATGCAAAAACGCTTGAGACATCTGGCCCAAACTCTCTTAAGAAGGCCTAACAGGGAATCTCAGTGTGCAAATTTCCAACCCCAAGAGTTTACCAGAGGGATTCCAAATGCCTTGCGCACTACAGTATTCCTTGCAAGTCCACGTAACAAAATACCTGTCTACAGGCTTTAACAAAGTATAATAGCAAACACCATTAAGGGCATATTTGCTTTAACATGTGCCTTTCACTATAAATAAGCAAACCATTCTGCCAATTTTTTTATTTTTGCTAATAAACAGATCAATACCAAGGCATCTGACATGGCTTTTCCCAATGAACAACTCAGGTTATATCATCCATTATTGGCTTGTCACTAATAGCTCAGGCCTGCTATGCTGTGCATAAATAGTGCATTTCAAGCACTATTTTAAGAAGAATCATTGAACTTTGTTCCAATGGAATCATGTTCCCTGACATCGTTAATGGCACACTGGTGACACCTCACTAGATATCATACTTTTCACTGGTATTTACATTACTCCAATACCCGTTACATAATTGTTTTTAAAGGAAAGATGTTAGTAAAGTATGTATGGTGATATACAGCATAGATTTATTGTGTGTATGTTTATGAGTGCATAGAATGGAAATAGCTAAAGTCCTACAGGCAAGTGTGTTATGGAGATTAAAATTAATATGGTGCACTTTTCACAGGCCAGTAAAGTTTGGGGTGCTAGTAGTACTCCATGATAAACAAGGTAAAAGCTGAGAGCACCTGAGATGGGTTGCAACTGGGTGCTGCAAAGTGGGTTGAGGCTTAAAGCCAAAGCCAGTTACAAGAAATCAGTGAGAAAAGCCAAAACTTCTGTTTAAAATAGATTATGAACAAGCAGATGTGGGGTGGATGTGAGCTCTTGTTAAATAGTCGTAATGCAGTTTTTGCAAGGACATTTATCAGGCGTGTATGTTTATTTCCAGAACTTTGCAGAAGATATTGAGGCAAAGTGGACTGTTGAATTAAGTAGATTGTAGGGGTCACCCACATAGAGGAGTTTTACCTCACACTGGGTCATAAGTATGACTCTAAGATTGCATTCCATTGTGCTCATCTCAGAGATGTGTGTTTTATAAATTAACAAATTTCAAAGGTTGGTCCACATGGCTTTGCAGAAGATGTCTTAATTAGTGGCCAATTCACACTTGCTGTCCTCTTGACTTAAGATTGTTGGTCATGTGAAGTATTTAAGAAGTGTATCTCATTAAGGTGAATGTAATACAAACTCTTTTTGGTGGGTGTTCAAGGTTTAATAAGCAATGGCAAAGGTCTGGCCTCAACTGTGTCTTTTCTATGGCAAAATTGACTGCATTATAAATGTTAGATCTGGAAAATAATGGTCTCTGCACCATTTTGGCAAACATATTGGGGTCTATGAACAAACTGTATTTTGTAGTATGTTTTTACGACTACAAAATGTACCACAAAATGCTATTTACAAAGCTATGTGTGAAATGCACACCTTGCCTCACCTAACTGCAAAGTCTTCACACAAAGGAATATGTTTTAGTAGTAAATGCGGGAGGAACACAGGGAACTAGCTGGAAATGGTGAATACTCATGAATTAAGTGGGGGATAGGGAGGAATAAGGGGGTTCAGGGAGAGTGGGAGGGGCTTAAGGAAAGGCACCAACCTATCCACAAAAAAGTCAGCATATGGCTACACACAAACAGCACTTCTATAGTTACAACAGCCAAACAGGTATTCATAACAATAGTAAAGCATTCCATTTCAGAGCTGGAGTAAGTCTAGCATTACACATGCCAAGTACTGGAATTGCAGCTCCCTCCCATACTAAATAATGGAGTTAGGGGCTTAAATTAAAACAGCAATGGAAATCATGTTACATTAAATTAAATCATTGAAAATAGTAAAACATGCAGATAAATATAAATGTATTTAAAAACATGCATCCAAATAGTACATTTATAATTAAATCACAAATTATTTAATAACCTTGTTCCTATTTAGGAATTAATGTAAAATCACATTTTATTAAATTATAAGATAATTAAGTTTAATAACTTCTACAAATCACCTTTAATATTTATCAATCTATTATATGAGTGAGGTTTTACTTTAGAAGATAACTTATTTTTCAATGTATATAAAATATAATTAATTTTAATGTACTTTATCATATTTACAAGAATTAAAGATTTCATTCACAATTAAGTTACTTGTGCTGTAGCTTTGTTTGTTCTATATTTACAATAAATACATCAAATTAATTTACATTTATATTTATCATAAAATATTTTTTTTGTTTAAAAAATATTTTAAATGTCCTTCCAATGAGAGATTCTGTAGTCACACCAGAGATATCTGTTTAGCAAAAGCTTATTTAATTCGAACACAAATTATTAAAAATATGTTTTGTTAAATAATATTGTGAATTAGTTATTACTATTTATTTATTTCCAGCATAAAACAAAATAAACAAAATGCTGCAATTTGCTAATTTTAATCAGATCTTTAATTATTGTAAATATCTTAAATTACATTTTAAAAAATGTCATACGTTTAAATGAAAAAATAAAAAATAAACATTTTGGGCCAGATGTATCAAAGCTTTTTGCATTCGCAAACGGTGCGAATGCCCGTTTGCGAATGCAAAAAGCCCTTTCAGAATGTATCAAAGGCATTCTGGATGCAATTTTAAGGCATCGCTAAAATAGCGATTCCTTAAAATTGCGACCCTGTTTAGAGAGTCGGAAATTGTGACTCTCTAAATAAGAAATCGCAAATAAGGAATCCTTATTTGCGATTTCTAAAGCACATCTATGAAGCAATTCTTTAATGAGAATTGGGCATTAAGGAATCAGTATTACCACCAAGTTGAACTTGGTGGTAACCATGTGCAAATTTTAAAAAGGCATTTAAAATGCTTTTTTAAAATTTACATGTGAAGCACACATGCCCTTTTCTCATGTGTGCACCTTACATGTTGTTAAATAATGGTTTGGGGTGCAGCAGAGTGGTCTTTAGCCCCCCAGCACCCTGGACTTTTCATTTCCCAAAATTGCGAATTCCAGTTAGGAATTCGCAAGTTGGGACATGCAAAATATTCGTAAATATGGGCCGACAGGCCCATAGATGTGAATGGGGGCCGGTATCACAATTTGCAATTCGGTAATAGCATTTGCGATTTTTAAGAAATCGATATTACCGAATCGCAAATATGATACATTGCATTTTGCGAATCAGAAATAGCGATTTCTTAAAAATCGCTATTTCTGAATCGCAAAAGGCTTTTTTCATACATCTGGCCTTTGGTTATGATGCATTTGTAAGTATCAAATATAGCTAGAATTTATTAAACGTAATTTAATTAGATTTGAATAAACTGTGCCATGCCAAACCCTCAATGGGTGCCCAAGCCCATGCTGTGCATGACCTTCAGCATACACAGGTGGTTTAGCTCTGCACCCAACTCACTGCAGTTGGTCAACTCCCACAATGCACGACATATGGCCCATGCTATAACTTGAGCCCCTGCCATGGACATTCATATCCTCAATTATGTCATAGATAAGTGAAAATGTCAATTAAAACTTTCAGTTTTAAACAAACAAAACCACTGATGATCACAAGATATAGTTCCCTTAAGTAACTATGCCCGCACACCAAAGTAACAATAACTGACGAAATATACTGCTAATTACCTCAAATATTACATGACTCCAGACATGCTCTGTGGCATCATTGATAACTTCACTGCACAATTCGAAATTATATAATTGACAGCAACACTGTGCATGTCAGTCCAGACGTATTGGGGAATTCCAATACCTCTTGTCAGTCTAGTTTACATCATTGAACCTATTACCTTGGGGCCAGATGTATCAAAGTGTTTTGCATTCGCAAACAGTGCGAACGGCCATTTGCAAATGCAAAAATGCCTTTTAGTATGGATGAAAGGCATTCGCTATAAAATTTTAAGGAATCGCTGAAATAGCGATTCCTTAAAATTGAGACCCCGTTTAGAGAATAGCAAATTGCGATTATCTCAATAAGAAATCGCAAATAAAGAATCCTTATTTACGATTTCTTAAGCACATATATCAAGCTTTTCCTTAATGCGAATTGAGCATTGAGGAATCGCAATTACCACCAAATACAATTTGGTGGTAACCATGTGCAAATTTTAAAAATGCATTTTTAAAATTGACATGTAACGCACACATGCCCCTTTGGCATGAGTGCGCCTTACATGTCCTAAAATAATTTTTGGGGGTGTGGCAGAGGGGGCCTTAGGCCCCCAGCACCCTGGGGTTTGCATTTCCCAAACTGCGAATTTCAGTTAGGAATTCACAATTTGGGAAATGCAAAAAAAATCGCAAATATGGGCCTACAGGCCCATAGGTGCGAATGGGGTCGGAATCGCTATGTGCGATTCGGTAATAGCATTTGCTATTTCTAAGAAATCGCTATTACCGAATCGCAAATATGATACATACCATTTTGCATTTCTGAAATAGCGATTTCTTAAAAATCGCTATTAGTGAATCGCAAAATGGTTTGTTGATATACCTGGCCCTTAGTCTTTAACTCATACATTTTCTTTTGGATATGTGTTCCTGTGTTTCAGTTCTGCTTTTCAAGTGAATTTAATCTTCTCCTTGAGTACAAGAAAAATGAAATGAGCTACAACTAACATTCACTGTTGTCCACCATAATATACAGAACAACTAAAAAATAATAATAACAAAAATACAAAAAATGATATTTATTACATATGTATGTACAACAAAAACAAAACACCATTGTCAAAGTTATATAAATATATACATATTCACAAGGGAAGACAAACACTTATTTTTTTAAATATACCTACACATATGTACACTTGATAGACAAAGACAAAGTGTCACACAAGACGAGACAGTGAAGATAGTAGAAACACAACACTGAACAAAAATAAAGTTCAAATTTACAAAGATACAATGAGATACAAGCTAAATATAAACTTTCTCCTTCTGGAGTTTTAATAATATTCACAATAGTATCATATTGTAATTCAAATCTTGATTGTGTCTCCGTCTTACTGATTCACGAAAGAAAAAGATTTATACTTTAACACTGTGAATTCATAGTCCATCCAGACAACTGTAGGAACCAAGCCTATGCGCGTTTCGGCGGTAACCATTCAATTTACAAGGCCGCCTTCATCAGGGCAGTTCCTTTTCAATATTTAATAAATAATGTCGCAGGTCTTATAAGTTCTCGTTCTTCCCATCCGTATATATCCAAGCGACGGTGTTGATGAGTTTCCTCAGACACAAGGCAAAAAAGGGCCAATTCTCTAACTTCAACTTCTGATCACAAATGACTCCTTGTGTAAGTACACAACCAAATATGCAGACCTACCCCAAGATAGTCTTCAAGATAGAACAATGTCTAGGGGGATCTTTTCACATCACTTCCATGAATCCTCCATCTTATGATAAGCCGATTTCTTTGAACGAATGCAAATCACGGGCGCCCTGGAAGTGATGTGAAAAGATCCCCCTAGAACTTTTTCTATCTTGAAGACTATCTTGGGGTAGGTCTGCATATTTGTTTGTGTACTTACACAAGGAGTCATTTGTGATCAGAAATTGAAGTTAGAGAATTGGCCCTTTTTTGCCCTGTGTCTGAGGAAACTCATTGTAGGAATGTCCTCCTTTTTGCCATGGTCACCCCCACACTTTTTGGACAGGTACTGGTGGTTACTGACTCTTGGCTGTGCCCTGGGTACTGCTTACCAGTCCCAGGGCCAGTGCTCTGTGTAAAGTGGATATGCAAATTAGGCTAATTATAATTGGCTAAGTTAACCTACCTAGAAGTCCCTAGTATATTGTAGGGCATGTAGGTTTAGGGACCACAGCATAGGTAGTGCACCCATAGGTGCACTGCTGAGGTGCCCAGTGTCATTTTAAAGGCAGGCCTGCCTTGCTGGCTGCTTTTAAATTAAAGTTATATGCAAATTCGACTTTGGAATTAAAAGTAGTTCCAAAGTCTTAAACTACCTTATTTTTACATATAAGTCACCCCTAAGGTGTGCCCTATCTGCCTCTAGGGCTGGGTGCCATGTAACTATAAGCAGGGACTTTATAAAAATAGTTTGATAAGACCTGGTGAGGTAAAAACAGCCAAATTCGTTTTTCCCTCATTGTAGTAAATGGCCTTCATAGGCTAGAATGGGGAGACTTTATTTTAATTTTTAAAGTCTCCTTAAATGATGCATAACAAGAATTTGGTATCAAATTAATTGTTGTAATAAATCCCACAACTTCCAGTTGTGGGATTTAATATAACTTGTTCAGGTAAAGAGTTTTAAACTTTACCTGAAAAGTTGCCAATGTCAGCCCTGCATTGTTTTTGCTGCTGTGCTCTGATTGTCCAGCCTCTAGCAGCTTGGCCAAGCTGCCTTGATGAGGTGTGAAGTGGCCTGGCTTCACACAAAGGAATGTGCCTGTGGGAGGGAATCTCCCCTCACCAGATGGTGAGGCAGGAAGGGGGAGGGCTGCCAAACTGGTCTTCAAAGGCAGAGAAGGACATTTGGAGCAACCAGCAACACCCCCACATCCTGCAACCCCAGACAACTAGGTGCCCCCTTGATTAGATTAGGAGAGGGCAGGAGAGGGGAGTGTATATGATTTTTAGCCACACCAGTGGGTGGGCTCAGCCAGATGTAACCTCCAAAAATCAGATTCAGCCATGATGGATTTTTAGAGAATGTTGCCTCCTGGGATTGATTTTTGCCACACTTCCCAGGAAGTGGTCATCACAGGGGGAAAGACCCTGCATCTGATTGGAGAACCAGGACCCCCCTGCTTTTCACCCAGGAGCAAGGATAAAACTGGCAGACCTGCACCCACACCTCAGTTCCCTACCACATCCAACAAGGAAGAACAACAGAAGAAGAAGGACTGCCCTGCTGGACCCCGGGCCTGCACCTGGAACCTGCACTCAGAAGGACTGCACCAGCTGCACACTTGGGCTTCACCACAAGAAGGACTTTGCCTGGCTTCAACTGGTTCAAGGAGGGACTCCCTGTTTGCTACAGGTGAAAAATTGCTATCCAGAGTCCCCTGCACCAACTCCTGAAGAAAGCGACCAGCTGACCACTGTCCAGTGGCCAAAA
Source organism: Pleurodeles waltl (assembly GCF_031143425.1). Lineage (NCBI taxonomy): Eukaryota > Metazoa > Chordata > Amphibia > Caudata > Salamandridae > Pleurodeles > Pleurodeles waltl. The sequence goes on along the minus strand of NC_090446.1, from coordinate 164,999,569 downwards.
AGGAGTTTGCGCCAGGTGCATTCTAGGATGTTGTAGTCCGCACTCCCCAAGGACCATCTCAGAACTTCTGGACCCTGGGGGTGAGCTGTGGACCCCAAAAGAACCTTAAAAGGACATCTGGGAGAAGCCCCAGAAGTTTGGAGAAGTTTGGACAACTTTTGTAAAAAAGCTCCATAGAGGGACCGACCCGCCGCGGCAACTCTAGCCGGCTTGCCTCAACCGCGACCCGGCCTGATTTGCTGGTTCGTCCCGGTAAAGAAAATCTCTGAAAAAGAGACTAAGTCCGAAGGTAAAAAGTTGACCGGGACCTCCCAGCCAGCGTATCCGAGGAGGGCTCCAAGGACGTCGGATCAAGATCCAGCTTTACCCCGGTCGAAGGATTTTCACCTCGAAAAAACGACTAAGTCCGAAGGTAAAAATCTCCACAGAGGATTCCAGCATCGCGTATGCGGAGAAGGGCTCCAGGAGGTCGGATTGGACTGGCAGGTTCGTCCCGCTGAAGAAAATCTTCGAAAAAGAGACTAAGGGGGTGATTCCAAGCTTGGCGGGCGGCGGGAGCTGCCTGCCAAGCGGGAACCGCCAGAAGACCGTACCGCGGTCAAAAGACCGCGGCGGTCATTCTGGGTTTCCCACTGGGCTGGCGGGCGACCGCCAAAAGGCCGCCTGCCAGCCCAGCGGGAAACACCCTTCCACGAGGAAGCCGGCTCCGAATGGAGCCGGCGGAGTGGAAGGGGTGCGACGGGTGCAGTAGCACCCGTCGCGAATTTCAGTGTCTGCTAAGCAGACACTGAAATTCTAAGTGAGGCCCTCTTACGGGGGCCGCTGCAGTGCCCTTGCCATTGGCATGGGCACTGCAGGGGCCCCCAGGGGCCCCACGACACCCCATACCGCCATCCTGTTCCTGGCGTCCGAAACCATCAGGAACAGGATGGCGGTATGGGGGTCGGAATCCCCATGGCGGCCCAGCAAGCTGCGCCGCCATGGAGGATTCCCCTGGGCAGCGGAAAGCTGGCGGTACACCGCCGACTTTCCGTTTCTGGACGGTCAGAATGCCCAAAGGAGCACCGCCAGCCTGTTGGCGGTGCTCCCGCGGACCACGGCCCTGGCGGTTTTTACCGCCAGGGTCAGAATGACCGCCTAAATGTGAAGGTAAACTTTTAACCGCGGCCTCCCGCGGCCTGTAGCCGAGCAGGGCTCCATCGCGGTCGGCCTGAAACTTTGACTTTGCCCGGTCGAGGTGCAACCAGATGACCCGATTGGGGCTTTTTGTTTCTAGGCGCTAAAAAAAAAAAAAATCTTTAAAAATTCATATCTCCGGTTCCCCTTATCTGATTTTATTCGTTTTGGTGTAATTTTAAAGATGAAAATATAATCTATTTTTATAAATTGGTTTTGGAGTTTTAAACTGTTTCCTGTGTTTTATTTAATTACTGTTTTGTGATATTTGAATGCTTTACACTCTGTCTCCTAAGTTAAGCCTTGACGCTCGTTGCCAAGCTACCAAGGGTTGAGCTGGGGTTAATTTACTGAGACCTAACTGGACCTTAGTGGAGGTTAGTGGCCTATTGCTAAGTGTAGATACCTACCTGCCCTTACCAATAACCCATTTTCCAACACTCATCAACACCGTCGATTGGATATATACAGACGGGAAGGACGAGAACTTATAAGACCTGCGACATTATTTATTAAATATTGAAAAGGAACTGCCCTGATGAAGGCGGCCTTGTAACTTGAATGGTTACCGCCGAAACGCGCGTAGGCTTGGTTCCTACAGTTGTCTGGATGGACTATGAATTCATAGTGTTAAAGTATAAATCTTTTTCTTTCGTGAATCAGTAAGACGGAGACACAATCAAGATTTGAATTACAATATGATACTATTGTGAATATTATTAAAACTCCAGAAAGAGAAAGTGTATATTTAGCTTGTATCTCATTGTATCTTTGTAAATTTGATCTTTATTTTTGTTCAGTGTTGTGTTTCTACTATCTTCTCTGTCTCGTCTTGTGTGACACTTTGTCTTTGTCTATCAAGTGTACTTATGTGTAGGTATATTTAAAGAAATAAGTGTTTCTCTTCCCTTGTGAATATGTATATATTTATATAACTTTGACAATGGTGTTTTGTTTTTGTTGTACATACATATGTAATAAATATAAAAAAAAATATTTGTGCTATTATTATTTTTTAGTTGATCTGTATATTATGGTGGACAACAGTGAATGTTAGTTGTAGCTCATTTCCTTTTTCTTGTACTCAAGTATTTTCCCTGGATGGGCTACTTATTACACCAGGGACCCTCGATAGTCTTTCTTCTTTGCAATTTAATCTTCTCCACCATGCTGTTACTTGTATTTAACTTAGTATACCTTCTGCTTCACGTCTTTTTTCAGTTGCATATCAAACATATAATTGCCTTCTCTGTTCTTATGACTTGTTGTCTCTGAAAATGTGTAACATGATTCCTCATACTACTGTTATGGTGCTCAGTCTGCACAGTGAGAGAATTCAGATTTGTGAGCAACTCTAGATTCTGAGTTGTGTTCTCTTTAACATCCTACTGCAATTCTTCCAACATAAATTTCGCCATGAAGTACTCGGCTAAATTTATTTTGATAAAATGGCTGCGAACAATGCGAAAAATTGAGAATTCAGTGTGCAAGACACCGATCCTGCAAGTTACAACACATTCCAACCTGCTTTCTTCAGGCTATGTATGTAATGCACCGGATTAATGTGCAGGGAGACTGTGTGCTTTGAAACAATATTTCAAGTGGTTATGCCGGTAACCTATATTATAAGCATTTACCCTGCAATAGGGAGTAACATGCAGACCCAGAATTACTCGTCGGAGCAGGTGGTAAATGGATGTTGGGGAGGCAGGTGTAGTGTGGGCGCCGGAACGTGTCAAGGAACAATGCCATGCGAGGGTCCAAGCAGGGGGCGGGGCCTGTCAGTGGGTCTAAAGTGATTTTTCCAGCTGGATTTTTCAAGCTAAAATAATTAGTTCTGGTGTTCCTACACCCAAGAACCTTGGGTGCAGGAGCACCTGGCCAATTATAATGGGCAGAGCCATATTCATCCTGGGAACACCACTCTTCCCAATTTATAATCAGACCCAAAGGGAGCCCTGGAAATTGTAATTTCCAATAACGTGTGAAATAAATCTCACAATCTAATTACAGAGAAAGTGTGAGAGAGCCAAAGGAAAGTAGAGTGACCAGAAGGATGGGAAACAACTGAAAAAGAGAAGCGGGGAAAGACAGATGGTTTTAAAGAAAGACTGCATGATAGAGGAAACAGGCGAGAGGGAGGGAGAAAGAGAGGCTGGGATGAGGGAGACCCATGGTGTGGGAGAAGTAAGGAGAGGAATAATCTTTTAGCAGCTTCATTATTTTCATAACATTGGCAAGTGCATCATTATCGAATAAAAAGTAAACATTGATGTAATTGCCACAATCTTCAGGTATCTTATCTTGTTTAAAAAGCTACACTTAACAGCCTCTGGGAAGTGGGTTTTCTCATTGACTTCTTATGCCCTGATTCTGGGGTGCAAGCTCTTCTTAAAGAGCCCGAGAAAGGGTGCCTGTGAACCAGTTAATGATCAAAGTGAAAAAAAAAAAATGTCTGCATACTTTAATCTGAAAGAAAGACATTTCTTCCAAATGTTGGAGCCATTAACCTCTGCTTTGCCATGTTGCCGCGTTGCAATGGGTATGAACCAATTAAGACAGAAATAGTTAGAGAAGTTCAAAGCAGGGTGAAGTGGTTTCTCTGCAGTTGAAGACTCGAATCTTAATGTTCGGAATGAACTTGCAATGAACCAAGCTAAGACTGAAATCAATGATCGAGCGACTTAAAACTGTACCTTCTGCTTGTCTGCACTAATGATATCATCTCAGGCCATGAGATTCCTTAACCCTGCTGCCTGCGACAAAGGTACTCTATAATAAACACACAGCATGAAACGGGCAGTAGCTTGCGGTATGATTTTATTTTAAATTCGATTAAATGTATTTCTTATTAAAAAGTTCGTAGTCACAGTTTAGCGGGGGAAGCTTTTCTGCTTATTTGGCAAATGCCTACAATGACCTCGTCCACCTCATAGGCCTAGCTGCCCGAGTTGGCGGTTAACATAATGTAAAGGAAAATACCACTGTATTTTATAATATTCTCCTGAATTCCAGATATTCTGATCCCAATATAAATAGGCGCTAAAATTGATCACTTTTCACTGTCAGCTGCCGCGAATGAATCCCAAGAATTCTACTACCTTCGTTGTGGTATGAATCACCAATCAAAATCCTTGTGTGATGAATACCACAATAAGCCCAAGCTGGTGGGACACCATCAATTTTGGCGCGATAGACCTGCTAGTAGCCACCTACTACAAATTAATGCAGGCGGTGGAGCCTAACTTCCAATGCGCCTGCATCACAGTGTTTCAAGTGATACGCGCATCTTCACACCTTGACAGGCCTCATGGAAAGTTGCACCCTTCCTCTGGGCACCTTACTGTGGTCAGCTGGAATGCAGAATTAGGAGAGGTTGCACGCACTCACAGCATATGTCATTTTTTGCTGTGTGGTCCATAGTGCACAACCTAGCTGTGGGATTAGGTGGCCTGAGGGCGTCCCCCACACTACTGGTTGCCGGAGTATAAATCTGCACCCCCATAAGCACTTTTGGTGATATTGTATCACTGTGGTGAAAGGGTTTTATGCCGCTAAAGAAAGATCACTTTTCATAACGCCTTCTCCAATAGTCCCATAAAACTATGATCCAGACGTGCAACAGGACCAAGGTAATTAAAGAATTTAAGGTAAATCATGTCTTGACATATAATCTGCGGGAGGAGTGTTTCAGTGACAGTTATGGTAATTCTTTGTATTTTAATAGGAAAGAACCGCACGTCAGTACAATCAGGGGACCTGTTGGTATGCAACATCTGTGTAATTTGCAGAAGTTCATTTAGATATTCAAATTAATTCACATGTTTGAAATGTCACAGCAATGTGATTAATGTTTCAGTGCTGTGTGGGTAAATGTTGTTTAATCATTTTCCTAGTTAATTAAAAAAGTGAGCAGCTCTTGAATCCCAAAGGAGGGTGATTCGGTGTCAGTAACTATCAAAACTGAAAATTAAAAGCACTGGCCACTTTTGGAACAAATTCATGACGGTATATTTATATTTTGAAGCAATACCCTGATGGTTCTTGTAAACCAAAGTGATTCAAAGTACTCAGTAGATGGTACTCTTTCAAAATATTGAGTTTTAAATGTTTCAGTCAGCATATCAACACAAAATATACCAAAAATAAGTATATTTAGGTAATTGCATGGCTTGGGCGAAAATGCAATTACGCCTGTGTAATTTGGTCAATTTCAGAAAAGGCGTTACGCTTGGTTTGCAAAATTCCTGAAATTACACCATTATGCCATTTCTTTTAATTACACACCACTCTTAGTAACAATTTACCACAAGCATGCAATTTGTGGGGAAAAAAAAGCTACAGATGCGTTGGACCAGAATACGAGAGGTTGGTGTTTGCAGTCCTTTATTTTAAGTACATTTTAGTGCCAAAAGTTGACAAGAGGGTGCTTCTCATGCTAAAATATAAAGCGAAATGACGTGTAATTTCATATAATTTTGCATTAATTTCACATATTTCCACAAAAGCAAATTATGGACATTTTGCACACCCATAGTATCTATAGATTTCCAAATTTTAAGTCCACATACAGATAACGTATTTTCATGGTGCATACATACTGAGTTATGAATAGTAAATAAAAACAATACTTGCTTCCACAATATTTTGGTAGCCGATATTCTAACTTGTTGAGTTGATAAATCTATACTTAACTGTATATACCTACAACAGTGGCCAAGATGGCGGATGGAGCGGACGGTTAACTCCGTCTCCGCGCGTGGTCCGAATATAATCCTGCCGTCATCCGGACGTCCTGTGCGGTCTTGACCGGTGCGAGGTGTGGCTCCCGAGGCTATCGACAGCCTTGCTGCGACACCTCCAAGTGAGAGCCGCCACCGAGGTGTAGAGGGCCTGCGCTCGCCCCGGGGCCTGCGAGGCGGTGCTGGACCAGGAGGCGCGGGCCGCTGGAGTCTATGCAGGGCGACGGCACACCCTGGATAGAGTTGTCGCTTGCCATGAACGGGGTCGCGGAGACCCGGCGGCCCTGTGGTGCATCAGGAGGCAGACTTCAAGTCGAAAGTAGAGGAGGCCATGGACCGACTGACCCATCTTCTGTGTGTGCGCTCCTGGGTCGGGCTGACACATTACTCAGCAGCGTGGAGAGGACGGGCAGAGACATTGCCCTGGAACTGCAAGTTGAGGCCGAAAATCGGGGACAGGTTACAAGAGGTGAGGTGTGGCGGGGGCCCCTTCTTATGTTCTAACTTGGCTCCCACCCCCCCTCTTCCCTCCCCCAATCATTTGATTTTAATGGAACTCCTACTGCTGAAACCTCGGGCACCGCTGAACAGTTGAACAAGGGGGTCTCTCCCCCAATCTGTGGATCATCTAGCCAATGAACTGCTGAGCCCTTCCCTTTTACTCACGAACATTAAGGAGCCTTCCCTGTCTCTGTTTCGCTGAAGGGCCAGAAGGGTTTCCTCTTCGTACTGCGACCTGAGAGCAAGCTGCCCGAGCATCCTCCGGTTTGGTGATGGGGGGCAACAAATCTGTCTGCAAGCACAGAGCAGCTCAGGTGTCCGTCAGGACTTATCTGTGTCAACCATATTTGCGGCGCATACGCAAAAGGTCGACAGCATCCTCCTTGCAGTGCAAAGCATCAAATCTACTCTAGAACCTAAGATCAACACCCTGTGTATTGACATGGGACACCTGCGCGAGGAACAGAAAAAGTTGAAGGAGCGCGTTGCATCCACTGAGGGTGAGGTGACGGAGCTGCGCCCCCCTCTTGCCGCTGCCACCCAGCACGTCAGAGACCTGCAGAGGGAGGTCTCGCGCCTCCACCAACGGATTGAGGATCAAGAAGGGAGAGCTTGTCGCAACAATATTAGGGTGGTGGGCCTGCCTGAACAAGAGGGGACCCCCAATATGGACCTGTATATGGAGCAATGGGTGGCCCAAACAGTTCTTCAGGGCAAACACTCCTCCTTTTTTCGGTGGAAAGAGCGAACAGGGTCCCGGGTAGACCTCCCACACCAGGAGCACGTCCTCGGCCAGTGGTGGTGAACCTCTTTAACTACAGAGACAGAGATTACATCCTACGGAGGGCTCGTACTGGCGGCCCATGGAGGATTGCTAACGCGTAGGTGAACATTTACCCCAACTACACACTGGAAGTGCAGTGTAGACGCACTTCCTTCCTTGTGGTAAAGCACATATTGAGGGAGCACAGCATCAAGTATGCCCTTCAGTTTCTGACAACCCTGAAGATCATAACCAACACTTGCACTACTTTTTTTTGCTACGCCAGAGGAGGCCTGGACATGGCTGGAGGACAGAAGCATGGCATCGGGTCCGTCACACCCTCCTTCACGCTCTGCGAAGCGTGGTCCACGGAGGGTCCCTAGGGACGGGCACACGCAGGTGGCCCCTACTGCTAAACAGGCCTCCGTGGAAAGGGATCTGGCTTGTGTGGAGGTGGAGCGGCGAGTGGGTTCCCCTGCATCTTCAGTGAGAAGCGTGGACCACCAGGATGCGGATCACCAGACTTAGAAATTGAACAAATGCGAGTAATTTTGGGCGAGGGCCCGATGGTGACGCCGCAGTCAGTGGAGGATCTGTTGTGAGGGGTGCTGCACCCACTGAGGTGAACCTCTCTGCCTTGGGAGTAACTTTACAACCCTGTCAGGCTTGTCAACACGGACATTTCATCGGGCCTGGCTGGGTTTGGCTTGACTGCTTTTTTCACTTACACATTTCGGGTTAATCTTCTCAGATTGTATTGTCCACGTTCCCCCCTCCCTTTACACCTAGGTGTAATCATATAAGAACTATAATGTTTCAGTTGGGTATAAGCATTTTAGTGCTATTGGCTGTTCACCCCTTCTTGATTCAGCCAGGGGTAAATTGTTTGCGGTTATATTTACTTTTTTTCTTGCAGTGGACATGTTTGTGGGTACACGGATGGACGTTCCGGGCTATGCGGGGTGATATGTGGGTAGAGGGTTGGGGGCTTGGGTGGGGTGTGAGGTGTGGCGGGGTGGGTGGCTGTTTGGTTTGTCGGGGCGGGTGCTCCCCGCGGGTTCACATTCCATTTTCCACATATCTAGCTCCATGGTGCAATATACCTTTATGACTTGGAACGTTAGAGGGTTGGCGGGCTTTGGCAAGCGGCACAAGGTTTACCAGTTTCTGTGTCGCCATAAGGTCCATGTGGCTTTGCTGCAAGAGACACACCTCAAGGCCCTAGACTTGGTGCATATGCGTAAACGCTGGCGTGGGTCCATGATTGGCACAATATACTCTAGATATGCTAGAGGGACCTTGATATCGGTGTCCCCTGGGGTGCCACTATCGATACTACATACCAAGATAGACCCAAAGGGACATTTTGTTATATTGGAGGGAACCCTGGATGGTATGCCATTGTCCATAATTTTGCTATATGCACCTAACACTAATCAGACTGCCTTCTGGCCCTCTCTGTCCGTATCTCTTCTCCTTAACCCGGAGGCATCATGTTATTGGGGGGTGACTTCAACGCTACTCCTTGTATTGAGTTGGATAGATCCCGACCCCCACTGCAAGGGGCCCAGTCGGGTGTGCTTGCACACCAACTTCGCCTGTGGTCCGCCAACAACCAACTGCATGACGTGTGGCAAGGCCTTCACCCTGATGAACGTGTGTACTCTTACCACTCTGGGCTACATGTACTGCATACTAGAATTGATCTGGTGTATGCCAGCTATGGTGCACTGCTGAGAGTTACCACAGCTGAATATCTTGGTCATACAATCTCTGATCACTCTCCCTTGAAGTTGGGGATATGCTGGAACGCAGCTCCGCCATCTATACCAACCTGGAGAATGCCACTACAAGATGCTGAATACAGAGAGACCATGAGGGAACATATTGAGTTTTGTTTTGCAACTAATGCAGACACAGCATCGGATGTACGGGTAGAATGGGATGCCTTCAAGGTGGTGATAAGGGGTCATGCAAAAAAAACAAATTATGGTGTGGTTCTCTCACTGCGCCGTGAACTGGATGCACTCGAGACCGAGTTGCAATACTATGAACAGCTCTTGCCTACTGACGTGGAAGCGGCTGTACCATTAGCCAATCTTAGGATCAATTATCAACAGACCTCAGAAAAATTATCTAGACTGCACTACTCTGATTATCTGGCTCACAAGCATGCTGAGTGTGATAAGGCTGGCAAGTTATTGGCTTGGCTACTCCGTACGGAGCACTCCCAGTCACCTATTATTGCAATGCGGGGTGGGAATAAGCAAATGTTGAACTCTCAAGAGAAAATTAATATGGCATTCTTCAAATACTACTGTACACTATACGCCTCCTCTATGTCTGGGGGGATCGGGTGGTGGTGGAGGGGTTTTTGTCCTCTCTTCACCTGCCGAACATGTCTACAGCAGAGAGGGAGTCACTGGATGCCCCGGTACAGTTGACAGAGCTCGAGGGAGCTATAAAATGTTTGTCAAAAGGGAAGACCCCTGGCATGGAAGGGTGGGCAGTTGAATTTTATGCAACTTACCAAGCAATGTTGGCCCCAAGATTGCTGGCTATGCACAATTCAGCATTTGAGGGAGTGCCCTCCCGCCTTCCCTGAGGGAGGCGACATTGGTGGTCCCTTTACAAATGGGTTCGTACTGCCCACTATCGTTATTAAACACTGACTATAAGATATTAAGCCGTCTGCTGGCGGATAGGCTAACGCCCATAATTACAGGGTTGATCCACTTTGACCAAAACAGATTCATTACAGGTAGAAGCACTTTTCTTAACCTTCGCAGATTGTTCGCTATCATAAACTGGGCGAGCAAGGAGCAAAATGAATCAGCGGTGACCTCGGTAGATATTGAAAAGGCGTTTGACACACTGGGGTGGACCTACCTCTTGCATGTTCTCTGACAGCTGGGCTTTGGCCCCAACTTCCTGAAATGGATGTCCCTATTATATCACTCCCCCATGGCTCGGGTGAGGATGGGAGTAGTTTTCTCCAAGCCCTTTGAAATAGCCCAGGGGACCCGCCAGGGGTGCACCCTGTCGTCGCTCCTCTTCGCACTAGCTATGGAGCCCTTGGCACAAGCTTTGAGACTGAGAGCACCTGAATTGGGAATTTACATGGGAGGGTTGTGGCATGTCGTATCGCTTTACACCGACAACGCCCTGATATACCTCTGCAGCCCTGTGGCAGCCTTGCCCCAATCTGCAGGAGTTTGGCGAGGCCTCTGGATTCCAAGTCAATTGGTTGAAGTCCCGCCTGTTTCCCCTCACACCGTTGCCCATGGCTCAACGTGAGCAATTACCTCATACCTCTCTGTCATGGGAATACGATACCATTAAATACCTCTGAGTCAAGATCTTCCACTAGGTAAAAGACTTAATAGATGCAAACGTAGGCGGTGTTCTGGCTAGTGCGAGGTCCTCGTTACCTTTCTGGACCTCTCTCCTGCTCTCTCCCCTGAGTAGATTGGGTATTGCTAAGATGTTGGTCCTTCCAAGATCATTGTATCACGTCTCGGCTGGCCCATTCCTTCTTCCAAATAAATGGTTTGTGGAGATGCGCTCTTTCCTCACTGCACTCATATGGGGCAAGAGCAGAGCACGCGTGGCCTTAAGCAAACTTTACACTCCCCGGTCGGAGGGGGGCCTGGGTACTCCCAATTTCGAGTACTACTTTGCGGCAGCTCAGCTGCAGTGGGTAATGCGTTGGTTGGCAGTTCACAATCTGCCTGAACTAGACAGCACAATTAAATGAGGGGCACGATTGGGCTACTGAAGCGGCTGTTGTCACCTAGCTCTGATACTCCAGTTGCGGAGGCTAACCTATTGCTGCGAAACGCTGAGAAGTGCCGGTTCACGTATATCACAGGTCGGGCCGGGTTACTCCATATGCACCGCAGCTCCCACAATGGGTGCTACCGGGGGTGGTTCCTACCCAATATAGATGGGCGGCCATTGCATGGGAGTAGGCGGGAATAACGGAGTGGGGCGATCTCTTCGAACATAGCATGCTGACGCTATTTGACGACTTGTTGAATGACTTTAGCCTTCCTCCTGGATCCTTTCTTACTTATGCTGCTCTAACTCGGGTGGCGGCGTCCTACTGGGGTTCCTTACCCAACGAACCCGCCACATCGGTTTTGCTCCAGACAATTCTGACTCATGGGAACACAAATAAGGCGGTTACAAATTTACACAACGCGCTACACATAGATGATGCTGCTTTCCTTACAACACTTCGTACATACTGGGGGGAGGCGCTGGCAGCACACTCACTGACAACCAGTGGCAACAGGCTCTGGCAACAGGCTCTTGCAGCTCCTAAAATTATATCAATGAATGCCCGCTACAAACTCATCCAGTTCAATTATTTACACCACACTTATCTAGCACCTGCTAGGCCAGCGAGGATCTATACATCTGCAAGGGACGAGTACCCGAGGTGTCACAGTGAGTCTGCCGATTTCTTGCATATGGTGTGGTCCTGTCCCTGAGCTGTCGAATAATGGAAAATCATAAGTGAGATATTGAATAAATGCACGGGAGGGACCACGCGCCGGGGCATGGCACACTATTTACTTGGTATAACACGTAGAACCTCCAAAAACAAATCAGCTAACACAATCCTAGATCTGCAGCTTCTTGTTTTTTATACTGTAGATCTGGCATTGGTACTGGCAAAAAGACACCTAGCCATGACTTGGAAATCCCCCAGTTTGCCGCCGGCATCGAGATGGCTAACTGACTTGCGCGTGGGGGTGCTGGGGAAACAGCAGACGCTTACATCATTGTATGCTGCATTTGGCCCCCCAATAAATCCCCCTGATTGGGCAGGGGTGCTTACGGTGATAGAGAATGAGTTGAGCCGACTGCTGGGGTGGGGTGGTGGTTAGGGGGTCACCTCTCCCTCTCACTTCCCCACCTTTCTGCTTCCCTCTGGGCGTGCTGATGGGCTACTGGTGTCCCACCCGCGGCGCCCTCCTCTGCCCTACTCATAAATAATAAATAGTAAACTGCTACCCTGTCACAGGGGTCTTCTTCAGCACTCCCTTGGCAGGTCCCGGCGGCCCGCCTACTCAGTCTACTGCAGTTTATTGTAGTTTATGGTAGATGTTTTAGGGTTTGGTGTTCTATTGTATTTTCTATAGCTATTCCTGCATCCTGCTTATAGTGTGACATTTGCACATTATTCAACGTGCTTGTAACTGTTTTCTGGCAATTGACTCTCACCATTACAAATACTGCTGCGTTTCATCCCCAGTCCCTTCGGACTGGCTATTTTTGTGTATTGTATTGGATGCTAATATTCAAAATGGGCAGTACATTGCTGCAGCTTCTTGTTTTTTATACTGTATAGATCTGTCATTTGGAATGTCTTCTTATTTACAGTAAAATACAATAAAGAAATATGGAGAAAAAAAAACATGCATACCTACTTCCACAAGGTTTTCATAGCTGATATTCTGGTTTCAATACTTATGTAGCACCAGGTTTGGTCTTGGATATTCTGACATTTATTCATTGAGACAGATATCTGCCGTGGAAATATCAGGGTGTGTGACTATTAGATATTGTTTTGGCTGTATCCCTGCCAATGCAATTGTGATACACATTGCATTCTCTTGTGATATATCATATTTTTGCCGGATCACTTCCTTCACTCTATTCACGTCACTTCATTACCGATACACTGCAGTACTTGATTTTGGAACTGTGTATTATGATGGATTAATAAACATTATTCCTTATTACATATTAAAAACGTCATTTTGATTTACATGTATTGGTTGGTATTTGATGTTATCCCTCATATGTTTTGCTGATTTTGAAAGTGTTGTATATAGGCAATATAAATTACACAATAGTAAACTATACAATTAAAATATAAGAGCTGCTAACAATGACCCATTTTTTTAACAAAACCTTTATTGAATTTTAAAGCTAATATTCATCATACAAAGTTGTGGTGAAGCAAGAGAGAATTATTTTATAATAATGTATCCATGTTACACAGTTGCAGCCACATATGAATAAGCTAAGAGTCATTGATAATATATGGCATACTACACTAACAATTACCTCTGTTCCCTCCCAATGTCCCTACAACTATTCTGAGTCACCAATTAAAGGGTCACAGTGAGGGCTAGGCCAATGGAGCTGCACACGACCATTCATACATCAGCTACAGTCATCAAAGTTTACACATATTAGCATTTCAGATGTGAAAGAAGGTGTGGGTCCAGGCTTGCACAGCTAGACAATTGAGCAGTTATGTGTGGGGTGGTATCAAAAGGGGTAGGGATGGAGTGAAAGTACATCTTATCACATATATAAAGGCAATATGTCTAGAGTGAGGGTTTACACATTTTGTACCTCTTCATTTTCACCTGTTTACCCTATAAACCACTGTGATAACATATCCCATTCCAAGGAGATGGGTGTTTTCCGTAAGCCTCTATATTCTTCCCTACGCAAAGCTTCACTCTCTGCTAACTCCCATCTAGTGACTTCCTCGTGGCAGTGTGCTACTAGTGGTAATATTGGGGACTTCCATTGCCTTGTTATGAATCATTTGGCAAGTAGCAGGACCAGGTCTATGAAGCGTGCTGTTACTTTGGTTTACTGGGGTAAGGGGTAAAGGCCTAGAATGCAGGAGTCTGGCATGTGCAAATAGAAATGTCCAGTTAGATCAGTGAGAGACTGTGTGATTTCCGCCCAGAATGTGGACAGTGCTGGACAGCTCCATAGCTTATTTGGGAAATCTGCACCTCTCATGTGACAGCTGGGACATTCCGCTGCGGCACCAGGAAACATTTTGTTGATTCTGTACGGTGTACATTATGCTCTGTGTAATATAGAGAATTGAATAAACTTGAATCTAGCGTTGCGGGACACGTTTTTGGGGAATTTCAGCAAAAAGACACATTCCTTGTCTGTGAAGTCACAGGATAACTCTGTCTCCCATTTGGTTTTTAAGGTCTCCAGAGGGATCCCCAAGTGTGCCTGTAGTCCACGATACAGCCAGGTATTAAATGCCTACAGTGTTCCATCGTGTGTAGTGCCTGAAGGAGTTCATATGTATTGGAATCCCTCTGGTGCCTAGTATTGCCAGATATAATGTAGGATGCTAGCATGTATTAAAAATAAGGTGCCAGGCAATACATGTGTATGTATCAAGTCATCGTGTGTTATTAATATCCAGTTCAAGAACAGTGCAGAAATTGTCAGTGACCCCTCCTGTTCCCATTCACTTATTCGCCGTGCTATCAGTGTTCCCAGGGCAATTGGAAGACCACACAATGGTACAGTTGGTGGCCATCCACCAGTATGTCATCGCTACTCGCAACAATAACGAAGTAGTTGAGGAGCTGATGTTCCAGGAAATAGTAGTCTATGTAACTGTCCATGGTTAATTCGAGCTGTTGTGAAGCCTATTTCTTTCAGATTATGGGCAGTATGCCAGCCATTGCAATTGCCCCACAATGCAGTATGCTTTAAGGTCTGGGGTACTCATGCCAACCCCCACCACTGGTAACAGGAGTTTCGCCATGCTCACCCTGAGACCGACTCCTCCAGAGCCGGTATTACTATAGGTAAATTTACAAAGTGATATACCAAGCCTGGGAGAAGGACCATTTTTGTCAATGCTAATCGGCCAGCCACCGAAAGAGGTAGAAGTAGCATGGTCCAGAAGCTAATTTGGGGTTTGAGAGAGTTAATTGGATGCATTAGATTGCCCTCTAACATATCTTGCGTCTCCCTCTATATGTAGATCCCAAAGTATTGAAAGGTGTGAGTCCGAACACCAGTGACGATTTCACTATGGCACCTGCAGAAGAGAAAGCAGAGGATTTAGCAGAGTTGACCTGAAGGACAGATAGTCTTTCAAAGTCAGACAGCGCTCGGACTGTGCCAGTAAGATTTATATGGCGGTCTCTTAAATACAGAATCATGTTGTCTGCGTACAGAGAGGCAGCATGTAGTGTACCATTTATAGGAATTCCCCGGTCCGCCACCTCCTGACGTAGCGACTGTGCTGTGGGTTCAATTGCCAGTACAAACAGTAATGGCGATAGGGGGCAGACCTGTAAGTTTCCCCAAGAGATTTAATAGGGCGCTGAAATCTAGGATCCTGTTTTTGCTCTCAACATCGGTTCTGAGTATAGGAGTTTCACCCACTTATTCCAAGTTGCTGGTATTCCATAGCAGGCCAGCACCATGAGAATAAGTTACCAGCTTCACATGTCAAAAGTATGATGGAAGTCTAAAGACAGGAAACCAGCATAAGGCATAATGTTCCCAAGTGGCATTCATAATATGGAATGGGGGGTGTATATTCAATGATGTATTACATTTTGGAATGAAGCTGCATTGGTCTATGAGGAGTAAGCACGGAAGCAGAGGAAGCAGCTGTCGAGCCAAGATTTTACTAAAAATATTATGTTCTGTATTTAGTAAAGACATGAGTCTATATCAGGACTACTCCAAAGGCTGTTTGTCAGGTTTCAACTGGGAAGTAGCTATGGCCTGCCGAGTAGTAGGGTGAAGGCTGGATTCCTGAAAGGGTGCTGTATATAGTTTTTTTAGGTGTCGGACCAGTTTGTCTGCATTTACGGAGTAGAACTCAATGGGAAGATCATCTGAGCCAGGTGTTGTGTTGCGGGTCATTTCTCTGATTGCCCCTCTGATTTTGCCAGCTGTAATAGAGGCCCATAAGGCTTCCTGGTCAGCAGCTGTCACCAAAGGCAGTTGTATCCTATTGAGGTAGGAGGACATATCATCAGTGGGCAGAGGTGGTGTAATGGTATAGTTCTGTGTAGAAATCGTGGAAATCAGTGTTTATTTCTAACTGTGTTGTCACACTGCCCAGTGTTGGGGAGTTTATTGATAGGATAGGGGTGCGGCTAACAGCGACACATAAGCTCGGCTTAGCAGTCAGAACCTTGGACCCATTGTTAAGCATGAGACCATCTCTCAAGGATGCCTCACTCTCCTGACACTATCACCAGTTACTGAGCATTAACCGTGAGCCTTCTTGATTGAAGACAGATGAAAACTAAATGTACAAGATTTACAAACTAAGTCAAGGTAGTAAAAAAATGTCAATACTGTCATGCGGTTCCTACTTTGGTAATATAACTGCATGGTTAGGATGGCAGAACGGCAAAGTGTGGGCGACTGAGTCTATCCATACAATTAGTAGCTGCCGACTTAACTCCTGGCTAGCTTACACTACCTCACCCAAACCTCCAAACCCACCAGGGTCAAAGGTGATTATGGCAACCTGAACATGACACTCCAACCCCCCAGGGAACCTGTGGAAAGAGACCTTACCCTTTCATCCTGTTACTCATGCATACCGAAGTGAGACAAAAAGATGCAAGATAAGGTTTCAATACATTTATTGAAAAAATCACAATCTAGCATTTAAAGAGTGAGCTGCGATAAACAGGAAGATAAAACAAAGCAAGGTAATCAGCACTATGAACATTGTAAAGAAGATGAACAATCCAACCATGATGTATGTGTTCCTAGATGTACTAGAGGCTCCTACCTAACCCTTTGTCTACTCTGACAGCATAGTCGTTATAACTCTCTGCCTGGTCCGATCTAAGGGACTAACCCCAGCACCAAACCTGGAAATAGTGCAAGGAATTAGCCTGTGGTGTAGATAGAAATCTTCTTAGGAAGCTTGCAGATCAGTGCCAGCTGAGCTGCATGTCACACAGCGTGTGTCACAGAATAGTCATGGCCGGAATGCCCGCTGCCCCCTTGGTCAGTGCACCTTTTATATAATAAACCATACCACATTGGAAGTACAGTTCCAATGCATTGCTCAGTCTAGGTAATAGAAGCTGTCATCTGAATGGCCAACACAAGCTAGCATGTTGTGTACTGCTTAAATGAGCAGCATGTTCCTTGCTTTTCTAGAGTAAAAGCAAACTGTTAAAGCATGGAATAGCAAAGCCATCACTAAAATGCAGACTTACTGAAATAAATAAAATTAAAAAAATGGGTGAACTATTTAACTAAGCTAAAATAGGGGTGACCAACCCGGGTTCTAGAGGTCCTCATCTTCAACTTAGGATAGTCTAGTAGCGAAGATTGCATGCATCCAAAGATAATCATAACCAAGAACCAATCACCAGCATGCCAAACCATAGAATTTCCTAACTTCTCAATGAACCTACCCAAACAGCGGTCTAAAACAGTCATACGGTAATAAACCATATCAAATGTAAATGTGGATAATCAAGAGTTAAGTTAACCGTTCTCTTGCCACTCACTTTAAGGATGCATGAAGCCCTCAACCAAGAAACACAATTACCCTGAAATATAATCATACTGACCAGTAAGGTCTTTCACAGCATACACTTTTATTAATGCCAACATCTTTCATTGATGATCAGCAGCAAAAACTACTCTCACTACGTGTAGAATCGTTACAACTCTGAGACCATCTAGTAGGAACTTGGGACATAGTCCCCACACTAAAGCAAATTAATAAAAATCCAATGTTATAGTGGTTCCACAAATTAGTCAGTAAGTTAAATGGAAATGGTGGATACCTGGAATGGCTCTGAAAGAAATCTGATCCTTCTTGAGATAGATTGCTCTGGAGAATCAATGCAAATAGCCACAGGAAAACAGAATGCCGAAGACCATGTAAATTATGAATCAAAAGAGGCTTCACTGCAACCACTGAAAAGTTGGATTTGGCAAAAACGATAGTCAAACCTTCTACTGGGGAGAATAAAATTAAATCATCTTAGTATCTAGTAAGCAACATGTCCTCCTTCGACAATCACAGACTGAAAGATCATGCAAAACATTGAAAAATAAAATCTAATATCAAACTGCTTTGTTTGACCAAAACCACTACTGCCAGCAAACCTAGTCCTTGGTCCCCACATAGAAAGACCTTTCCTGTATCACACATGTCGAATACATTTAGATGCCATTGTCGCGTTGGCTCTCATTGTTCCAATAAGGCTGCTGAGTTTGGGTGGCAGCATCACCTGAATTGTGGGGAACTGAGTTTGTTCCAACACTATGTGACAACTGTTGCCCTAATCAGTCTCCAGCCAGCTATCAGTGCCTCACCTATGCCCCAGAGCATGGATGATCTGTGGCAACCAGGTGCATGACATTGTGATTTCTCATGGAAATCGTGGTAGATCAGATCTCATCATTTTATCTCAGTTACATTTGTCTCACACATGCAAAGACAAACAGAAGCAGGGAATGGTTCAATATGATTTATCGAATCAGCTTCATCCTAGATAAAATGACATGAACTGCAATAAATAGAATGATGAAACATAGTAGAAGCAGAATGGTGACAAGAAAAGTGAAACACAAGAAAAGTCCCACAGTACTCTCACTATACAAGATGTGTGATTCCTACCTACTCCACTAATGTTCTAAGTTAGAGCTCAGCAGGATAAGCCCTAATCTGCACTTCAGGATCCCCAGGAAGACATCATCCCCCAAACCTGCGTATGACAGTAGTGAAGGAGCCTGTCATCTATTGAGACACCCTTCCATATGGGCCAGGGAGCCAGCAGTCTTAGCGAGCAGCTGTAGTGAAGTCAGACAGCATGCAGTAGTAGTCCTCTGGCTGGAACCTCCCTCTAACGTTCAAGGAACAGAGATGTTTATATAATAAAATACCTAGTGTTCTGAGAAAAGTGTCTCCATGTAAAAATACGTCTGTTTCTGTGAAATTTTAGAGATGTGGTGTACCACATTGTGCCGGCAAGTCTATCTTGTCACAGCCTTGAATAAAGCACTGAGTGAAAGAATGTTGTGCTAAAAAATGTAAAGGCTTTCCTAAGCCAAATAACAGTAAGATAAAGGAAAATAAAACATCACCATAAATGTGATAGCTCTTAAAAGAATAAAATGAAGTAAAATGAAATAAAAAGCAACTCTACTAGGCTACATGGCACAGACAGCAGGCCCAGTTGCTAAAATAACGTGCTCAAAAACATCACTAAAATGGCTTCACTACACCATGATCTCCAACAGGCTTGTGCTGTACAGTTGCACCCAGTCTTCCCCCCATCAATAACTAATAATAAATGTATGTCACATTCAATGGCCTATTCCGGCATTTGTCACTCCCTTGCAGGAAATGTAAAGAGTAGATGTAAATAACCTCTCACTTAATGGAATAGATTGAATGCTTTAAAACAAGACATAAACCTAGAAAAAGTGGTTACATTCTGGTTAAAACAAAACAGAGACAAAAGAAAACTACTTCAGCATCAAGAGTCAGTCAATATACAAGGGGTGGGTACTCGGCCCCTCTGTATTACATTAGGCATTAATATCTGAACTCCTTCTATTGTGATCAACTAACTGCACTAATAATTCTAAACCTGTCAGGACAGCATGATATGAATCTCGGCAGCTAAATGCAATCTAAACAGCACCCCCAACGGAGGAGTTCATGTACTTCCTTCAACAAGTTTCCTGATATGATACATTGGCCTTCAAAAGATTATCCTGGGATCATTGGTATCAAATGTCATTGAAATGGCCTGTGACATCTGGATACTGCTGCAAAGAGCTCTACCTAGGAAACCGATAATACTGCATAGAACATCAATTACTAAGACTTAGCAGACTGCCTACACACAAAAAGATACAACAAACACACTCAACAATAGCAAAAGGAAATGCAGAAGGTGGTTAATAAAAAAAAAAAAGATGAAAAGTTATAATTAGATATTTGTAGAAATATGAAAAGTATGCAAACAAGCGTAAAGATGAAAATAGGGAGAGAAAAGAGTTTTAAGTTCAAGGGAACCTACCAAAAAGCCTGTGTCGATAGTCTAGAGGAACCAAGCTGAAACAGCACACATTTGAATTGTGCTACATGTGGATCATGGGGCCAGATGTATCATCACAGCCCTTTGCGATTCGGAAATAGCGATTTTTAAGAAATCGCTATTTCCGACTCGCAAAGTGCCATGTATCACATTTGCGATTCGGTAATAGCGATTTCTTGAAAATCGCAAATGCTATTACCGAATCTCAAATTGCGATACCGGCCCCATTCGCAGCTATGGGCCTGCTGGCCCATATCTGCAAATTTTTTGCATTTCCAAAATTGTGATTTCTGAACCAGAAATCGCAATTTTGGAAATGCAAAACCCCAGGGTGCTGGGGGCTAAGGCCCCCTCTGCTGCACCCCAAAATTGTTTTGGGGGACATGTAAGGTGCACACATGCCAAAAGGGCATGTGTGCTGTATTTGTACAATTTAAAAATGCATTTTAAATGCTTTTTTTAATTTTGCACATGGTTAACACCAAGTTCAACTTGGTGGTAATTAGCGATTCCTAAATGCCAAAATCGCATTTAGGAATTGCTTCATACATGTGCTAAGAAATCGCAAATAAGGAATCCCTATTTGCGATTTCTAATTTAGAGAGTCGCAATTTGTGACTCTCTAAACAGGGTCGCAATTTTAAGGAATCGCTATTTCAGTGATTCCTTAAAATTGCGTTCAGAATGTATTTCAAACATTCTGAACTGGCATTTTGCATTCTCAAACGGGCATTCGCACTGTTTGCGAATGCAAAATGCTTTCATACATCTGGCCCTTAGTCTCCACACCTGATCTGCAGTCTCCCAGCCACAGGGGAGCTGCCAAGAGGCAAGCACCTTGGTATTGTTCAGCACATAGTGAAGAGAATTCTAAAGGAAAATAAAAAAGCAGAAGGCATGTGCTATAAAATTCAAACCAATACGTCAGTACTCCTTTTAGAGGGCCATGGGGTAAGCTGGGGTTATGTAGCCCAACCATGGGGGTTGAGGTCCTTTACTCCTGATGTTCCAGGGTCCAACTTACAATGGATTCTGAGAAACTGGGTCACATACCTCTGTTCCACTTGGCTGTCAGGTTAAGAATGGTCAGAACAGTGCAAGACTCCTCAGGAAGGAGGTGAGGTGTAGATACAAGTGAGTGAAAATAGGCTCATACTTCAAAATGTGTGCAGTACCAATAAATCAATGTCAAGCCAAATACTTTTGTGAAAAAGATAAATATTTTACCTCTACTGCTAACGACATAAAGCAAAAATACCACATTCACAAACAACTGCACAATGCTCCTGAGGTCAGAGCTCTAGTGTTTTCTTGGTGTTTTTCCTGTATCACTTTCTCCTCATGCTAGTGATAGTAGTTATTACCCATTTACTACTAAAAACATCTAGTATACGTCTCACTAGTAGTCTGAGTTTCAAGATTCCACTATGGCTCTATTCTTCAAGTCAACATTGTTCCAGCACTGCAACACTCATTTATAGCAAGTTCCTCCCGGGGCTGACTGCCCAGAAATCAGTCTTACCCACACCTTGCAGGATCGGAGTGACTGGTGCTCCTGAGCGTGCCCCTTTCATGGGCACTGGAGTGACAGTGGTCGATTCATGTGAGCTGCGGTTGCGGGCCCGGGGTGGTTGCACTCAGCAGCTGGAGAGTCTTCACACATGGTCACACCCCTGCAGTGACCAAGGGTTCTCAATGGATCCTCTTCACTGAGTAAGTCCCTGGTTTCTCCTGTGATGGGGGGATGGGTGATGATACATACTTCATCCTTGGCAGGTGCACAGGGACCACAGTAGTCTCACTCCTCCAACTAGGTCACACAACTTTCTGGTCCCGGTGACACAATCTGGCATACAGGGTCACCATACCCTCACAGTACACAGCATCCAGGCTGATCAGCACAGTGAAGTCCATAGCAATGGCACCTCCTGGAATACTGGGTATCAGTACACTACCAGACTCGAGCTACAGCCGACACTACTGTCTTTTCACTGCAGATCATCCTGACACTACTCACAGGCTCTGGCCCAATCGGCACAGCACGCAGCAGGCCACCTCCTGCATGTAGGGGTCACCGGCATCGTTTTGCACATTGGCAATGGCCGAGTTGGTGTATCAGCCATCTCCTCACACCTCGCAGAAGAGGTTCACTTGACAGGGCTCCCCACTAGACTTCGCTCTCTCTAATTCTCTCCTCTTCCTCACAGAGCACACTGGTCTTGGCAAGCCGACAGGTATTGGTGCGCAAAGCTTTAGGGCAGGTGGTCTTGGATTCCTTGGGTGATGTCCCCTTAATGTGCAAGGTGACTAGCAGACTTTTGACCCCAGTCCTGGACACTGGCAGCAGTCTTGCAGAGCTTCTCTGCCTCACATAGGCGGTTTGGCAGATGACAATTGGTGGGGTCTCAACCTCCCCTTCTTATATTCCATTTCCAGATACTAAGTGTAAGTTTATATTGGGGGTCTGCTTTCTTTGAAGTACCCACTCTTCACCATTGTTTTCCTTTTCAAAGCAGCCCATCACAGCAGGAGGGACTACAAACTTGATAGCCCCACAACACAAGCCAGAGAAGTGACTAGAGTTCACAAATGAATGTCAGCCACACTATTTTTTGTATCTAAAGGTCATACCAGGGTCCAAGTTAAATTTTTTATGATTCTCCTTTCAGCCACATCTCCTTCTTGAGGTATTCCCAGCCCCCTTGCTCTTGACCTCCTCCTGAACCAGAGACCCCTTTCAAGTGTACTGGGGAAGCCTTACCCTCCCTTCTCCACCATGTGCCCTACCAAGGAATGCAGCAATCCACAATTATGTCTGGGGAGATTTCTCACTGTCCTCTCTGATTCACCATGCAGACCTGGGTCCAAAATGGATCCCAGGGCCCTCAATGTAGTGTGCCATCCACAGGCACACAAACACCCAGTGCATGTGTACAATCTACAAACACACTGCACAGCACTTTATCCTTCATGTACGGTACCACTCATAGGCACACACACATACAGCACATACATTTAACATGCATGCAGAGGCGGCTCCTTCATTATGGCCAAGAAGCGCTGCCCCACTTGCCTTGCCAGAAGCAGAAAAATGCCAGAAGCAGAAAAATAAAACAATAATTCACTATTGTTTTATTTTTCTCCTTCTGGCACTGCCAGCAGTGCAGGGATGGGCAGGGCTGGGCCAAGGGAGGTGGGAGGGGGAGGGGGAGGAAGGGGAGAGTGCACCTAAGCGCGCATGTGTTTTTGGCCGGCCGTCTGAGGCCGGCCAAACACACTTGCGCACTTAGGTTTCTCCAGCCCATCTGAGTTTAACAACCGGGCTAGATAAACTGCACCAAGCTTCAGGGCTGTGTCTGAGCATCAGTCACTGCCACTAAGACCAATCCTGGTGCTGCTATCATACAAGGTTTTGCATGAAAGCGGTGCCAGGATTGCAGGGGAGTCTGTGCTGGTGTCCCAGCAGTGAAGGCTGGGACACCGGAAGAAAAGGAGCGTGAGGCAGCAGGGACAGAGGCAAGGTAAGTGCTTTTTACATTTTTATTTTTACCTTGTCTCCGTCCCAACCTCCCCCCACTCCTCCACTTGAGTAATGCAGCGGTCACTAATGCATGCACGCACTTAACAGTACTGTATCCTCTATGTACTTTACCACTTTTAGGCACACATACATACAGCACATGCATTTATTGTGCACGTACTGCACAGCACTACCTCCTCAACATTTTGTATCACTCATTGTCACATTTACACCCAGCACATGCACCTGCCATGCACACACTGCTCAGTACTGCACTATTCCTGTATTTTAGCCTTACCAGGCACAAATACACCCAGCACAGATATGCTACTCCTGCGCTGCCACCACCTCTCCACAAACCGATGTAGGCCAAGGGTAAGCAGCACACATCATCAGAACTTTAAAAATTAATGAGCCAATAGACCTTACTCCAGTAACACAGTTTAAGAAGGACCTGTTCACTCCTACCAATCATGGTATGCTGCCACCAATGCACTCATGCTTCTTAACTCCTGGGAAGGCAGTCGCCTTCTACTACTATAAGGCTAGTGCTTTCGGTGCCTCTCCCAGTCCAACAATAGTGCAATCCGCGAGACAGGCCTATGACATGGTGCACAACATGATCCATGTTTCCCTATGACAACAAAAATCTGCATTAGGGATCTAGACATCAGTACAAATAGACACTCGAGGTAGGGGTGCACATCCATTACCCTGCAGAAGACATTTCCATCCCAAACCCATATCTGAGCCTAACAATTTTGAGGAGGTATAGAGCTTAGAACGTAGAAAATTCTGACAGAGAAACACAAGGTGTGATGGCATATCCTCTGAAATGCCTGGCAGAGAGGCACTGGTAGAAATTGAACTATACATTTTGGCAGTACATCATCTTTTTAATTTGAAACATGATCTACCAACAACCCATTTCGACTTCCTATTTCCAAAAAATGGGCTGAAATTCATGGCAGCTGTGATGCAAGTTACTGATGACATAAATACCATTGCTCTTGTCGGTGATCTTTCATGCATCCACTTACATTGTGGGGCCCTAAAGTAGTTTGTGTTCAGACTAAAGCAGTTGGAAACTTACAATGTATAAATAAATACAGGGAATGCAGTTTTTGTGTGCTGCAAGTGCATTTTATTGAAAATCTTCAGTCCTTTAAATAGATGATCCTGAAAATTATTTATTCTGCTGACAGATAGATCATGGAAACAGGCCTTTTCTCTCTAAAAGAGTTTGTGCCTCATTATAACCCTGGCGGTTACCGACCGCCAGGGTTAAAGTGGCGTTCGTACCGCCAACAGGCTGGCGGTACTAAATGCCATATTATGACCGAGGCGGTACCGCCGTGGTCACACGGCCCAGACCGGCGGTTTACTGCCATGGACATCCCGGCGGTCTCAATCCGCTAGGGCAGCGCTGCTTGCAGGGCTGCCCTGGGGATTTTGACTCCCTTTACCGTCAGTCTGTCCATGGCGGTAGACACCGCCATGGACAAGCTGGCGGTAAGGGGACTCACGGGGCCCCTGGGGCCCCTGCACTGCCCATGCACTTGGCCACCCACCAAGTTTGAAATGAGGCCCTTTATCGGCTGTACACATAGGTGCAAATAACATAGGTCCATGCAATAACTATGATGGGATTATCTTGTTACGTATGACTTACATAGGAAGCCTTTATCATGGACATAGGTCCATGCAATAACTATGATGGGATTATCTTGTTACGTATGACTTACATAGGAAGCCTTTATCATGAATAGTTGGATTGGAATCTAGTTATTCACTGCAATGACATCACAACAGTGGTTAACCTAAGTCTCCAGAGACAAGCGTGGCAGTGGAATAGCAATATCATTCACCATCTCCTGCCTCCTACCTTCTTCAAAGGTGTGAAGACGATGGGAGGATGTGGGCAGCATTGATCTTCACCAGCTGCCTTTGTCCCTGTCGTCTCAGGTCTCTACAAACTGTGCTGAGAGGAAAAATCCACCCATGCTGACAAGAGACTATCACAGGATCACTGTTAACATGGTGCAGTTTCCTCTCTGGTATTAGTGAGAGGGCAGAAAGTGAGCTGTTTTGGGCTGGGAAGAGGTGGCATTGCGAAGAGGGTTTTGGGGGTGGGTATCACGAGGCCACATACCAAATTTTCAGTTTGAGCGGAGAGGGTTTTACAGAGGAAGGTGGTGGTGGATGTCAGGGGGCCAGGTATTTTATAATAACCAGTTTGGAAGCAGATGGGATTATATGCAGAGGGTGGTGGAGTGGTTAAAAGAATGCCATGTATTTTCTCTTAATATTTGTAGATGGATGAGGTAAAGTTGGATGGAGTAAAGTTTTTTCAAAGGGTGGTGGTGTGTGTGGCAGGACACCAGATGTTTATTTTTTAATTTGGGTGAGGGTATAATTCCAGGCCGGTAGTGGTGGATGGAAGCAGAACAAGGTATATTTTAACATTTATTTGCTTATGATATAAGCCCCCCCGGTATGCCTTTTTCTTCGCATGACAGTTGGAAGCAGGAGCTGATGATTTTGGGGCCATATACAAAATAAAATTACAGAGGGGTGAAATATGATTTCTAAAAAGATTTCACTCAGATTTCTGAGTGAATTTGCAAAAACCCAAGCTTTACATTAGTGGTCTATTTGATGTCATTCAGAATACCTCAGTGAAAAAACATCCCCATCTGTAATTCCGTATGTTATGCATGGCTTCCATGGGGAACCTCTGTCATGATTAGCAGTTTATTCATTTAAATGAAATAGCAACAGTGGGAAACAAACGTTGGGCTCCTCTGTTGCTACTCCATAAAGGAATTCCAGGCTATTTTGATGGGCTTTTACAGAGCCTGTCAGTGCAGTACATCCTCTACCACAGCTTTGAGAAGAGCTGGGTTGGGGAAATAAAGAGTTTTGTTGGTTGTGGCAGTAGGCCAGGTATTGTTTTTTTATACATTTGACACACAATGGAGAGTCCAATGGCTCCACCATTACTCACTTGCCTCTGCGCACCAGTTGAAGGCCTTGGGGCACGATTTTGGAGGCTATACAGAACATGCATTTATAGATGGATAAAAAGTGAACAGCACAGATTTTTTTTTCATGGTTCTGAGTGACATCATATACAACTCAGGTGTTACTGAGATTGTCTACTTGGTGTCACTCAGAACTCTTCGTTTTTAGGCTTTGTGTGAACTAATTAAACATGCTGAAACTTTGCAGACACTGTAAAAGCTTCTGAAATAATATTCCAGCAAGTCTACAAAGTTGTCAGCCGTATCTGGCTTGAGTGCTAATAATTTCACAGACCACTATTGATATTCTAGGTGGAATACTGTAGTAGTGGCTCTTACTCAATATAAAGATAATGGAAATGCATTTGTAATACACTCTAGCACCTGAGCAAATCTAGTTTTATTTTCTATTATTTTTCCCTCTCTGACTCCTCCTTTTGCCATCTGGGATTTTACCACCCTTGGTCTTCCACTTTCCCACAATTGCCTGTTGACATTGGCTTACCTTGTTTTCCTGGGGCCTTCCTGTGTCACCATTTTTTTTCTCATTTGCTTGGTGGAGCTTGCTGCCTCTCCTGCCCTGCCCCATTACCAATGGTTTCAAATTTCTCTTTTTGCTTACACTTGGTTCATCCTTCTTCTTGTGGAACAGGTCCTCCTGAAAGCAGCTTGCAGAGACAGTTGAAAAGTGGAAAGCTTGCATAGTATGGATTAGTTGCTCTCTCCTGAGGACTTGCCCCTAGAGGTGTGCTCCAGGCCCACTGGCTCTGATGCACTGCTGCTTAGCACTCTTAACCACTCACTCCCTCTTGATCTGCCTCAGCTTCTCTTAGAGGTCATGCTTGTGGTTGATGGTTGCTTTCTAAAACTCAATGAACCTATAACTGGTGTCATTGCCAGCATATTGATTGTGTGTCTTGTCCCACTCCATTTGATCTTCTTGGGCTTCTGTCAGCCTTTTAGCACTGTCTACTGTTCTCAGAGAGTGGTGGTGTGTGGTAATGGCAGCTTCTCATGGGGCAGTCACACTGGGGACTGAAGCCACTCCTTGGTCTTATTTGCACAACTCCTATTCCCTCTTGTTCCCAGCTCTTGATACCCCCTCACGGTCTCACATTCTTCCTGGTGACAGGAGTGCAAACCTGGTGGCTCTCAGCTGCAGATGCTTCTCCCATCATCATCTGTTTGCATGAGCCATGGGAGTCTTTGGCCTTGAAGGATGTGCTAGTTTGTTGACTACAGGCTAATGGAGGTAGCCACCAACAGCTGTGAGTGGCATACTTAAACAAAATGCATGCCATGAGTCACAATACCACTTTGGTCGAAGTAAACTCTTATTGTATGTATGTTCTGAGTGCATACTATACTCTATATAAACATATGATAACTCTATAAGCTTTAGTTTTGAATGAAGCCATTTGGTCTGGCTTTAGTATGTTACCATATTCAAATAGTGGTGTGCACAAATGTACTTTGTGCATCATCTCTGTGCAAAAGCCAGTCTCCTTCTCCACATTTTATGTTTTTCCCTATTTTTTAATCCTTGGTTTTACAGTAATGCATGATAGAAGGAGTTAGAAAGGATGGAAAAAGTGTTCTGAACAATGGAATGAGGGTGTAACAATTATGTAAACACCCAAGGGGTAGAGCCTTTAATGTGGGCAAAGTTGTAGTAGGTTGTTGTTCGATAGGAAGGATTAGAGGAGAGATGTGGTGGTGCCTTTTACTTTTTCCCAGTGTAAGTTAAAATCGTACAGAAAAATCTTACAACAAGAGGAGGTGAGTTGATCAGCGCTAGAACCATCAATATAACTTGTGAAAATACCTAATGGTCTAGTATGATGTTTTAACACAATGGTTTAGGGTTCATGTTTTTAGTCTTCACTGTGAAGTATTGTAACAAGAAGGAGCTTATTGTTTCAACCTGTTTACATTCAAGGGAATCCTTGTAGATAAAGCACTCACACACCAGATTGTTCTGTTCAATCTATATGGAGTATGTTGTTTCTTAGTGGAAAGATAGCAGGAAGTAGGACAAGAGGAACCAGAGTGCAGTATTTTCAACATCAAAAATTGGTCAGGTTTTGAAGTTGTATCACAGACGTACAGGTCAGAGGACAGTTTTAATGGGATATTTTGGAGATGGTGCACTGGTTTGAGGGATGGTAATTTATCAGAGGCTTCATGGGCAGATTGATCTTTGTATTTAGGGACTCAAGCTCTGGAGATTGTAGTAATAGGGTGTGCAATGATCCACATCACAAGTGTAATGTAGGCCAAATCTCAGCCAACTCTTCCAGTGGAGTGGAATATATTGGCCATCACAATTAGATGTTTTGAGTGATGTTTAAGGAGGCAGGGATTTGGAGAGTTTTAGCTTGTGTGGTAGACAGAGATGGAGATTGTGGTTTGCAGACTTTTATATCATTTCTTTCAGGCACTCCAGCTTCTAATGGATGTCAAGCAAATTGCCTTGGAGGATTGATAAGACAGTTGTTCTGGTCAGTTAGTAGTAAATGTCTATAATGGATGATGAGGATGGTAATTGCACCTGCCATGTGAGCCATGTCTACATGTGAGGTATGATTCACATGTTCTTCTGTGAAGAGTCTGTAATTGTGTTGTTCGTTTGGTATAGGTGACTAGACTGGGTGGTTATTTGACAGGCATAGGATTTGCACGAATGGGAGTTACTGTACTGAAGGCTGTGAGTATCGTCCTTAAGAGTACTTTGGTCTGTGTCAATGTGGGATTATATTTGTTCCAGGGACCAGACTACTTTGATTTACACTGGCATTAAGCTATCTGGTTAAATTCCTGTATTGGGTATGTGGGTGATAATGGGGAGATGGGAAAATTGAAGAGGGTGAGTCATTGGTGTAATATGAAGAAAAGGTTGTATAATATTTTGTTATAAAATCGAACAAAATCAATAATTCCTCAAAAATGGTCCTATCCTAAATCTGGTGGAAACTTCTGTTACTCAATCATAATCATGAGAAATATGTAGCAATACATGTTACTTGTCACACACTCACCTGGTTCTTACTGCGGAGGCAATGCTGGAGCTCTTACCACCCCAGAGGGCAGCCTACAATCAAGGAACACAAACCTTTAAATCATACACTACCCTTGAGGGGAAGGGGAGTTAGGACAAAATAAGGAGAGATAGACTGGCACTACCAGTCATGCTCTGCTGCCTTGCTTAAGAGGTGCTGCACCCTGGACCTTTTGTGTTGGTGTGGATGTAGTGCACTGTAAAGAACAAGAAGAATGGATTACCAAAAGTTCTCAGCATGCAAAGATTACGTACTTATTCACAATATTGGTTACTTACAGGCTTCACCACAAGTACTGTATGACAGGAAGTACAAATCAACAGTTAAGGCTGGAGTTTCTGGCACTCCTAAGAATCATTTTACATTCAGTTCTCAGTGCAAGTTCGTATACATATATAGTGCAGTCTAATAAATTCCCTCTCATTCTCATTACAACAATTTGTCAAGAATTACAGGTGGGTGGATTTCAGTTCTGATATAATTCATGTCCAGAGCCCCCACTCTGTAAGGGAGTTAAGAGCGCTAAAGCTACTGAAACAAAGGTAGTGTCTGATTTTCCAGAAAGTAAGCTTTCTCTATTCAGAACTCAGAACTCAGTCTTATAGTCTTGGGCTTAATCGAAGGATTAGTGCTCACTAACCTGTGATCAAGTACTTAGCCTTGTCTCTCCTACTTAAAACTGGAGTCCGGATGAAGTCTCTATAGCTGTAGCGCAGGGTGTTGAAGAGGAAGCGGAACTGTTGTACTGGAAGTGAAAATGACAGAAGCATCAATGGCATCAGGATCACGGGAGCTGCAGGGAGGCCTGGGCTGAGGAAGACTGGAGGGTTGGAGGAATCCAGTCGACACAGGAGGCGAGTGCAGAGATGATGCTTGCTCAGGGCAGGAATGAGGCCAAGCACCGACTCGAGTTTCAGTTCAGGTTTAAATGCCCAAGGGTGTGGCTGACTCCTGAAAGACACGTTACTCACATGGGAGACAATTACCATTAACATTAGCAGGTGGAGTTAACAGTCCATGGCAGTTGGAACCAATAAGCAGAAGCAGATGGACTTAATTAACATTAGCATGTGGGGTGAATCGGTCATGGCACTTGGAACAAATAAACCGAAGGTGGTGGAATCAATTAACATTAGCAGATGGGGTCAATGGGTCATGGCAGTTGAAACCAATAACCAGGAAACATGTGTCTTTTCCTTGCAAGTATGCAAACCGAAAAACTAATTGACAACGCTACCAGATTGTTTTAATGGTCTGGGAAGGGGCCTGCCAAGAGGTTAAGTGTAGTGGGACTATGGGGCTTGAGGATTGTTTATCCTGGTGTCGCAGGTGGCCATGAAGTGCCACAGGCAAAATACAACATGAGCCCTATGCGTCAGACCCTCTGTACAGAGGGCGGAATATTACGGATGTGACGCATAACATCCAAAATGATACTATTGTGCCACATCACACATAGGAGAGTGGAGGTAAAAATCATATTGACAGAACACAGTAAAAATTTAAATTGAGCAGCTGTTGAGTAACAGTGGGCACCAGAAAAATCTATTGAAACTTAATTTTGAGCTGAATTTTACCTTTATTAGTTTTAAATATATATATATATATATAAATATATATATATATAGTGAACAAGGCCTGGTTCAGGGCCGAAACGCCTCTCATGGACGAATAAGCACAAAATAAACATCTTATTTGCAAGCAACATGGATCTGTGCCTTATTCTTGTGCAGGAGTTGGAAATTATATATATATATATCTATGTATATATATATATAGATATGGATATAGATATAGATAGATAGATAGATAGATAGATAGATAGATAGATAGATAGATAGATAGATAGATAGATAGAGATAGGTAGTTATAATTAGGAACTACTTTCCGTAGAAAAATAGTTTTTTGTCTTGCCCATATCTTTGGCACGTTTGACAAAAGTTTACAACATTTTCCCAAAAAAGTGTCAAGATGGGCCTTGTGATGTATGGAAAGTTTCAGTGTGATACGTCAAGTGAGGGCAGAGAAAAAAGGGTAGTGTCACTAAAAGTGTGTTTCCCATGTTAACTTCCATAGACTCTTTAGACATGCCTGCAGCCCAAACCACTGGACGGAATTGCACAAAATTTGGCAGAAAGATAGCTTTTTATCTGCAGCTCACCCTTTTTTAGGTGGAGCCTAGACAATGCACATGCACTGTCTGCAAGACCTGTTGGGTGGAGTATAGGCATTTGCTCCCGCCTGCTGCTGCCTGCTGCTTAGAATAGGTTAAAGGCAGTGTTGCTCTTGTTTTGCTGCCTCGTAACTGGTTTGGCAGCTGACACATCACTTCATGTACTTGGCTGAGGAGCACCGGCCAAGTAAAGTTTAATTACGCCTTGGAATGTTTTTCTGTTGTTTGATGGACTATTTTCTTTGTTTCCTGCCTCCTGTGTTTGTCAGTAAGCACTTGTGTTCACGCACGCGGTTCATTTTCACTTGGTCCTTACTTTACACAATCAGTAATTACAACTAATTGTATCATGCGTGTGTTTTGTACATTTTTTGATGCTTTATATAGCATGAAATTAACCCAGGAATAAATCTTCAACAACAGGAGAGCCAATACTACAAAATTCACTGCGCTCGGGGAAACTCACCCCATAATGCTTTGCAGGCATTCCTTTTACAACACATTTTTGGCCACAACTCAGCATGGAGGTCCTAGGGCAATAGGATCACCACCAAAACATTCAGAACGATATGTTCTTTCTGTCCAGGCCATCCTATGGGTCACACTAGGTTGGAGGGGGCCCAAAAATCATAACTGCTTTCATCATTCAATGCATATTTAAACTCTCTTATAGCTGGAACTTTTGTTTTTACTGCTGAGAGGAACTTATGTTATAAGGGCCTTGTTTGTAACAATATTCTGACAGCCTTACTTGGTCTGTAAATGTGTAATGTTTTATGCTGTTCAATGGCTGAAGGATGATAACTCCCCCAAGGCGCTACTAACTCAATAGGTTCCAGATGGACATCTAGCCATGACCAGTGGTATTGCACCTTCTGCTAATGCTTATTTCTGATGGTTCTTTTGTCTCCAAAGAGACATCTAGCCATGGCCAGTGGTACTGCACCTTCTGCTGTTGACTCTACAGGGACATCTAGTAACGACCTACGGCACTGCACCCTTGTGCCATTGACTCCACGGTTAAATTATGTTTAAAAGTTCTGCTAGGCCTGAAAATGTGACATACACTATGCCCTCAAGGGGCTGATTATATGGTTACACTGAAATATTCTTTATCATTCTTTTTTGTGTGATTATGCTCTCAAGGGGCTGAATATATGTTTACATGACCATGTTTCTTTCAAATGTTATTTTTACTGTGGTGCTCTGTAGGAGCTGTTCAGACCATTACAGTCTAATGTCAAGTGTTTGAAGGAATGCAAACACACAGTTTATTTCTGATAAAGGTTTAATGTGCTTCATGGCTAAATATTTCTAAGGTCCCAAATGCAATGTTGCCACTATCATTTACAACGCCAACAGCTTTAACTCTTGCTAACATGAGACCTATTGCATTGCAAATGCTTGTCTATTTTTGATGTATAATTATAACTCATGCCCTGAGATAACTATATCTCAGACTCTCCCTATGCACTGCTAAGTGCCCCAGATACTACAGCACTCATGACATCTTTGATAAAATAATTTAAAATATCACTGTAACATTTGCAGTAATATTATTGATGAGAAAACTGTGCATGGCAAAGGCACGAGTTATAGTTACCTTGGGGCACGAATTTTAGTTACTTGAAATAACTCTAACTACAACAGCTGAATTTCTATGGTTTTGCAAGTTTAAAATGTGAGCCTAACTATAACGTCCCTGTAACATTTGGACAGCCCAGGGAGCCCATTCACCATGGGCTGCCACCTTTTTTTAGGTGAGGGGGTATGTGGCCCCCTCCCCAGGCTATATTTGGACCCAGGGGGATCCCATATCTCGGGGTCTGGCCTTATTATAAACAGAGGGTAAGAAGCCCCCCACCCAGGGCCAATATTAGCCCTGAGGTTCCTATCCCCTGGAGCCTGCCCAAGAAATGGTGGGTGCCCTGGAGCCCACCCTGGGCACCCACTTCATATTTGAATAGGGGAGGGGCATGCTGCTTCCCTCCGCAGGCCGATTTTGGTCCCGGGGACCCATCTCTCATGGCTTGGCCTTACTCTTAAGGGGGAGGAGGTCACAAAGCCCCCCTCCCAAGGCTAATATTTGCCCCAGGGACCCCATCCCCTGGAGCCTGGCAAGTATCTGAAGGGGGGGCATGCAGCTCCCTTCCCCAGACAAATGTTGGGGCCAGGAACCCCATTTTTTGGGGCCTATTCACTAAATGATGGGTGCCATGGAGCCCATCCACATTACTCACTGCTTTTTTGTTGGAGGCTGGGGGAAGCCCCAGTGCCTATGCAGCCCCAGCTGGCTAGCTGCCTCAAGCAGGAACCGGCATGCTCTCACCCTCAGGGAGCAGAGAAAAATGCTGCTTCACTGTGGGCAGGGAAATAGATGAAAACTCTGCTCCAAACAGGCAGGAACATTTGTCCTGCTCCCTCATACTGGGAGCAGACTTACTATTTGCTTTCACTTGGCAGGAGTTTTGAATTTCTCCAGCCAAGCTAGAGCAAACAGAGGTTTTAATTCCCTCACTAGTGCAAAAAGGGAAATTGCTGTGTCCTGGGGGTGGGGACCCTGCACCATAGCTGGAGCCTGGCCCTGGGGGAAGCAGGTTTTTAGGCCATTATAGTCTCCAGGAGGGGAGCCACGCAGCATCCCTCTCTTTTGATGGCACAAAGTTGCCTCAAAGGGTTGGGGCCCTGGGGCCAAAACAGCCCTAGGATGGGGGTCTGTGTGGCACCCTTCCCATTATTTGCCTAAAGCTGGGTCCCCGGGGGGGGGTGGCTGTCCAATTTGTCTGTGGTGGGCCCCAAGGTGTCTGTGCCCGGGCCAAAATCGAGTTCGGAGGGTTGCCACAAGGGCCCCCTCCCTCTATCAGTTAAGTGGTGAGGCCTGGGTTGTAGCAGTCCCCAGGGCCCAAATCGTCTTAGGGAGGGTGCCACATTCGCCCCCTTCTCCAATTACACCAATTAATCTACCCCCTCAGATCTGGCCCACTCGGGGCATGTACAAAAGAAGTGCTTGTTTTTTCAAAAAAATATCTGTGGATTCACTGATCCTCAGCACATCTGTGGTAAAATGAAAAAAACATTTTTGGCCGTCAATGGGTCCCTATTGTATCCAACCACCAGGTCTCGGGGATCAGGGTATTTTGAGACCCCCCCTTTTTCTCTACCCTTGCTTGATGACTCACCATGAAATTTTCCACACAGCAGCTGAAATGAGTAGCATACTAGTTTCGAAAATGTTGTGAAGATTCATCAAACGGCCCCAGCTGTTGGCAAAACAAAAAACGCTTTGCCTATTCGCTTATGGAAACGAAAGGCCAGAATTATGCTGGCCTTGCGCCTTTCCAATGCCACAATAGCATTGTTTCTTTGATGCTAATGTGGCATTGGAAGGAGAAAAAATGCTGCACCATGTTTACAAGCATTGTGCCACTTTGTAACCTCTTGTGCCACATTATGCCTGCGCCAGGCTTACTGTATGCAAGGGGGGGTTCCGGCGCTAGGAGGGCAGTAAAAATGGCACAAAGTAATCTAAGAGACTCCTTTATTCCATTTTTATCAGCATTTTATAATGCCTGCTAAGTGCAGGCGTTAAACAGAGGCTCCCAGTGGTTACAATGGGCCTCTGGCTGCTTTGCAATCAATCAATCAATCAAGAAATTTCTTAAGCGCACTACTCATCCGGTATAGTCTCAAGGCGCTGGGGGGAGGTAGTGGCCAGTTACTGCTCGAAAAGCCATGTTTTTAGGTGCTTTCTGAATGTTAGTAGGTCTTGGGTCTTGCGTAGGTTGGTGGGGAGGGAGTTCTAGGTCTTGGCGGTGAGGTGGGAGAAGGATCTACCGCTGGAGGTGGTGCGTTGGATGCGGGGGACTGTGGCGAGGGCGAGGTCGGCGGAGCAGAGCTGGCGAGTAGGTATGTGGAAGTGTACTTGTTCGTTGAGGTAGGCCGGTCCAGTGTCATGGAGGGCCTTGTGAATGTGGACCAGGACTTTGAAAATGATCCTTTTGTTGATGGGCAACCAGTGTAGGGATCTGAGGTGGGTGGATATGTGTTCGTGGTGAGGGAGGTTGAGGATGAGTCGTGCAGCTGCGTTCTGTATTCGATGGAGTTTTTTTTAACGTTTGGCGGTGGTCCCAGCGTAGGGGGCGCTGCTGTAGTCCAGTCTGCTGCTGATGAGGGCGTGGGTGGCTGTTCTTCTTGTTTCTAGGGGTATCCATTTGGAAGTCTTGCATAGCATGCAAAGGGTGTTGAAACAGGAGGAATATATGGCGTTGATTTGCTGGGTCAAGGAGAGGGATGAGTCCAGTATGGTGCCAAGGTTGATGGCATGGGTGGAGAGTGCTGGGGGTCGTCCGAGGGTGTTGGACAACCAGGAGTCATTCCATTCTGTCTTGTTGGGGCCGAAGGTGATGATCTCTGTTTTGTTTGAATTCAATTTGAGGTGGCTTGTTGTCATCCATTTGGCGGTGTTGAGGAGTCCGGCGTGCAGGTTAATCTTGGTGATGGCTGGGTTCTTGGTGAGGGAGATGATGAGCTGGGTGTCATCAGCTCAAGAAATTATCGTGATGCCGTGGGGGCGGAGGATGTTGGCAAGAGGAGCCATGTAGATGCTGAAGAGGGTGGGGCTGAGGGAGGATCCTTGGGGGACCCCACAGATGATCTTGGTAGCTGTAGACCGGAAAGGAGGGAGGCAAACTCTTTGGGTTCTTTCAGAGAGGAAGGAGGTGAACCAGTCCAGGGCCTTGTGGCAAATTCCGGCGTCGAACAGGCGTGCGTGAAGGGTTTGGTGGCATACTGTGTCAAAAGCTGCAGAGAGGTCTAGGAGGATGAGGGTGACGGTCTCACCCTTGTCCACTCTGGTCCTGATGTCATCTGTGCAGGCGATGAGGGCGGTCTCAGTACTGTGGTTCTTGTGGAATCCAGATTGGGAGGTGATGAGGTCGAAGGAACTGTTGATGACTGCGCGGAGCTGGGGAGCAATGATTTGGCTGGCCTTGTTGAAAATGTGGTGGTTGCACGGGTCTGTTGGGGAGCCTGAGTGGATGGAGTTCATGGTTTTGCCGATTTCTTCGTCGTTGGTGGGAGTCTAGGTGTTTAGTCAGTTGGTGCGGTAGGGTGTTGTGGTGTTGGTTGTGCCGGTGGTGGAGGGTGCTGATGATAAGGGGGTGGTGAAGCTGCCGTGTGTGTCTGTGATTTTGGGGTGAAAGTTGTTGGAGAGGGAGTTGCAGAGGTCTTGGGAGTGTGGTGGGTCGATGGGGCAGGGTTTGGATTTGGTGAGTTCTTTGATGATGGCAAAGAGTTCCTTGCTGTTGTGCGTGTTGTTGTCTAAGCGT
Source organism: Pleurodeles waltl (assembly GCF_031143425.1). NCBI lineage: Eukaryota > Metazoa > Chordata > Amphibia > Caudata > Salamandridae > Pleurodeles > Pleurodeles waltl. Next base: position 164,962,446 of record NC_090446.1, on the reverse strand, counting down.
TCTTTGTAGAATGATCGTTTGGTGGACCGGATGAGTTGGTGGTGTTTGCGCATGGCTGTTTTGAGGGCAGAGAAGTTGCTCATTGAGGGTTCTTGGCGCCAGGCTTTCTCAGTTTTTTGGCATTCTCGTTTGGAAGATTGAAGTTCTGTGGTGAGCCAGGGGGTGGTCTTGGTGGTGTGGGTGTTGTTGTTTGTTTTCAATGGGGTGAGGGAGTCTGCGCAGGTTTCTAGCCATTGTGTGAGGTTGTGAGCGGTGGTGTTGGGGTCGTTGGTGATGGGCGGTGGAGTTTGTGAGAGGTTGAAGATCAGGTGTTCCTTGGAGATCTTGTTCCACTTGCGGTAGGGTGTGGTGAGTTGTTGGTGGTGGGTTTCATGAAGGAGAAGTGGACGCAGTGGTGGTCAGTCCAGTGGAGTTTGGTGTGAGTGAAGGTGATGTGGTTGCTGGAGGTGAAGATGGTGTCTAGTGTGTGTCCTGCTGAGTGGGTGGGTGAGGTGACCAGTTGCTTGAGGCCGAGGTTTGTGAGGTTGTCCAGCAGGGCTGTGGTGTTGCAGTCCAGGTGAAAGTTGAGGTCACCAAGGAGTATGTAGTCTGTGGAGGAGAGGGCGTGGGAGCTGATGGTATCGACAATGGTGTCACAGAATGGGGGGCGGGGTCCTGGTGGTCTGTAGATGAGGGTTCCTCTAAGGGTGGTATTAGCGTTTATGTGTATTTGAAAGTGTAGGTGTTCTGCGTTGTCTAGGGAGTCGTTGGTGTTGGTGGAGATTTTGATGGAGTTTTTGTGTATTATGCCTCCTCCTGGTTTGTTGGTGCGGTCTCTGCAGGTGATTTTGTAACTCTCTGGGATGGCTATGACGATGTCGGGTTCTGATGAGGGGTTCATCCATGTTTCAGTGAGGAAGGCGATGTCAGGGGAGTTGTGGTGAGTAGGTCCCAAAGTTCGATGGCGTACTTGTGGACGGATCGGGTTTTAAGGAGGATGCAGTTGAGGTGGTTGCGTGGTTTGGTGATGTTGCGGTGCTTGCTGGTGTTGGTGGTGTTAGTGTGAGTGCAGGAGAAGTGGCAAGAGTGGCATCAGAAAGGTCCCTGTGTGTGTATGGGGTTGGCCTGGGTGCAGGCGGGATGCGGGCCTGGGTTGAGAGCAAGGAGTTCAGTGGAGGAGTAGTGGTTCTTCAGGTGGTCGGAGCAGTTAGAACCAGGGGGATGGGCGTTTGGTGCGTTCCAGGCACGGATGGTCGCAGACGGGCTTGCCTCTGGCATGCCCGCTGTGCACGGCCGCACAGCGGCCACCATTAAGAAGGGTGGTGGGAGGGAGGAGCAGCTGGGATGCGGGAGGGAGTGTCTAATGGGGGTGTGAGGGGGTGGGGCCGCAGGGGACGCAGCGTCTGGGTTAACGGAAACCGTCGAGAGACGGAAAGAAAACAGGCACAAAAAGGGCACAGTCCAGTTACAAAAGAATTCTAAAAATGAATACTAAAATACAGAAAACGAAATACAAACTGCTGAATGAAATACCAGACACACCTACCACTAGGCACCAGGGGTGAAGTGCAGGCGGGTGCCTGTGGGTGGTGGAACTTCTTCAAGTTGCAGCAACGGCGGGATCAGGGGCATGGAGGCAGACTGGTGGAGTCGAAGGGTACTCCTGGCTCAAGCAGGTCAGGGGGTCACACTAGGCTCCACGCAGCGGCCGCCATTAAGAAGGGAGGTAGGAGGGAGGCGCAGCTGGGAGGCTGGAGGGAGTGTCCAATAGGGGGGTGAAGGGGGGGGCCGCAGGCAGGGGACGCAGCAGCTGGGTGAATGGGAACGGACGAGAGCCAGAAAGAAAACGGGCACAATGGGAGCGCAAAAGCAAAGGGGGGCTCAAAAAGGGCACAGTCCAGTTACAAAACAATTCTAAAAATGAATGCTAAAATACAAAAAACGAAATACAAACGGCTGAATGAAATACCATACACGCATACCATTAGGCACCAGGGATGAGGCGCAGGCGGGTGCCTGCAGGTGGTGGAGGGCCTCGAACTTCTTCAAGTTGCAGCAGCGGCGGTGTCAGGGGCACAGAGGCAGGCTGGTGGAGCCAAAGTGTACTCCTGGTAGGTTACGCTAATCCTGCAAAGCGCTGGACTAGTGTGCTGTATTTTAAATACAGTGCTACCATGCTAGTGTTAGGGGGCACTAAGGGGCGCTAGAAAAGTGGCACTGCACTAGGTTTCACAAATCTGCACCCAAAGACGTAACTATAACTAATGTGACTATACATATACATACATATATATATATAAATATATTCATCTTACCCAGTGCAATTAGGTAGTTACAGTTAGGACCTAGTTTCTATAGAAAAAGCTGTATTTTGCTTGCCTATATCTTTAGAGCCGCTTGACGAATCTTCCTGAAAATGTCCCAAACAATTGACAGTCACGTGAGCTGCTGTCTGGAAAGTTTTAGTGTGACCCATGAAGCGGGCTGAGATAAAGGGGGGAGTGAAATTTAGAGTGTTTCCAATGTTAATTCTTATAGGAAAAATTGAACAGCGATAGTGCCAAAACCACTGGATGGAATTACACCAATTTTGGCAGAAAGTAATGACTTGGTCCAGAAAGAGCCCATGTTGTTATTTGGTGTAAATCCATTCAGAGGTTTTTGAGAAATTAAAGGAAATCCAAATTTGTACATATAGGGACACAAAGGATCTGCGACCCCTCCCGATCTTGTGCTGAGATCTGATTGGCTATCAACACTTCAACAAGGAAGTGTTGGCAGCTATGTTGGAACTCGGATTGAGCCAATTCCCAGACAAAAAGTAAACAAAAAAGAAACACCCTGACCCCTTAGCGGTGGGGCTAAAAAGCATTTTTTTTGTAAATGTTCGGTGGGAATCACAGTAGATCCGCGCATCTGCGGAAATTTTAAAACAACAAACAAAGCGCAAGCTCCCCAGCTTCATTATTTTAAGCCCCCAGGTGGGCCAAGTCCAGGAGGCATTGTTTTAAAGTAACAAGAGAGGACACTCAGCCCACCTGTAGTCCCAGGGACTGCCACCTCCTGGAGACGATGCTGAAAATATGTGCAGGGGGTTGTGCGGACCCCCACCTCCTGGTGACCACCATATTCCCACAGTAACATGTTTTAATTCTGTGGAGGAGGCCTGTCAGTCTCCCCGACAGCCCTGGGGTCCAGCACCTCCCCGGGGCTTCAACTTATTAGGATGCAAGGACTGCATGGCCCCCTGGTAGCCCCAGGGAACGCAGCCTTTCTGGGGCTTAATCAGAATTAATGCGGAGGGGCCGCCTCAGCCCCCTTAGCCCTGGGGTCCACCACCTCCTTGGGGCTCTTGTTGTTGGGAGTGGCCCACGTGGTCACCTTTGAGGAGCTACTGTTGGCCCTGGGACCACCAACCCCCATGGCCGGCTCTGCAGTGGGGTGCAGCCAAGTCATATCAAACAGGTCCCTCTGTCAGAAAGCAGAGTTTTCATCTCTGTTCCTTGGACGCAGATATGCGTGTAGGGTAGAGACATGAAAGCTTAGCTCCAGAAACCATGGAGCTTCTACTTAAAGTAGCACTTTGTTTGATGGAGCCTTGAGGCTCCCCCCGCTGTCCCAGATAGCCCACAAAGAGCAAGAAATATTTTAAAAGAAAAATAAGGTGAGACTCTTGGGGAGGCCTCAAGGCTTTCCCCAGCCATCCCAAATAGCCTGTAAAGGATATGTAGGAAAATAAATAAAGAAAATCATCTGAGGACCGTGGGGGAGACCTTGAGGCTTCCCCCCGCAGTCCCAGATATCCCATAAAGGGACTAAAGAAATACATTGAAAAAAAATGAATGGCTTCACACTGAGCATTGAGAATTCAAGTCCAGGTGTATCGCTTGTCATTTCCCTCCTTTTATTTTTTTTTAAAGTGCACATTTTTAAGGCTCATACTGAAAGGTGATCTTATTCTTTTTAAGTAACAAATGCATTTTTCTTTTCAAATTGTGCAGAAATATCTAACTCACCATAAATCAAACTTCCAAACCTAAAAACACTCTCCATCTTTCTCACTGTCTTTCTCTCTCTTTCAATCTTTTTCTCCCACTCACACACCCACTCAGACACTTATGCACCCACTAACAGACCCACTCAGACCCTTGTGCACCTACTCACATGCACCCAGTCACAGCCCCAGTCAGACCCTCACACACCCACCCACAGACCCGTTCAGATAGTTATGCACCCACTCACAGACTCACTGACACCCTCATGCACCCACTCATAGACCCATGCACACACTGATGCACCCACTAAAACACTGACAGACACACTCACAGCAACTCGTACTCCCCAGATACACCCTCTTACACCTATTCTCACACCCAGAGAGGCCACTGTATATAATAGCCTGGCTGCAGGCCAGGCCCTGTGGCCAACAGCAGCCACGCACAGCCAAAGGTCATGCGCTTCAGTGGTTGGATTAACATATAGTAATACAAATTACTATATGTTAAAAAAACATAGAAATTCACTGAAAAAAACAAAGGTTACAGGGTTAGTATAGTTAGGAAATAGAATTAAAAAAATTGAAATTCCCTTGAAAAACAAAGGTTACAGAGCTGTCAAAATGCTCCCGCTTGCTGGTACCTGAATTTTCATCTCTTTCCATGCTGCAGACATGCGAGTAGGGAAAGAGATGAAAGCATTGCTCCTGCACATAGGGAGCTACATTTCCAGCAGCTCCCTGCATACGGGAGAAATGCCATTTCCCGCAGGAAGCAGGTATCTGAATGAGACTGTGGGGACCTTGAGGTTCCCTTTGTGGTCCTTGCACATGTCCAAGGCAAAGCAAGAGTTTTTTCTCTGCATTTCCACCATGAAAGGTTATCTGTAATCCTTGATAGAGGTGTTTGCATCCTTGCTTTTTTCGAGCGCAATATCTCATGTAGGTACTGTGATGAGTGGGTTACTTCTTGTAATCTGCTGAGGGAGACCAGAGATTGTGTTTTCCCTTTGAAAAACTACAAGTATGTAAAATGGCCAAGAAGCCCTACCTTTTTGGGCCACCTATACACATTAGTGGTATGCAGCATCTTCCCACCCTTTTACCAGGATGATGGACAGCCTACTAAAAGGCTTTTCGAGCATGTTTCCTTCTGTTTCTAGAGACACGTTCTTGATGCAGAGGAATCTAATCACATCTCCACCAAACAAAGAAGCACTTATTTCTGTAAAGTACAAGTCATCCAAGTGTGTTTTCTCTGCATTTCCACCTTGAAAAGTTATCTGATGAAGATGCTCGAGGAACAATCACATTGCAAAGTTAGAGACACACAAGGTCACTGGAGACATTACCTTGACGTATTTAACGCAGCTGTAGCGTAGGAGATGCACTAAGCACTCACTAATTAGCCAGTAGAAAGTACTCCAGTTGGGTATACATTCCGCACAGAACCGTGGCCTCTTCTTGGATAAATATGCAGGACAGGAGGATTAATTCTGGCACAATGCTCATTTCATAGAAATTAAACCTCAACAGGAAGCAGTTACAAATATAAGCAAAGCTTGTGCCCAAGTTGAAGATCCTCCTCTGTAAAGTACTACTCATCCTAATTTCTTGTGCATTGTCGAGGCTAAGCAAGTGATTTTTATCTTCATTTCCACATTGAAAAGTTATGAGTAAACCTTGATTGAGGTGTTTTCATCCTTGCTTTTTTTAACTGCAACATCTTGGGGCATATTTATACTCCGTTTGTGCCGAATTTGCGTCGTTTTTTTTAACGCAAATTCGACGCAAAACTAACTCCATATTTATACTTTGGCGTTAGACGCGTCTAGCGCCAAAGTTCATGGAGTTAGCGTCATTTTTTTGCATGAACACCTTCCTTGCGTTAATGATATGCAAGGTAGGCGTTCCCGTCTTAAAAAATGACTCCGATGCTATTGCGTCGGATTTATACTCCCGGGCAAAAATGACGCCCGGGAGTGGGCGGGTCTAAAAACCCACATTTGCGCCGGATTTTAGTGCCTGGGTCAGGGAAGGCGTTAAGGGACCTGTGGGCTCAGAATGAGCCCAGAGGTGCCCTCCCCTGCCCCCAGGGACACCCCCTGCCACCCTTGCCCACCCCAGGAGGACACCCAAGGCTGGAGGGACCCACCCCAGGGACATTAAGGTAAGTCCAGATAGGTTTTTTTTTTTTTTTTTTGTGGCATAGTGGGGCCTGATTTGTGCCCCCCTACATGCCACTATGCCCAATGACCATGCCCAGGGGACAGAAGTCCCCTGGGCATGGCCATTGGGCAAGGGGGCATGACTCCTGTCTTTGCTAAAACAGGAGTCATTTCAATGGGGGATGGGCGTCGTAAAAAAATGGCGCAAATCGGGTTGAGGCGATTTTTTTGCCTCAGCCTGACTTGCACCATTTGTGGACGCCCATACGCCATTTTCCCCCTACGCCGGCGCTGCCTGGTGTACGTCGTTTTTTTTAACGCACACCAGACAGCGCCGGCGGCTAACGCCGGCTAACGTCATTCAATAAATATGGCGCCCGCATGGCGTTAGCCGGCGCTAATTTTTTTGATGCAAAACTGCGTTGGCGCAGTTTTGCGTCAAAAAGTATAAATATGGGCCCTTATGTTTTGAGTGTGTGGGTTCTTTCCTGTCATCTGCTACTCAGACCAGAGATGGTGTTCTCCCTTTTAAAAACTACAAGTAAGTAAAATGGCCTTGAAGCCCAGCCCTTTTGGCCCCACCCCATATTGGGTAGAGTTATGCAACATCTTCACTTCATGAGTGGTTTGGGGTTGGGTGGTAATAGGAGGTAGGCCACAGGCTGTGCATGGCATAGGGTCAGGTGGTTATAGGGGGTAGGGTCAGTGTGTGTCTGGGTATGTGAGATGCTGTATCAGTGTGTGCCTGGGTGTATTAGTGGCTGTATCAGTGTATGCAGGGGTGTGTCTAAGCCTGTTTCAGTGTGTGTACCTGGGTATAACAGTGCCTGTATTGATGTGTGTTGCCGAATATGTTAGTGGCTGAATCTGTGTGTGTCTGGATGTGTGAGAATGTGTCAGTGCCTGTATCGGCGTGTGTGTCTGGGTGTGTTAGGGGCTGTATCGGTGTGTGCCTGGGATTATCAGTGGCTGTAGCAGTGTGTGGTTGGGAGTGTCAGTGATATCAACAGTGTGTGCATGGCTATGTCAGTTTCCATATTAGTGTGTGTGCCTTGGTGTGTCAGTGGCTGTATCAGTGTGTGCATAGGTATGTCAGTGCCTGTATTGATGTGTGTGGCTGGGTATGTTACTGGGTGCATCGGTGTGTGCCTGGATGAGTCAGAGGATCTATCAGTTTGTGGCTAGGAGTGTCAGTGGCTGTATCAATGAATGCCTCGGTGTGTCAGTGCCTATATCAGTGTGCACACTTAGATGTGTCAGTGGCTGTATTGTTGTGTACCTTGGTGTGTCAATGGCAATATTACTGTGCACCTTGGTGTGTGAGAGACTATATTGGTATGTGCCCGGGTGTGTTAGTGACTGAATTAGTGTGTGGTTGTATCAGTGTCTGGCTAGGTGTTTCAGTGTCTGTATCGGTGTGCGTGCTGTATTGGTGTATGCCTGGCTGTGACAGTGGCTGTATCAGTGTGTTCCTGGGTGTGTGAGAGGCTGTATCGGTTTGTGACTCATTCTGTTAGTGGCGATATCAGTGTGTGGCTGGATGTGTTACTGGCTGTATCATTATGTGCTTGGGTATGTACCCCAAGAATGTAATGTTACAAAACAACACTGAAAGACCCAATTTGTAAAATACATTACTCAAAAAGATGGTGCAACTGATCTGTATAAAAAGAAAACAACACAAATATTAATTAGTATTACAAGTTTTAAAATTTCAAAATAAAGTTACAATTTCAACAATGCATAACTTCAAAATACAAACACACTTGTAAACTTTTCTTAAGCTGTTATGGGATGTTAAAATAAAATGAAGCTTTGCATTTTCCCTTTTTTACTGTTCTCAGGTTCCATACTCATTCATCATAAATGATGTACCATATAAAAACTCGTCCTTGAACAGTGGGGAAAACAATCATATAGATTGTAAATAAATCTACAACTGCAAACTGTACTGCAATTAAGCAACAGTGTGCACTGCATTTACTACAAAGTTTAAACACTTGTTTTACCTATACCTATCCTATTAATTAAAAAAAAATATTCTAAAAATGAGAACTTCATTATTGGAACTACTAATAGATATATAAAGCACATCAGCATATGGGAAGCCTTATAATGTCTTCACACCTGGTATAGGTCATATGATGTCATGAATACTGAAAATGTATCTAGTACAACTACAATGCACCGCTTTTAGAACTGCAATATTTCTTAGAACTTTGGTTCTAGAAACAAAAAATTATAATTTGGTAGCTTATAAGGCAATCTTTGTTTGAATTTTAGGTTGCCATCATTATATTCTGTCCATCCACTTTTACTTTTTAGATAGACAGTGTAGTGACCAAATGTCATAGCAACTCCTTCATGAAATATAATAGCAATAGTATTATATGATTTTCCAGGAATGGATATTTGCCTTGCCTTAAAGTTTGTAATCTCAGTTTCCAATTTACTGCCATTTGCTCTGCATCATTGTAGCATTAAAAAAATATACTTGCCACTTCTTTGAAAAAAGTATTGTAGAGACAAGATCTGTTCAGTGATTTGGACATCAATTGTTTTGTATAGCTTCTTTTAACAGTTTGTCAAAACTCACTGTTTTGCAATCTGGTAATATTAAATAAAGAAGTGTTCCAAATCTTTTTCTGTACTTGATTAGAAGAGCAATCTTCACACCCATGGTTCCAAGAGTAACAAAGTCCAAATGAGTTAAAAATAGCTATTTTCTCATCTTCTAGAACACCAAACATTACCATTACAAACCCCTGTGCATCCTCTTGGGTGTTTCATGTAAATTGAGCAAATCCAGTACATACATCAACTAGGTCTCAAATGTGTGACGCATAATGGGCCTGATTACAACTTTGGAGGAGGTGTTAATCCATCCCAAATGTGATGGATATACCACCAGCCGGATTACGAGTTCCATAGGATATAATGGACTCATAATACGGCTGGTGGTATATCCGTCACTTTTGGGACGGATTAACACCTTCCTCCAAAGTTGTAATCAGGCCCAATATGTTTTAGTTCTCTCAATATGCAAATGTTACAACAAAGGACACAGGCCCTCATTCTGACCCTGGCGGTTTGAAACCGCCAGGGCAGAGGGCAGAGGAAGCACCGCCAACAGGCTGGCGGTGCTTCCTGGGCCATTCTGACCGCGGCGGTAAAGCCGCGGTCAGAAAAGGGGAACCAGCAGTTTCCCGCCGGTTTATTCCCTGGCCCAGGGAATCCTCCATGGGATTCCGACCCCCTTCCCGCCAGCCTGTTTCTGGCGGTTTACACCGCCAGAACCAGGCTGGCGGGAACGGGTGTCGTGGGGCCCCTGGGGGCCTCTGCACTGCCCATGCCAGTGGCATGGGCAGTGCAGGGCCCCCCTAACAGGGCCCCACAAAGATTTTCAGTGTCTGCGTTGCAGACACTGAAAATCGCGACGGGTGCCACTGCACCCGTCGCACCCCTGCAAATCCGCCGGCTCCATTCGGAGCCGGCTTCCTCTTTGCAGGGGCTTTCCCGCTGGGCCGGCGGGCGATCTTTTGAAGATCGCCCGTCGGCCCAGCGGGAAAGTTAGAATGACCGCTGCGGTCATTTGACCGCGTTGCGGTCTTTTGGCGGCTTCCGCCTGGCGGGCGCCACCCGCCGCCCGCCGGGGTCGGAATGACCCCCACAGTGCAGAAGACATTGCTTCTGCTCAATTACATGTACAAGATGAAGCCATGCAAACAGTACATTTAGATAAACATTTGCACAGCCTTTGATATCAGAGGGGTTTGACAACTGGCAACCAACAACTTCTTCCTGAGTGTCAATTTTTGTTTTCTTAACGTCCTCCTTAGTCTCTTTCTTTTCTTTCTTTTCAACATCATTTTACTGCTTAGAAAGTTTCTGCCTTGGGCAGATGCTGCATTTTTTTAATAAACTGGATACTGTCCTAAATGAGGATCATGAAGACTTCTCAATTGGTTGCATTCTTTAACTCAACTTGGAACTGCACTTACTTGAGTTTTATGAATAGTAACAGCGTATCCTAGAGAAACTGGAAAAAATTTCTTTCAAACATATAAGTCTTTCACTGTCAACACCAGAGCAGTTCGGTCTGGACTGTTCCCATGAGGAACGGGGTCAAGATTGATTTGCATATGGCTGGGTCCAAACGGGGGTGGCATGGTGAGCAAAAGAACGATGGATTAAACCCAGATCTATGACTGGGGGTGAGTGTTTGACAATGTTCAGCATTCCGTCCATCACTTGTTGTTTTTGCTTTGTCGCCCTAAGTGGGAAGGGTATGCCCAGACGTGGGTCCCGTGCTTCCCATGCCACTGGATTCAAGCTAGCCTGGCTGATGAGGGGTGAAACCCCGAAACCGGTCCCAGGATGCTTGTTTCCGGTCCAGTGAGGACCTGGCTTGGCAGTTCGGTCTGGACTGTTCCCATGAGGAACGGGGTCAAGATTGATTTGCATATGGCTGGGTCCAAACGGGGGTGGCATGGTGAGCAAAAGAACGATGGATTAAACCCAGATCTATGACTGGGGGTGAGTGTTTGACAATGTTCAGCATTCCGTCCATCACTTGTTGTTTTTGCTTTGTCGCCCTAAGTGGGAAGGGTATGCCCAGACGTGGGTCCCGTGCTTCCCATGCCACTGGATTCAAGCTAGCCTGGCTGATGAGGGGTGAAACCCCGAAACCGGTCCCAGGATGCTTGTTTCCGGTCCAGTGAGGACCTGGCTTGGCAGTTCGGTCTGGACTGTTCCCATGAGGAACGGGGTCAAGATTGATTTGCATATGGCTGGGTCCAAACGGGGGTAGCATGATGAGCAAAAGAACGATGGATTAAACCCAGATCTATGACTGGGGGTGAGTGTTTGACAATGTTCAGCATTCCGTCCATCACTTGTTGTTTTTGCTTTGTCGCCCTAAGTGGGAAGGGTATGCCCAGACGTGGGTCCCGTGCTTCCCATGCCACTGGATTCAAGCTAGCCTGGCTGATGAGGGGTGAAACCCCGAAACCGGTCCCAGGATGCTTGTTTCCGGTCCAGTGAGGACCTGGCTTGGCAGTTCGGTCTGGACTGTTCCCATGAGGAACGGGGTCAAGATTGATTTGCATATGGCTGGGTCCAAACGGGGGTGGCATGGTGAGCAAAAGAACGATGGATTAAACCCAGATCTATGACTGGGGGTAAGTGTTTGACAATGTTCAGCATTCCGTCCATCACTTGTTGTTTTTGCTTTGTCGCCCTAAGTGGGAAGGGTATGCCCAGACGTGGGTCCCGTGCTTCCCATGCCACTGGATTCAAGCTAGCCTGGCTGATGAGGGGTGAAACCCCGAAACCGGTCCCAGGATGCTTGTTTCCGGTCCAGTGAGGACCTGGCTTGGCAGTTCGGTCTGGACTGTTCCCATGAGGAACGGGGTCAAGATTGATTTGCATATGGCTGGGTCCAAACGGGGGTGGCATGGTGAGCAAAAGAACGATGGATTAAACCCAGATCTATGACTGGGGGTGAGTGTTTGACAATGTTCAGCATTCCGTCCATCACTTGTTGTTTTTGCTTTGTCGCCCTAAGTGGGAAGGGTATGCCCAGACGTGGGTCCCGTGCTTCCCATGCCACTGGATTCAAGCTAGCCTGGCTGATGAGGGGTGAAACCCCGAAACCGGTCCCAGGATGCTTGTTTCCGGTCCAGTGAGGACCTGGCTTGGCAGTTCGGTCTGGACTGTTCCCATGAGGAACGGGGTCAAGATTGATTTGCATATGGCTGGGTCCAAACGGGGGTGGCATGGTGAGCAAAAGAACGATGGATTAAACCCAGATCTATGACTGGGGGTGAGTGTTTGACAATGTTCAGCATTCCGTCCATCACTTGTTGTTTTTGCTTTGTCGCCCTAAGTGGGAAGGGTATGCCCAGACGTGGGTCCCGTGCTTCCCATGCCACTGGATTCAAGCTAGCCTGGCTGATGAGGGGTGAAACCCCGAAACCGGTCCCAGGATGCTTGTTTCCGGTCCAGTGAGGACCTGGCTTGGCAGTTCGGTCTGGACTGTTCCCATGAGGAACGGGGTCAAGATTGATTTGCATATGGCTGGGTCCAAACGGGGGTGGCATGGTGAGCAAAAGAACGATGGATTAAACCCAGATCTATGACTGGGGGTGAGTGTTTGACAATGTTCAGCATTCCGTCCATCACTTGTTGTTTTTGCTTTGTCGCCCTAAGTGGGAAGGGTATGCCCAGACGTGGGTCCCGTGCTTCCCATGCCACTGGATTCAAGCTAGCCTGGCTGATGAGGGGTGAAACCCCGAAACCGGTCCCAGGATGCTTGTTTCCGGTCCAGTGAGGACCTGGCTTGGCAGTTCGGTCTGGACTGTTCCCATGAGGAACGGGGTCAAGATTGATTTGCATATGGCTGGGTCCAAACGGGGGTGGCATGGTGAGCAAAAGAACGATGGATTAAACCCAGATCTATGACTGGGGGTGAGTGTTTGACAATGTTCAGCATTCCGTCCATCACTTGTTGTTTTTGCTTTGTCGCCCTAAGTGGGAAGGGTATGCCCAGACGTGGGACCCGTGCTTCCCATGCCACTGGATTCAAGCTAGCCTGGCTGATGAGGGGTGAAACCCCGAAACCGGTCCCAGGATGCTTGTTTCCGGTCCAGTGAGGACCTGGCTTGGCAGTTCGGTCTGGACTGTTCCCATGAGGAACGGGGTCAAGATTGATTTGCATATGGCTGGGTCCAAACGGGGGTGGCATGGTGAGCAAAAGAACGATGGATTAAACCCAGATCTATGACTGGGGGTGAGTGTTTGACAATGTTCAGCATTCCGTCCATCACTTGTTGTTTTTGCTTTGTCGCCCTAAGTGGGAAGGGTATGCCCAGACGTGGGTCCCGTGCTTCCCATGCCACTGGATTCAAGCTAGCCTGGCTGATGAGGGGTGAAACCCCGAAACCGGTCCCAGGATGCTTGTTTCCGGTCCAGTGAGGACCTGGCTTGGCAGTTCGGTCTGGACTGTTCCCATGAATAAGGGGTCAAGATTGATTTGCATATGGCTGGGTCCAAACGGGGGTGGCATGGTGAGCAAAAGAACGATGGATTAAACCCAGATCTATGACTGGGGGTGAGTGTTTGACAATGTTCAGCATTCCGTCCATCACTTGTTGTTTTTGCGTGCTCTATTGGCGACAAAATTGCAAAAACCCAGCATTCTCAAAACAAAGTAATTTATGCATTGTGCTGATATGTTGTGGTTTAACCTTTTGCATTGCAGAGTTCAATCCTGAAAAATTCTTTTTAATATGCTTACAAATACTGTTCCTTTGCAATGTATTGCTGCAAGGTTTTCAGAGTGTGTTAGGGTGTGGCCCCTTTCCAGGGCCTTCCAGAGACTTTCCCTGCAACACCCCTGGGCATGGTTCTGGGCTGGGCCAAGACTCTATAAAAGAGAGCCAGCCCAACTCCCAGTGCTCACTATTCAGAGGTCCCGGAGCAGAGCAGCAGCTTCTTCCTGAGCTCCTGTCCCGGCGGCCTATTTGAATCTTCCAGTCTTCTGCCCTAATCCTTCATTGGTGATCATTGTTCCAGGCGGTAAGACGGTGGTTGGACTGTCCCGACACCGTTATTTAGAATTTTCATATTCTTGGTTTAAATTCTTAAATGAGTAACAGATTACTTGCGCGCTACCATTTCTTGACATTTATATGGTAGTTTACAAATAGGCAAGACGCGCGATTTATTTCATAAAGGTTTGACTTTGTCATTCATTGCACGCTATCATTTCTTGACATTTATATGGTAGTTTACAAATAGGCAAGACGCGCTATTCGTTTTATGGTGTTTAAACATTGTTGTCCATTGCGCGCTACTATTTCTTGACATTTACATGATGTTTTACGAATTGGCAAGACGCACAACTCATTTCATGAGCATTTAACTTTGTTGTTCATTGCGCGCTACCATTTCTTGACATTTTACATGGTGGCTTAAGAATCGGCAAAAGAAGTGCAATTCGTTTCATTGTACTTTGATCTTGTTATTTATTGTGAGCTGTTATTCCTTGACATTTACATCGTGTTTTACGAATCGGCAAGACGCTCAATTCGATTAATGATGATTTGACTTTGATGTTCATTGCGTGCTACCATTTCTTGGTATTTTACATGGTAACACTCGAATTGGCAAGACGCACGATTCTCTCCTCGAGTTTAATTCATGTTGTTTATTGTATGCTACTATTCTAAGATATTTATTATGTAATATTCGAGTTGATAAGTTATGTGATTTGTTTCCTGAATCCATATTGTGTTATTCATGGTTAACAATCTTTTTGTGGTGTTTACTATCTATCTATCTATATATATATATATAATTCCTCTTGTGCGTAAAAATAGTCCCTTGTTGTATAACTGGAGAAATTTTGTTCGTGAATTTGAGAGAGTTTTTGATCGTAGAACTGTAACACAGTCAGTAGATCGTGAATTATTAGATTTACGCCAAGGAAATCAAGACCTAGTGTCGTATTTAGCCAACTTTAACCGGCTGGTTGCCGAGACATCCTGGCCTGAAGAAAAACAAGCGGTCTTGTTTTACAAGGGACTCAAAGAGTAATTAAAAGATGTCTTAGCGCAAATCGATCCACAACCTACAAACTGTCAAGAATTAATAAATCTTGTCTTGAGACTTGATCATCGTTTAGCAGAACGTAAAGGAACGCGTAAAAAGATTGAAAAATATTCATGGCGCGTTCATGATAACAGAGACTCACGAACTCCGAAAGAAAGAACGCCGGAAACGATGGAAATTGGAACCATCAGAAGACCTTTGACCAAAGATGAAAAGGACCTCCACGGAAAAAATGGACAATGTCTTTATTGTGGGCGAAAAGGTAATTTTGCCAAAGATTGTCCAATCAAACCAAAGAACAAGCAAGGTCCAGTTCAGAAGGTCGCAGCCAATGCACCAGTCGAGTTGGAAAACTAAAACACCCGAGATGCAGAGAAGGGTTGCTCTTGGGTGTCACCATGGACCCTTCACAATCTAGACATCTTAAACTGGAAATAAGAGTTCAGGTCAAGACAAAGATCTATTTAAAAAAAGCTCTAGTTGATTCTGGGGCTACTGGGAATTTTGTTGATGTCCAAATGGTTCGTGCATGGGGGATCCCATGTATTGAAAAGAAGACCCCAGAAATCATCCAGGCAGTCGATGGAAAACTCTTGACTGGAGGTCCGGTAACTCTTCAGACTATCCCCTTGTCGATGATTTGTGAAGATAAGATTCAAAGAAAGAAACATAAAGAGAAAATCATCTTTGACGTGATCCATGCTCCCCAATATGGGATTATCCTCGGCTTGCCATGGTTAAGTCATCACAATCCGGAGATCAATTGGGCAGAACAAAAGATCGTGTTCTCATCTGCGCTATGTAACGAACAATGTCTCCAAAAGATTCAAGTACCAAAAGTTTGCAACTCTTACATAGCTACTGCCGCGGAGAAAGAAATTCAGATGCCCAAACAGTATTCATCTTACAAAGATGTATTTGATGAGAAAGGAGCAGAGACTCTACCTCCTCATAGATCTTATGACTGTCAAATTGATCTAGCCCCAGGTGCGATACTTCCCAACTGTCGTGTATATGCCCTGTCAGAACATGAAAATCAACATTTACAAAAATACCTAGATCAATTTTTGGAAAATGCCTTTATTCGCCCCTCTAAGTCTCCTGCAGCTTCACCTTTGTTTTTTGTTCCATAAACTAATGGAGAACTTCGAACTTGCATCGACTATAGGAGTTTGAACAAAGTCACCATCAAGAATAAATATCCTTTGCCCCTAATTCCGGTCTTATTGGAACAAGTAAAGAAAGCAAAAATCTACACGAAGCTTGACCTTCGAGGTGCTTATCATTTGGTCAGAATGAGAGAGGGTGACGAATGGAAAACAGAGTTCAAGACAAGATATGGCCTTTTTGAATATACCGTCATGCCTTTTGGTCTGTGTAATGCTCCAGCAGCATTTCAATTTTTCTTGAATGACGTTCTTAGAGAGTACTTTGACATATTTTCCATAGTCTACATCGATGACATTTTGATCTACTCAGACAATGAAAATGAACATGTCCAACATGTCAAGAAAAGTCTTGCAACCCTTCGAAAACACCATTTATATTGCAAACTAACCAAGTGTGAGTTTCATGTTACCACAGTTGAGCTTTTAGGGGTTATTCTTACCCCTCAAGGTATGGTGATGGCAGAAAAGAAAGTAAAAGCCGTATCTGATTGGCCCACCCCAAAGACTGTTCGTGATGTACAATGTTTCCTGGGGTTTGCAAATTTTTACCGGAGGTTCATAAATCATTTCTCCCAGACAGTGGCTCCAATCACTAAGCTACTAAGAAAGAAAGAAAAGTTTGTATGGTCCCTAGAAGCTGATCAAGCCTTCTCGACTTTAAAGGAAGCTTTCTCCACTGCCCCAGTCTTGACTCACCCTGATGCAAATCAACCTTTCATAGTGGAAGCTGATGCTTCAGATGTAGCAATAGGAGCCGTCTTATCACAACGAAATAAAGACACTGGTCAACTTCATCCTGTAGCTTATATGTCTCGGAAGTTGAACAAAGCGGAACAGAACTATGTCATTGCTGAAAAAGAGCTTCTGGCGATTCGTGGCACCTTTAAAGAATGGAGACATCATTTGTTGGGTGCCAAATACACTGTTACAGTATATACTGATCATCGTAATCTTCAATTCATGAGTTCCGCCAGACTTTTGACCCCTCGGCAATTATGCTGGATGCTTTTTTTTGCCGAATTTGATTTTGTAGTAACCTTCCGGCCTGGTAAAGATAATTGCAAGGCTGACGCCTTGTCCTGTCAAGAATCTACCACATTGCCTGCATTTCAAGCCTCCAGAGCTATCATTGCTCCTGACAAGGTTCTATGTATCATAAAAACTGAAGATTTCTTTGAAGAAATTCGCAACTCTTTCACTGTTGAAAAATGGCAAACATGGGCCCAAGCAGATCCCAAAAGGTCAATCAAGCAAGGTTTACCCTTTCATGATGCTCGTTTGTTCGTACCCACTATCAAACTTCGTAAGTTAGTGTTTCATTGGTTGCATGTTATACCTACGGCAGGTCACCCAGGTACTCCTAAAACTCTTGAACTGATCCAACGCTATTTTTGGTGGCCTACCCTAACAAAAGATGTAAAAGCAATGGTAAACAACTGTGAAGTTTGTGCTCTCATTAAAACAAGTCATTCAAAACCAAAAGGGTTGTTACATCCACTTCCAACCCCAAGTCGTCCATGGGAGCACATTTCTTTAGACTTTATTACCGGTCTGCCAGTGGTTCAACAGCATTCAGTAATTCTGGTGGTAGTAGATAGTCTCACGAAATATGGACATTTCATTGCCTGTAAAAAATTGCCCATCACAATTCCTCAAGAAAGTTCTCTTACTCCAGCTGTGTCAGAAACCATTCAGCATTTACATCAAACCCAGAAACTGATTCAACAGCATTTAGAAAAAGCCAAACAAAAATATAAAAGGCATTATGACAAGAAACATTGTGAGGGACCGCAATATCAACCAGGTGACAAAGTGTGGCTTTCCACAAAACATATAGACTTCAAGAAGAAGCACATGTTTAACCCTAAATTCATAGGTCCTTATACTGTCCTTCAGCAAATCAATCCGGTGACCTATAAACTACAATTGCCCAGATCCTTACGGATTCATCCAGTGTTCCACACTTCCCTCTTGAAAAAGGCAGTCCAAAAGGTCCACCCTCATCCAGTTCCTGTTCTAGTACAAGGGGAAGAAGAATACGAAGTCAAGAAAGTGTTGGATTCTAAACTGAGAGGGAGTAATCTATGGTACTTAATCTCATGGAAAGGTTATGGTCCTGAAAGTAACTCATGGATTTCCGCATCTGATGTTCATGCTCCAGTACTTGTGAGACGCTTTCATTGTCTTAATCCAAGCAAACCAGGCCCTAGAGCGCGTCTGGGAGAGGGGAGTACTGTCAACACCAGAGCAGTACGTACTCTATTGGCGAAAAAATGGAAAAACCCAGCATTCTCAAAACAAAGTAATTTATGCATTGTGCTGATATGTTGTGGTTTAACCTTTTGCATTGCAGAGTTCAATCCTAAAAAAGTATTTTTAATATGCTTACAAATACTGTTCCTTTGCAATGTATTGCTGCAGGTTTTCAGAGTGTGTTAGGGTGTGGCCCCTTTCCAGGGCCTTCCAGAGACTTTCCCTGCAACATGCCTGGGCGTGGTTCTGGGCTGGGCCAAGATTCTATAAAAGAGAGCCAGCCCAACTCCCAGTGCTCACTATTCAGAGGTCCCGGTGCAGAGCAGCAGCTTCTTCCTGAGCTCCTGTCCCGGCGGCCTATTTGGATCTTCCAGTCTTCTGCCCTAATCCTTCATTGGTGATCATTGTTCCAGGCGGTAAGACGGTGGTTGGACTGTTACAACACCGTTATTTAGAATTTTCATATTCTTGGATTAAATTCTTAAATGAGTAACAGATTACTTGCGCGCTACCATTTCTTGACATTTATATGGTAGTTTACAAATAGGCAAGACGCGCAATTTATTTCATAAAGGTTTGACTTTGTTATTCATTGCGCGCTACCATTTCTTGACATTCACATGGTGGCTTAAGAATCGGCAAGACGTGCGATTCGTTTTATGGTGTTTAAACATTGTTGTCCATTGCGCGCTACTATTTCTTGACATTTACATGGTGTTTTACGAATTGGCAAGACGCACAACTCGTTTCATGAGCATTTAACTTTGTTGTTCATTGCGCGCTACCATTTCTTGACATTTTACATGGTGGCTTAAGAATCGGCAAAAGAAGCGCAATTCGTTTCATTGTACTTTGATCTTGTTATTTATTGTGAGCTGTTATTCCTTGACATTTACATCGTGTTTTACGAATCGGCAAGACGCTCGATTCAATTAATGATGATTTGACTTTGATATTCATTGCTTGCTACCATTTCTTGGTATTTTACATGGTAACACTCGAATTGGCAAGACGCACGATTCTCTCCTCGAGTTTAATTCATGTTGTTTATTGTATGCTACTATTCTAAGATATTTATTATGTAATATTCGAGTTGACAAGTTATGTGATTTGTTTCCTGAATCCATATTGTGTTATTCATGGTGCACAATCTTTTTGTGGTGTTTACTCTATATATATATATATATATATATATATATATATATATATATGTATGTATCTGCAATATGCGCAATTTGTGTTCAAACATTTTAAGAGTACACAGAAAGCCAGAGTTTCTAGATGCAATATTGTATGGTCCTAGTATACATTCTCAAAACAGGATTTATATGACTGGTTTAAAATTTAGTCAGAATGTTTTTTCTGATTCTCATGTAAAGGAAAGTACTTGAATAAGAAAGTTTTCATTTAATTCATCTTGATTCCCCTACAGGTATCCGGCTATCTTGAAACTTAGTCATTTTAAACTTAACTCTTAGATTGTTCATGTTTTCAGATTGACTAGGCTTAGAATCATAGTCTAGTATTGATTTCAGGAGATATAATTTTCATATGGTGTGTTCTAACCTTTTTCTTACTACAGGTCTCCTTCCCAGCTGTTCCCTTCCTAATCCCCTCTTCCCCTCTTGAACTCTCTCAGTCTCTGTGATTTATCTATCAGAGTCTTGGAGCTGTTCAGTGGTGGACGTGTTGGGAACGTGAACAGACCCTGAGGATCTGGTGACTCTGACATTCACTAGCACAAAACGTACAATGGGCCTTACAATCTACTTTGTGCTATCAAACTGATCAAATGTAATCACTAGGAATTCCACCTCATTTCTATTGTGAAAGGTAATGAAATCAAAAACTTTAACCATAGCACCATTGCTTATCCTTCCTCAATCTTTACAGTTCAACACAGAATTACTCCACAAGTCCTGCAAATACTAGAGCCTTTTCAATCTGGCAGATTGTGAACCAATTTTTCCAGTGAATCCAGTTTTGTTTGTAATTTTTTGTTTAGGAATACTGTCACACCCTGGTGTTCCATTTTGTCTATTGCTTTAAGTTGCAAAAAGCCTTGTTTCTCAAATTCCACCAATTCTTTGTTAAAAGAAGTGCACTCCTCCAGTGTAGGCATTAGGCACACAATTTGTTTTCCATCTTGTATGAAAGTGAACAATAGCTCTGCTGTTGTCTTCTCCATTGGAAACAGTTTTTTCACAAGCAGACTTTCTAGCAGACGCCTTCCCTTTTTTGAAAGAAAACCAGCTATAATATCCTTCAGATTATTCCCATATTCAGCATCAGATAATTATCACATATTCCTTAGTAATTATTTGTATTGGAGTTTAACCAAATATTCACATTGCCAATACTTCCCAAAGAATTCCAAGTTTCATCATTAAGCAGCATTGAAAACACAGCCTGATCTTGGACAAGTGTAAGTTGCAGAAGATCTCCCAAACAAATCAAGGGGAGATTTAAGGAAAGTGGTGCTGCACCCAGTGCAGCGCCAATTTCCTTGCACCCCTTAGCACCCCCCTACCGTCACCATATGTGCGCCATGTCTAAGTTACGGCGAACCATGGCACACGGTAGGGTGGCAATGGAGTCATTTTTATTGACACAATTGATGTGCTCTCCAAATGTAGCACCAAAATATTAGTACTACTCCTGCAGAGTACATTGGAGCTCATTGTTTTAAATGGTGTGCCCCCTTTTAACTCCTGCTCTGAGCAGGCATTAAAAGTGCTGAAAAAAATGATGCAAGGACATCTCTCAGATTTCCTTGCGCCCTTTTTTTGCCCCCCCCCCAACAGGTGAATGCCCTCTTTGCGTACATTATTCCTGGCTCAGGCATAATGTAGCACAAAGGGTTGCAAAGTGGCACAGTGCATGCATTGCACTACTTTGTAAATATGGCATAGGGATTTTGGCCATCTAATGAAAAATTAGCCAAAGAACAATTGCACTAGTGTGTCGGTAAATGATGCTAGGGGCTCTTAAATATGCCCCCCTGTGTTTTCCTCCAAATATCATATTGTAGGCAGTTCTTAGAATCTGTTCTCAAATATACCAAGTTCAAGCATTATGTTTGAAACCATGCTCACCTCATCAATGTTTAAAAGCCATAACATTTTTATCACTGACAATACTTCATGACAAGTTTCACCGGATAACATTTGGCATTCCAGTTTGTTGCCATGTTCCACAGGCAGCATCAAAAGTTGATGTCATGTAATTCCTTTAATACTGAGTGTAGCTAATCCAGTGGGTGCAGTAGCTAAACATGACAAATTACACTCTGTAGTCTTCTGTAGGAAAACATTGAGAACTTGTATTAAGAAGCTTTTACCGGTACCAGCTTGACCGCTGACATACAACAGTATAGGCTTAACTTATGTGCATGCACAATGTTTCTTGACATGGAGCAATCCATGCCCAACTCTGGCTTTTACCTCCATGTATATTTAATTTTGGTCATCATTTAATTGTCCAACTAAGTCTTCCAAATCAATTGTCCCCTGTCTTGCTTGTTGCATTGCAGTCTCCACCTCATTAATTGCAATATCAGCTTAATTTTCAATTATTGGCTCTCCAAGTAGATCTTGACTTAGAGGACCTGAACTTTGGCTGCATTGTGAATTCTTCTTGGCTATCTCAGCAGCAATTATTTCTTCATTTTTAATTTCATTATTTCACATTTTCAAATAGTTAGAAAATAATGAGCACTGAATGCTATCCTTTGCAGCATTAAAAGAGTCTTAATAGCAGACACAATCTCCTTAGGAATTTTGATTCAGAACACCAGGCCTTGAAGAGCTGCAGAAGTGCTCAAAAGAAAAACTCTCTTTTTTCAGCAATTTAGCAACTCAGTTTGTTTTTGGTTACTTAGATTGCCCCTACTGCATCGTACCAAACAACTATTGCAACCAACTACTGCACATTTATCTTCATCTATATTTTCTTTTACAATATTTCTATATCTGTAATTTTAAAGTATTTCATAAAGAGAAGCATTCTCAAGGGGCAGTCTCCTTTTTGGATATTATGGCCCTCATTATGAACATGGTGGTTCGGCCCGCCATGCCGGCAGTGGCGGCTGGAGCTGCCAGCTGGCATTGCGGGCCGAACCGCCATATAATACACATGGTGACGGCCGCCAGCGGCAGCCGTCACCGACCACTAGGCTCCCGCCGTCAGGCACCCTGGCGGCGGGTTGAGACACCATCCTCCAGGGTAGCTGCTCTACCCTGCGGATTATGTTTCATTTTCTGCCAGCCTTTTCCTGGCGGGATATCCTGCCAAGAAAAGGCTGGCGGAGGAGGTGCCCCGGGGCACCCCTGGGGGCCCCTGCATTCCCCATGCACTTTGCATGGGCAGTGCAGGGGTCCCGGTGCAGAGCCCCGTCGCGCAGGTTACTGCCCGATTTTCGGTCATGATCTGCGCGATGGGTGCAACTGCACCTGCTGCACAGAGGCATTGACGGAGGCTCCATGTGGAGCCACCATCAATGTCCCAGCCGAGCCTTTCTGTGAGCCGGCTCACAGAAAAGTTCATAATGTGTCCGGCGGGGTTCCGGGGTCGCTGGCGGTCAGTGTTTTGACCACCAGCATGAACACGGCGGTTGTTTCTGCTGTGTTCATAATAACCGCCTTTGTGTCCAACATGTTTGTTTTGACAATGTCTGTTCTTTCTGGGTCAAATTCTGCAAGTTTCTGGAAAGACTTCAACACTCTATTTTACATGGATGCTTAGTCTGGACTTACCCAGACAATGCCTCTTAACTTGAAGTAAAAACTGGCTGAACTCAAGCAATCACATCACTTATTGGATTCAATTTTCTGTGTGAAAGTGTTTTCAAACTGAAGCTGTACAATGTCCTTGTTAGAGACTTTTCAGCAAAAATTTCTTCCCACATATCTTTCACCTTCGTCTTTTCAGATTTTGTTATGCATAAAGTTACATAATGAACAACTTCTATAGAGTTGTCTGCAACAAACTGAATATCCATTCTGGCATTCCATATTTTCAAAATTACAGGATTGTAGTCAATAATGCATTCTGAAGCCTCTATTCTCCTCAGGCTGTAAGTGTTTTTAGGTGATTTTTGAGTAAGTGTATGTCTCACTGCAGATAAAAAACTGTTGACTCTTCCCTTTGAAATAACAGGTCTTGGAAATCCAAAGCAACACCTTGTGTGAAATGTTCCTTTTGCAATGTATTTCCATTGACAATACTTCCCACACCTGTGTGCTTGAAAACACAGAACTAGCTGTTTTAGGCATTTTTCCTCACTATCTTTTGGGATGCTACACTTAACATATAGCTCTATGAAAGAAAGGACAGACTCATCTATGCCTGTTCCAAATTTTGGTGCATCTTTTATCCACAATTTGAGGAGCACCTCTTGCTTAGTACTTTTTTCGCTGAAAGAAATCAGTAGCTTCTCCAACAGGTGGATTTTTTGTTGTTGTAGATGAAAGTGAGCATGGCTTGAAGTCTGTGGGTAAAATACCTACAAACATTTGCACGATCGAAAGAGCAAAGTTCTCCTAGTGTCTTTAAATTAATGTCCTTAATGTTACAGTTTGCTTCTCTCAAAACGTCATGTAAGTCATCCCATGCATACTCCGCACAAATCAGGGTCACAGACCAAGTTGGTGCACCTAAATTTTGCCACATACACTTCAGCTACCAAGATGATGATACTAATACTCATTGGCCCCACATTGGCATGGCATCAAATTTATCAAATTGTACTCTAACTTATCATCTTTTTCTTTAATTTTGTTTAGAAAGTCGTTTGCAGATACATTTTGTAGAATAACTCCAGTCTTAAGAGTATGATTAATGACATAGGATAGTCCAGACAAAGTCACTTTCAAATAACAGATGGAAAATGAATGAAATACTTTGTTGAAGTCTACGGTCCTCTGTAATCTTGTTGACCAATACTCAGCTGCTAGTATTTGCACAGGGCACTCATGATACTGTCTGCTTACACCAGTTGGAAACAGCTGCGGAAAAAATCGAGCCTCTAAATGTTTCTCCCATGCACTTACTGGAGCTCATTTTGCTTGTTCCATCAGATACAGTTAAATAGCATTTCCCATGATTTCTTTAGGATGCAGTGAATGGATACTAGAGTGCTTATATATTTCTTCATATCTACTTGCATCCATTTATTCAAACTGTCCACTTGATTTCAAGATTTCTTCTTCCATGCAACTTCAATGTGAAAGAACATCTACATCTTTGTAATACACATTATTATTCTGTTTCAGGTAGAATGTAGATTTCTTCAGCTTATTCACAGCCGCTAATTCTGCCAGATTTTATTATTTTTTGTGGGCACACAATTGACTAGAATACAAAGTGGTTCTACCAAAATATCTTTCTACACCCACAGTTTCAATATTGCATTTAATATTGAAAGGTAAGTACACAACTCTACCTTTAAGGCCTTTCTGAGGCTCAGTGTGTGACAGTTTCCCAGGCTTTGGTTCAATATGAACTAGAGTTTGAAAAGGATGTATAGATTGTGGCAATATTGATTCATAAAGATTTAGATATCAAAGTTTGTCTGGAATTTGAACCAACTCTGTTAGAAATGGGGTTTGTAGTTGGTAGTGGTTTTAACCTTGTCCAGGTAGAGACCTTCACTCTAGGCAGTGTAAGGGAATCACACAACTAAGATGACCCCTGCTCACCTCCTTGATAGCTTGACACGAGCAGTCAGGCTTATCTAAAAGGCAATGTGTAAAATATTTGTACACACACACACACAGTAACACAGTGAAAACACCTCAAATGTTCTCCACACCAGTTTAGAAAAAAAGCCACTATTTATCTGAATAAAATAAGAACAATGCTATAAAAATCCAAAATACACAAGCAAAGCTACAAAATTATAAATATTAAACTTCAGTTTAGTGCTAAAAAACACAATAGCTTTAACTGGGGCTACCACAATGTCGTTGACGGAGTCATTCCCAACAGTCGGACGCCACTCAGATGGGAGTGCGGGCCCATCACGGAGTTGCGTGGACTCCTAGGTACAGTACCTTTGAAAACAATGAAACAACGATGTTGCTTGGAGTCAGGGAGGTGAGGCGTCACTGGAGCCAGCTCGGCTCAGTTTCTCACTGCTACAAGGGAGGTGAGGTGTTGGTTACTTACGGTTGCAGGGGAGGTGATGCGGAGTCAGTGGCGAGGTGTTTGTTCCTCACGATCCAGCATGGTCAGTGAATCCAGCAGGTCAAGAAGTGCAGTGCCGACTTTGTGGTGTTGCAACCACTGGTGCTGCGGTGGAGTCGCAGTCAGATGTCCCAGACTTTGGGGACACAGCACCTAGGAGTCACACTGTGGCGGGACTTTGGAGGCACTGCAGCAGTGTCGGGCCTGTGCATCGGTTGTAGTCGTTTCACTCAGTGGGGACTGAATCTCCTAGTGCAGACAGCAGCACGGAGTCAGACAGCGGCACTGGTTCCAAAGTCACTCTGAAGTCAATGTACTTGGTTTCTTCTTGGTTTCACCTAAACTCAATTCCAAGGGCCCAGGAACTGGATTTGTCACCACATGGCAAGTCAGGAGTCTCAGCAAAAATGCCCAGGTGCTGGCAGATTAAGTCTTTGATGTCCCTGAGACTTCTAACAGGAGGCAAGTTCAGTTCAAGCCCTTGGAGAACCTTGGAAAGCAGGATGTAGAAAGCAAATTCCCATCCTTTCACTCTCAGGGCAAACATAGCAGAAGCATGCCAGTACAGCAGAGCAACAGGCGGAATGGCAGGTCCTCCACAAGCATCCAGCTCGTCTCCCTGGCAGAATGTCCTCAGTCCAAAAGTGTTCTAAAGTTATGATATCAGCTGTCCAATACATACACTCATTTCTGCCTTTGAAGTAGGCAAACTTCAAAGGAAAGAATTTGTAGTACACAAAACCCTGCCTTTCTTGCCCTCGTCCCAGACACATGCTAGGGGGTTATAGACTGTATTGTGTAAGGGGAGGCACAGCTCTATTCAGGTGCAAGTGCCAGTTCCTTCCACCACTCTAGCCCAGGAAGACCTATCAGAATATACAGGACACACTTCAACTTCCTTTGTGTTACTGTCTAGAGTAAATTCACAAACAGCCCAACTGTCATCCTGATGCAGACGTGTGCTTCAGCAGACAGGCAGATGCACAGAATGGTGAAGCAAGAACACTTTCTAAAAGTGGCATTTTCAAACTTACAATCTAAAACCCACTTCACCAAAAGATATATTTTTAAATTGGGAGTTCAGAAACCCCAAACACCACATCTATATCTGCTCCCAAAGGGAAATTACACTTAAGAGATACTTCAAGGCAAACCCCATATTAAAGTACGGGATAGATATGCCTTGCAATAGTGAAAACTGAATTTGGAAGTTTTTCACTATCAGGACATGGAAAACACACTAGTACATGTCCTACCTTTTAAATAAACTGCACTCTGCCCATGCGGCTACTTTGGGCCTACCTTAGGGGTGTCTTTCATGCACTAAAAAGGAAGGTTTAGGCCTGGCAAGTGGGTGCACTTGCCAGGTCGACATTGCAGTTTAAAACTGCAGACACAGACACTGCAATGGCAGGTCTGCGACATGTTTACAGGGCTACTTGTGTGGGTGGCACAATCATTGCTGCAGGTCCACTAGCAACATTTAACTTACAGGCCCTGGGCACACATGGTGCACTATACTAGGGACTTATTAGTAAATCAAATATGCCAATCATGGATAACCAATCATAATCAAAATGTACACAGGGAGCGCTTACACTTTAGCACTAATCAGCAGTGGTAAAGTGCCCAGAGTACTAAAACCAGCAAAAACGAAATCCAGCACATAGTCAAAAATACAGGAGGTATAGGCAAAAAGACAGGAGAAACCGCACCAAGGATGGCAGGTCTAACAAACTCTAACCTATTATGTACTACTTTGGCAGGCATTTTGTTGTCCCCCGATTTATCATAGCAGTACTTGCAGATGATCTGGCGTGTTAACAAATCAAAACGTTCTTTCTTATATAAGTGCAATGCCAGTACTATAAACTTTTCTCTGTTTTCCTGCTCAGTTTTAAAAAACACATACAAATTTTGTGTTTTGCTTTTGTACTGAGTGCGCCAACGACAAATACAAGCAGTGTTTGGGTTCTGTAGAGAAATTTCATTAAACTTTGCTAATTCTTGCGCACAGTCCTCTATACTAATATCAATGTTCTATTCTTTTACAGTTGAACATACCAACTCCTCAGTTTTTCCAGACTCCCCCTCAGCACCAAAGAAACGTAACTGAATATCTTCACCATTTTTTGTGTACCATGCAAAGGTGCTTTGTTTATTTGTCCGAAGCACAGTGCTGGAGTTTTTACATACTAAAGTCTTCTAACTAAATTTATCATTTTTGAATGCTGAACAGCTAACATGCAAAAATGGTAAAAGATGCATGTGCCAACGAGTGCCCTTGTAAAGTAGTGAATTTCCTCACTTTGCATGGCTGTAAACCTTAATTTTTTTTAAGTAAATCAATTGATTTCTGCTAAACACTACAGATGATACTTCAGTCCCATTTGTATATAGGAGCATGCCTAGACTTTCCTTGTACCTGTTGTGCTATCCCCTCTTCTACATTTCTATGAACCATCTCTTCTTTTGCAATGAGAGTACCATCTTTTACCTCACAGCATCGTTTATTTGTTTCAACAACATGCAATAATGTGTTCTCTTGTAAGGAGCTTTCTTCATTAAAGAAAGCCTCGGGACAAGATGTATGCTTTCATTCTCCTTCGAAAATTTGGCAAAAGTTACTTTTATTAAAAGGCCTTTTTTGCTTTCTTTTCTTCATGGACAACACTGTTGTATCTAGTTGTGATGAGGTGGAGGGTTTATCGGAAGGAGTAACACTTTCCCCTCTGCCTCGTCATAACTCGGGTGCTGCTTGTTTTATCCCCCCCCAGGATGATGAATACAGGCTCTTTAAGCCGGGAAGCAAAGGAGCAGGGTTGGCGGGGTCTTGTTGGGACCTCTATGCCTCTAACCCTGTCATCAAATAAGACACAGGGAGAGAGGAGAGCCCAGGAGAGAGCAGAGCATGTTTGGAGAAAAAAACAGAGGAAGAAGGACATGTGAGTGAGACGGGGACGCAATGGATCCAAACCGCCGGGAAGAACAAAGCTGAAGAAGATGCCAGACACTGAACAGCTGAAAGACTTCTGATACCAGTGAAAGCACAACAGTGGGAGAGTAAGTCTGCTGACACCAGTTCGAAAGCAGTCTTGGGAGAAACCCACAGAGCCGCCTTGAACCCAGCCAAGTTCCAGGAGGAACGTGGCTTTGCCAGGTGTGTACAAGGTAAAAAAAACTGAAAGATGCAGGGAAGGCCTGAGCACAAGTGTTCATAACACAAAAGGGTTTCTGTTTTGGCATTTTCTTTCTTTTATGTTATTGCTCACATCCACTCTCTCTTTTCTTTTTATTTATTTGAGTTTGTTCCTCCTTAGAAAGGGACAAACCTAGTCTAAACAAAATCTTACAAGAGTACCAGTTGATGTTAAGCTACCTTTTTGACATAATTTTGCATATTTTTCTACATACTGTTGTAAGCAACTTCTTAGTTCTCTTACCAGCAGTTCTCTTCCCACCACTATGTTTTGACCATCATCTCCGTTGTTCATCTCAGTTTTATGCAGGTAGTACTTTATGTAAAGTAGGTAATTCACACCAATAAAGAAACAGAGATAAATACATATGAAAACTCAAGCATAGTTTAATATCTATGAAGCCTCAGCCATCATACGCTTCTTCTCCTGCAACCGTCGTTCCCCGAACCTCAGCGTCCCATTCCCATGGTTAATGAGGTCGCGGTTTACATTCTACAAAACACCATACATCTCCCTTTCACAATTAACAAATTGCTGTTACAAGTGTCAGCGTGAATAGCACCCAAATGTAATGCTCAACTTCCTATAATGTGACACCAACCCACATATTGTTATATATTTTTATTTTTATTTTTTTAATTTACAACATAGTCCCTCAAATGTCCTGGACTATCCCTCTTCCTTCCACTTCTTCTTGTCTCCTTTCTTAAACCTTTCGCCTGCTCATATTTGCCACAATTGAAGCCAGTCATTGATTTACTTGCAACATCATCTTTGCCATCTGACATCCCTACATTCTCCTCCGAAAGTTCCTTTAGAGGAACAACTCTGTTCATGTTCCATATTCTTCCATCAGAAGTCTTGACCGCATTTCTGAACAGCTTGACAACCTTCAAAGGTCTAATGGATTTAGACCCTTCGATGCAACTCACCGGAGATATTCTTTTTTTGTCGGAGAAAATAGTAATCTTTGGCAATCAGCTGTAAATATTCAAATTGATAACAAACTAAGCTAATGTTTTGCTGTTACAGCGTTACCGCTTTATCGCGGTCACTTGTCAACTTCAGCTGCTTACTTATGGAGTCGCTCTGTAGCAACAAAGAAACATTGTATAAGTGCGGTTATTCAGAAAAGTTTTAAATGGTTATGAATAAATGCTAAGGCAATAATTTGAACTCAAGGGAACATTTGATTATGGTTAATGCAAAATATGGACACAAACTGAAATTGTGTATCTTGGAAAGTTTTTGAAATGTGAAGTAACATTTCTTTGAGGGAATACCGTGTTAACCTTTCATTTCTTGAAACTTATGAAAGGGGCTATGATTTACTATTGTTCCAAGCAACTGCTGGATTTATAGTTGATAGATTCCGAAGAGTTCTGTAATTGATATTTCTCTGTAGTACCTGTGATTCTTGTTTCCGCAGGTCTCCTTTCCCGCTGTACCCTTCCTTAACTCCCTACCCCCCCCTTGGCCACTCTAAGATTCTGCGCTGTTAAGGATTGTAGAGTTGGAGCTGCCAGGAGGTGGGCCTATTGACAAAAACACGTGTACCCTGAGGATTTGGTCTCGCTGACAGCTTGTGGAGAAGCTAATTTTCCAATTGTCATAACCAGGTCACGTTTAGGTTTCACGCCCTCTCCTGAAATTAAATGGCCTACATTTTCAACTTCAGTTAGACCAAAATGTGGAAACTCAACTGATTTCCTGATTGGCTATAAATAGCAGAGTGAAGCATGCCTCCCTGCTTGGCTTTGTTTTGCTTCCTGATCTCAACATCTAATTTGGCAGTTCAGCCCCTGCTGTCATCCTCGTATTCCTGACTTTTGAGGCAATTCTCTTCTTTGTTCCTGTACCAGCTGACACCAGGCATTCCTCCAGCATTCCGGAAAAGACTGCAAATAAGCGACTAGTATTCTCCAGGGAGTTTGTTCTTTGAGCGCTGCGCTTTCCTAGAACAGCTGGTGTATTTCAGACATCCTATTTTGGCAGTGTGCTTATCTTGAAGAGACAAATGCATTTCTGAACATTCTACATTTTTATTGAAGTTACTTGCCTAAATGTGCTTCAGGAAATCTGCTTGAACTCAAGTACTACAAAAAGTAACAGTGTAATTTTAAAAGAGCATTTACGTAACTTTTCTTTCTCTAATAGCATAACTCTTGGATTTAAATTGTGTCATTCATGCCTGTGTTTCAGGTTTGAGGAATTTGCTTTTGAAGGGTTTTTCACACACACAGTGAAACCAAACCAAACTGTGCCACCCTAACTGTTTAAACCCAAAGTGGACATTTGTATTTCTTGGATTGTTTTTGTTCCTTTTAGTTTAAACCTATGCATGCAGGAAAGCTATACATGATATAATTAATGCCCTTGTTTGTTTTTCTTGTGCATGATAAGCGCAACCACAGTTCTAATTGTAGTGTGCAACAGTGAATCTCTGTGAAGCCAGCCCTAGTGTCGCAGTACTTATTGTTATGGTACTCAGTTTGGATTTTTGGTAATGCAGTGTTAGTAATTGTGCCAACAGTTGTGATCCAAAAAATGGTGTTCGTCTACCAATCCCATGCCCATATCAGAAAGAGAGATTCACTTTCAAGGAAGTTGAGTGCATTAACTCTACTATCACTATGTGAACAACCTGCCCCCAGAAGATACAGGATGCCTGGCTGGACCGGCAAGACGTGGCAGTGTTTTGTCTCTTCCTTTTCCACTCCCCCTTTCCTTTTGGGACACCTGCCAGGGTTTCTGTGCCCACCAGGAAGTGCTGAGAGGTGTTCCAGGAGGTCAGGAGGCATACTATCACACTGCAGACATCCTGTTTTTCAGGTGAGTGGCCCTGTCCCGACATGAAGCCAAGCCACAACATACAGGGGTGCCTGGGCAATGAATTCCTCAATGGGTACTTTCAAAAGTTGATCAGGATGTTCCATCTTTATTAGATTTAACTAGGGCCCTAGTGGATTACAGAAGGAAGTTCTTTCCGTAAAGCAAGAGAACCTGCAGTTGCACACTGAACTACAGTGATATAAACCACAAGACAGCCCCTGGGAAGGAGTCAAACTAAAACAAAGATCTCCTGTACTACAGGCCCCTCGGTTTGATCCGTCTACTCAGACCCGATTCAGGCCCAACCACTTCCACCACACAACCCATGCAGGTAATGGTCACAACACCAACCCCTGTGCCCTTAGCTCTTCCAGAAAGGTTTTTTGGAGATAGTGCCAAGTTCAACATTTTTCTTAATCAGTGCCAGCTACAGTTTTTGTGTCATGCAGCTGCATTCCCCAATGATGCAGCAAAAGTAGCTTTTATTATCTCTTATTTGGGAGGCAATGCCACTAATTGGTCTATTACGCAGGTGGAGCGCAATGACCCTATATTGTATGATTTCAACCAGTTCAAGGAAGCCTTGTGGAAACTGTTCGCCAAACACCTCTTCATGCAAGTCAGTGACAATGAGTTGCTGAATTTGCACCAGGGAAACAGGGATCTGCTGTCCTATATCGCCTCTTTCCATCGGTTGGTGGCAGAGAATGAGTGGCCCGCGGAGAAGAGGACCTCCCTCTTCTATCGTGGCCTTTGGGACGATCTCAAGGATGTTCTAGCCCAAACTGTGGAACCTCCTACGGAGTGTTCCGAGTTCATTGACCTGGTGGTACGATTGGATCACCACTTGAGTGAACGTAAGGGGAAAAATTCCGGGGTGACACACGCTTAGTGCTGCTCAAAACTGAGACAAAGGAGTCCACCATTCCCACTCATGATACACCTGAGCCCATGCAAATTGGCAATGTGTGGGGCCCACTATCTAAGGAAGAGAAAGAACGTAGGAAAAAATTTAAACTGTGTTTATACTGCAGTAAGGCAGGGCATTTTGCTCGGGAATGTCCTAAAAAGCCTACTGCTCCAAAGAAAGCCATCGGAGCGGTAATAAGGCCTGAATTCTCTCTTCCTGACCAGGCAGAAAGCTAACTGCTCAATAACTCCAGGACCATTTTATTGAGCGCTTCTTTCAATATGGTCTCACATCTTCTGGCTAATACCACCAGTCCAGTACCTCCACATCTAACTCTTATTGTGATGTTAGTGTTGTCCCCTGAGGTTCGTAAGGTCATTCCCATATTGCTTGACTCTGGGGCTACCGGAAACTTTTTAGACTTGGGTTTGGCTAAAACCCTAAATATTACGACTGTCAGAAAAGACGTCCCTGGACCAGTCAGAGCTCTGGATGGTTCAGAATTGTCCTCCGGGCTGGTCGTTTATCAAACAACACCTTTGTCCATGCTTTGTGCAAACAACCATACAGAACAAATTCAGTTTGACTTCATAGATACCCCAGTATTTGAAGCCTTTTGGGGCTACCCTGGCTTCAGTTACACAATCCCAAAATTGACTGGGCAGCAAGGACAGTGACATTGGTCTCTAAACATTGCTGGAACTCCTGTTACCAAGACAAACCATTACTAGTGACACCCTTGCATTGTGGGTCCACACATAGTACAGTTATCAAGCCGGACGACACACTGGCCATTCCTGCACTGTATAAAGACTTCCATGATGTCTTCAGTGAACAGAAGGCCACCCAGCTGCCGCCACATAGGTCATACGATTGTCGTATAGACTTGATTCCAGGGGCAACGCTACCATGTAGTAGGGTGTATGCTCTTTCTGAGCCTGAGAATCGATACCTGCGAGACTACCTGGATGATCTATTGGCTAAGGGTTTCATTCATCATTCAATGTCACCAGTATCGTCGTCTTTGTTCTTTGTGTCCAAGAAGAATCACGAGCTGTGTGCCTGTATAGATTATCGCGCAGTGAACAAAGACATTTGACTCTAAACATTGCTGGCACTCCTGTTCCCAAGACAAACCATTACTAGTGACACCCTTGCGTTGTGGGTCCACACATAGTAAGGCTACCAAGCCGGACGGCACACTGGCCATTCCTGCACCGTATGAAGATTTCTATGATGTCTTTAGTGAAAAGAAGGCCACCCAGCTGCCACCACATAGGTTATACGATTGTTGTATAGACTTGATTCCAGGGGCAACGCTACCATGTAGTAGGGTGTATGCTCTTTCTGAGCCTGAGAATCGATATCTGCAAGACTACCAGGATGATATATTGGCTATGGGTTTCATTTGTCATACAACATCACCAGTATCGTCGTCTTTGTTCTTTGAGACCAAGACGAATCGCGAGCTGTGCGCAGTGAACAAAGTGAACATAAAAAATCAGTATCCACTTCCGTTGATCCCGGTACTTTTAGGTCAGGTACGTCAGTCGACCATTTATATTAAACTCAACCACCGCCTACCACTTGATCCGAGTGATGAGGGGGGATGAGTGGAAGACGGCGTTCCGAACTAAATTCGGACTCTTCGAGTACACAGTAATGCCCTTCGGGTTGTGTAACGCTCCTGCAGCTTTTCAATTTTTCATCAATGAAGTTCTGCAGGAGTTTCTGGATATCTGTGTAGTGGTATACATAGACGACATTTTGATCTATTCGTCTTCTACTGAGGAACATATAGGGCATGTAAGAGCAGTTTTACAACAGCTTGGTGAGCATCATCTCTTCGCCAAGCTGGAAAAATGTGTTTTTCACGCTACAACTGTAGAATTCCTGGGATATGTGATCACTCCCGATGGAATTTCCATGGATACGTCCAAGGGACAAGCCATCCTGGATTGGGTAGCCCCAAGATCCATCAAGGAAGTGCAACAGTTTTTGGGCTTCGCAAATTTTTATCGGAGATTTACATCCCACTTTTCTACCGTGGTATCTCCCATACTCGTCTCCTACGAAAGGGGGTTAAGTTCCTCTGGGATGCAGAAGCTGAGAAAGCCTTCCACCATCTTAAAAACACATTCACTGAGGCACTCATTCTCCATCATTCCGACCCGGCTCAGCCATTTTTCGTGGAAGCAGACACTTCCCAAATGGCAGTGGGTGGTGTCTTGTCCCAACGAAAGTGACAGTGTAATTTTAAAAAGAGCATTTACGTGACTTTTCTTTCTCTAATAGCATAACTCTTGAATTCAAGTTGTGTCATTCATGCCTGTGTTTCAGGTTTGAGGAATTTGCTTTTGAAGGGTTTTTCACACACACAGTGAAACCAAACCAGACTGTGCCACCCCAACTGTTTAAACCCAGAGTGGACATTTGTATTTCTTGGATTGTTTTTGTTCCTTTTAGTTTAACCCTATGCATTCAGGAAAGTTATACGTGATATAATGTCCTTGTTTGTCTTTCTTGTGCATGATAAGCGCAACCACAGCTCTAACTGTAGTGTGCAACAGTGAATCTCTGTGAAGACAGCCCTGGTATTGCAGTACTTATTGTTATGGTACTCAGTTTGCGTTTTGGTAATGCAGTGTTAGTAATTGTGGCAACAGTTATTATTATCCAAGAAATGTGCTGGAGCATCCCGGTGTTCTTCTACCACTCCTGTGCCCATATCAGAAAGAGAGATTCAGTTTCAAGGAAGTTGAGTGCACTAACTCTACTATCACTCTGTCAACAATGACCTGCCCCCCGAAGATACAGGGTACCTGGCTGGACCGGCATGACGTGGCAGTGTTTTGTCTCTTTCTCTTCCACTCCCCCTTTCCTTTTGGGAACACCTGCCAGGGTTTCTGTGTCCACCAGGAAATGCTGAGAGGTGTTCCAGGAGGTCGGGGGGGCATACCATCGCCCCATGCAGACATCCTGCTTTTCAGGTGAGTGGCCTCGTCCCGACAGCTAGGCTGTTTTGTGCAGGTTTTCCACTTTTGGGCCATGCAGGGTGCCTTTGTGAGGTTGCCATTGCATTTTGCTTGGGATGTGGAAGTGCACTGTGGGTGGTGTAGTGCCATTGTGACTCCTTGCAGAGGTAGGTGGCTGTTCACAGGGGGAGGAATGTGGGCCTGTTGGTGGATTTCTGGGCATGCAGGGTGACTGGATGTAGTGATTGTGGCCTGGGTGGGGTAGAGGTCCTGGTGGCTGTTGGAGGGGTGGGGTGGTGCATGCATTACAGGTGTGATGGATATGGGGTAATTGTAGATGACTTACCCGAATCCATTCCCCCAGTGAGTCCAGTGAAGCCCTCAGGGTGCAGGATGCCAGTACCTTTTCCTCCCAGTCAGTGTAGTCGGGTGGTGTTGGTGGATGTCCTCCCCCGGTCTTCTGGACCGCAATGTTGTTTCAGGATGCCATGGACCTCACCTTTCCACGCAGATCCGTTCCATCTCTTGCGGATGTCATCCCTCGTGCGTGGATGGTGTCCCACTGCGTTGACCTTGTTGACAATGGTCTGCCATAACTCCATCTTCCTGGCGATGGGTGTGTGCTGGACATGTGCCCCGAATAATTGTGGCTCGACCTTCAGTATCTCGCCCACCATGGTCCTTAGCTCCCTTTCTGTGAAGCCTGGGTGCTTGGGGAGCCATGGTGTGTGTTGTGAGTGGTGTGTTGTGTGGATCTAGGTAAAGGTGCTGTTGTGTGGTTGGGTGTGTGATTCGTGTGTTGTGGCATTCAGTGTCTGCTTGTGGAGTTCTCAATTTCAGTTGTTCTGTTGGCAGTGCAAAGGATTGTGGGGGGGGTGTCTGTGAGTGTTTTATAGTGTTGTCGATGTGTGTCAGGTGTGTGGGTTTCAAACTTGCCAATGTGCAATTCTTACTTTTGGGTCCCATTGCTGGCCATGGCGGTCTGGACTGTCAATGGTCGT
Organism: Pleurodeles waltl; assembly: GCF_031143425.1. Taxonomy (NCBI): domain Eukaryota; kingdom Metazoa; phylum Chordata; class Amphibia; order Caudata; family Salamandridae; genus Pleurodeles; species Pleurodeles waltl. Next base: position 164,926,167 of record NC_090446.1, on the reverse strand, counting down.
TCGACTTCCACTGACCGCTGCAGTGATTTGTGCTTCATTATTTGAAGGGCGGGGAATTTGTGTGCTCGGCGGTGGCGGGGTGGGATGTCCAGCATTTTCGCCGACAAGGTCCTGGTGGTGACTGGTGGCAGGGAAAATTTTGTCGGATTCTGATTTTTGCATCTTTATATGACGGGTTTCTGTTCACCGCCAATGGTGGAATTCTGTTCACCGTCGCCACGGCAGGTGATGGTGTTTACCGCAATATTCATAATGAGGGCCACAATCTTAAAACCAGCTTTACTAAAATATGTATTTTTAAACTGTGAGCTCAGAGACCCCAAATTCCACACATCTATCTGCTTCCAAAGGGAATCTATGCTTTAATCATTTTTAAAGGTAGCCCCCATGTTAACCTATGAGAGAGATTGGCCTTGCAACAGTGAAAACCGAATTAGGCAGTATTTCACTCTCAGGATATATAAAACACATATATGTCCTACCTTAAACATACACCGCACCCTGCCCATGGGGCTACCTAAGGCCTACCTTAGGGGTGTCTTACATGTAAGAAAAGGGAAGGGTTAGGCCTGGCAAGTGGGTACACTTGCCAAGTCAAATTTGCAGTTAAAATCTGCACACACAGACACTGCAGTGGCAGGTGTGAGCCCTGTTTACAGGCCTACTAATGTAGGTGGCACAACCAGTGCTGCAGGCCCACTGTAGCATTTGATTTGCAGGCCCTGGGCACCTCTTAGGCACTGTACTAGGGACTTACCAGCTAATCAAATATGCCAATCATGGAAATCCAATTACATACACATTTTATATAGGTGCACTTGCACTTTAGTACTGGATAGCAGTGGTTAAGTGCCCAGAGTAACAAAAACAGCAAAAACACATCAACAACCTGGGACACAGAGGCAAAACGTTAGGGAAACCCAGTCCAAGGATGAAAAGTCTAACAATTTAAATATCCCAGTTCTAGATAAATAAATGTAACCTTTAGGGGAGAAGAACATGCACTTTACCACTATCTAGCAGCGGTAAAGTGGTTAGAGTCCTTACACTAACTTGGGGGCAGATTTCTGAAAAGTGGCACTGCACCGAGTGCAACATCACTTTCCTGTGTCCCTTAGCACCCCCCTATCATGTGTGCGCTGTATTTAAAATATAGCGCACCATGGCGCATAGTTTCTCATGACGCTATTGATGTACTATGCAGGAGTTGTGCCAAACTATTGGTGCTACTCCTGCAGAGTACATCGGGCCCCATTTTGAAGAATGGAAGCCCCTTTTAAATGCCTCTTAAGCAGGCATTAAAAGTGCTGTACAAAATGGTGCAAGGAAATCTCATAGGTTTCCTTACGCCATTTTTCCAGCTTCCTCAATGGGGGAACGCCCCCTTTGCATACATTATGCCTGGTGCAGGCATAATGTAGCGCAAAGGGTTACAGAGTGGCGCAATGCATGCATTGCGCCACTCTGTAAATATGGTGTGGGGTTTCGGCCTGGTTGGGCCACATTAACCTAAAAAATAATGACGTTAATATGGTGCAAGGTGGCGCTAGGGCATCATAAATATGCCCCTTGGTGTCTAGGTATTTATTTGAGTATGTTAGTGACTTGTATGTATATCCTTCATACATGTTTATAGGACTACGTCTGTGGGTGCAACAATCTGTGGTGCAGGTCCCCTAGTAGCATGTAATTCAAAAGCCCTGGGCACAGGTAGTCATTTCAACTAAGGACTTATAGATAAATTATGTATCCCAATTATAGATCAACTAATGTAATCTTCTTTAGTGGAAGAACACATGCTCCTTCCCATATTTTATTCAGTGCCAACATACCCTTCTGGTTAAACATGCACTTTAGTTGAGGAAATAAATCCTGTCAGTTTGTGAGAGTGCATGTCTAAGTGACTTTGACACTTGCTGACTGAGTGTGTGAATGGTTCTATGGTTATATAAATAAGTATGTGAGTGTTTGTGTGGGTGGGCATCTTCATATATAACTGGGTGTATGTCTGTATACATCGCTCTGTAACTGACGGAATTCTGGAAACATGAAAAACTTTATATGTCTCTCAGAGAATCAGTGCCAATATGTCTGTGCTAGTCACTATGTAAGTGGATATTTAGCTGAGTAAATGGGTGTGTGAATGGCTTTCTTGATGTCTCTCTCACTATGTCAGTCTCTATGTAGCTATATCGGTGGTGGGTACATAAGTGACTTCTTTGCACTGTAACAGAGAGTATGAGTGCCTGCCTGACTTTCTGAGTAGATGCAAATTATATACAATTCAATTATGTAGTGTAATCAGTCACTCATATCTACTTCCAATCAGATGGGTTCATTGCAGCATAGTAAAATAACTATGGCCCTCATTACAACCCTGGCGGTCAGTGATAAAGTGGCGGTAATACCGCCAAAAGGCCGGCGATTAAATAAATGGAATTATGACCAAGGCGGAAGCTGCCAACACAGACAGCCACTTTAACACTCCAACCGCCACGGCGCTAGCAACGAGCACTGAGGCGGTATCCGCCAACAGCCAGGCGGAAGACAATGTATCGCCCACTCTATTATGACACACCAATCCGCCAGCTTTTCCGGGGCGGTATCAACGCCATCAAAAGCACGGCGGAAACAGTACACAGAAGGGAAACGACTCACCTCTCAACACTCAATGGAGAACCAGGACGCCATGGAGCCCGAGCTGCACATTTTTCCAATGCTGGTCTACCTCCTCTTACACCAGGAACACGAACGGCGGTGAAGACGACCATGGTGAGTACCGCACCTAGCACACAAAGGAGGGGGGAGAAAAAAGAGAGTGACACACACATGCAACATGCAACACCCCCACCCCCAATACCATACACACAAACAGTTGCAACAACATTACGTACACACCCCTTAACCCTCAGGAATAACGCAAGGACAAAAGGAATTGATTAAAATGAGTGTAATAGTACAATTTTAGATAAATACGTCCTTAAAGCAATAAACAGTATGTACAATACATACCAATGGAGGGACAATGCCATCTCCAAAATGTCCGTGGCCCACGGAGCCATGACACATAGGCCAAGGCCATACTTGACTCCTGCCTCAATACGGAGAGAACACTGCAGGGGCATCAGGTCGAAAACACACAGGCACCTCAGGGGGACGGGGAATGGGGGGGTACCTCAGCCAGAAGATGATACAATGCCACTGCTCCTGGAAGGGGCTATATGCCCACTGCTTGGTATTGGGGAGTGCAAAGCCACAGTCTCTCTAGTGGGTGGTTTGCCCACTGCTTGGTCCTGGGAGTGCAAAGCCACAGTCTCTCTAGTGGATGCCTTCTTCCACTGGTTATGGAGGGGGCCTTGTGCCCAGTGTGCTTCATCCTTGCAAGGAGGGGGTCAGTGGATGCCTTCTTCCACTGGTTCTGGAGGGGGCTTTGTGCCCAGTGCGCTTCATCCTGGATAGTGCAAGGTCACAGTCTCTCACCTGGGTGTCACACCTACAGGTATTGCAGGGGCGGTGCAGGTGGCGGTGCTGGCAGTGGTGCAGGTAGCGGTGCTGGCCGCGGTGCAGGTGGCGGTGCCGTCAGTGGTGGGGGGAGGCTCCAGCCCTTCCCCTTCAGCCTCGGACAGCTGCCCACTGGGGCTGCTGCTGCTGCAAGTGGTGCTGCTGGCGGTGCAGGTGAGGGTGCTGGCTGCGGTGCCAGCAGCGGTGCTGGGGGCGGTGCAGTTGGCAATGCAGGCCACAATGCAGGTGGCAGTGCTGTTGGTGGTGGGGGAAGCTCCAGCCCTTCCCCTGCAGCCTCGGACAGCTGAAGTGCCATGGCTAGTGTTGTGTTCCTCTTCCTGCCCTTGGCAGATGGTGGTGGTTCCTTGCTTCTGCCAGCTGGTGTTCCCTTCCTACCCTTGCTGGCTGGTGGTGCCTCCTTCCGTTGCTGGCTGGTGGTGCCTCTTTCCCCTTTCTGGCTGGTGGTGCCTCCTTCCCCTTGTTGGCTGGTGTACCCTTCTTGCCCTTGCTAGGTGGTGGCCCCTTCTTGCCCTTGGCAGGTGGTGCAGGCTGATGGGTGGCTTCTTGGAGCCTCTCATACCTGCAGTAGCTGCAGAAACTACAGTAGCCGTGTAATGGGTGGCTGAGGCCCTGGGCTGGGTTCTGGCCACCCTGGCCCGAAGTGAAGGACGGGGGGGAGGCGCAGGGAATAGGTCAATGGTGGCAAGGAAAAGCTTCTTAGGGTCACTGGGGCGGGAAAAGGGTGAAGGTTTGGGAGTGGAGGAAGAGGGAGTGGTTGTAGGAGGTGTCTGTCTGCTGTGTTTGGGTGCAGGTGCATTGCCTGAATGCTGTTGTGAGGTGGATGGCTGTTGGGTGTCTGAGTGTTTGCAATTGTCTACTTTGGGAGGAGGGGGCACAGACACAGTGGGAGAGGACACAGGGGACGTGTACATGGATGTGGGGGTGGTGACTGCCAGTGAGGGGCGTGTTGTGATAGGTGTGCTGGTGATGGAGGTAGTGGATGAGGATATAGTGCATGCAGGTGTGAGTGGAGACGATACTGGGAGGGAGATGGATGAGGAGGAGGAGGGGGACACAGTGGAGGCAGTGGATGTTGGTGTGTCTGCAACTGGACGGTGCTTGTGTGAGTGCCTGTGGGATGAAGTGTGGTGCTTCTGTTTACCTGAGCCACTTCTGTGTGTTGATTTGGGTGCATGCAGGTCTGAAGGTGTGCTTCGGATAGGCTGGGGTTGAGGGGATTGGGACTGGGTAGTTGAAGTTGGAGGGGGAGGCTGGAGACAGGGACAATGGCTGCCATCAGTGAGTTGGCCAGAGCCTGGAATGCTCTCTGTTGGGCCGCCACACCAAAGTGAATGCCCTCCAGGTATGCATGTGTTTGTTGCAAATGCCCTGCTAGACCCTGGATGGCATTCAGTATGGTTGACTGCCCAACAGAGAGAGATCTCAGGAGGTCAATAGCCTCCTCACTGAGGCAGCAGGGCTGACTGGGGCAGGCCCTGAGGTGCCTGGGGCAAAGGAGATGCCCACCGTCCTGGGTAAGCGGCATGGGAAACACGCTGAGGGACTGCTGGGAGGGCGGTGCTGGTACGGGGGTGGCGGCTGTACCTGTAGCTGGGGTAGGCACAGAGGTGTCCGCCACCGCCAAGAAGCTTCCATCGGAGGAGGAGTCGCTGTCAGTACTGTCCCCTCCTGTCTCCGTTGTGGTGCTAACCTCACCCTCTGTCCCACTGGTGCACTCCCCTTCGGTGGATTCGGCCTCCAGGCCCATGTGGGATTCAGCTCCCTCCGCCAGTGGTGCCTCTGCTCCTCTGCCAGATGATGCTGATGTACACAAGGACAGGGTGACAAAACAAAAAGGGTGGGGAAGAGACAGATGATACACTTAGTCAATGCCAGGAACAACACTACTCACAGGGAACAGCCCTATGCACTAGGCCATGCACTACCAGTTACAAAGCTAGTCACCAGGCCATGGGGTACAATGCCTAACGCCATTAGCTGCACACCTGAAACCCACAGGACCCTGCCCAGTAGTAGATGCCCACTAACATAATTGGGGTTAGAGTGCATCTGAGCTGGCCCATCATGGAATGTACCCTGCCATGTTTGCCCTGGCCTAGGGGCACGCACAGCCCACATCCGCCCACCCAGGTAACACCTTAACTTGCGCAAAGTCATAATTCTGAATCTGTACTCACCCACTTGTCCCTCCTCACAGGTCAGGCGACTGCCATTTCAGGGGGGCACTGGCCATGGCACCTAACTGCTTCACAGCAGACATAGACACATCAACGGACCTACACGTTCACATACTGTTTCTGTAAAAAAAAAAAGCATATTAGTCTGAGTATATGTTTGAATAATACCATCTGCTCATGGTTTTTTACCCTAGAGTTCAACCGATGCGGAAGAATAGGAGATGGAGACATATCCCAGTGTACAGACCCCTGGTGGACCTGGCAACAATGGAGGACAGGCACATTATCCTAACCTACAGACTTGATAGGGCCACAATCCAAGAGCTGTGTGCCCAATTGGAGCCAGACCTGATTTAAGCTATCCGCCACCCCACAGGTATCCCCATTCTAGTGCAGGTCCTGTCAGTGCTCCAATTCTTGGCAAGTGGTTCTTTCCAAGTGACAGTGGCCATGACATCAGGGATGTCACAGCCTATGTTCTCAAACGTGCTGACCAGAGTGTTGTCTGCCCTGATGACATGCGCAGCTACATCGTATTCCCCCAGGTGGATGATTTAGCCACAGTGAAGGCTGACTTCTATGCAATGGGATATATCCCCAACACAATTGGTGCTATTGATGGTACACATATTGCCTTTGCCCCCCCCCGGTGAAATGAACAGGTGTTCAGAAATAGAAAGAGCTTTCACTCTCGAACTCTCTCTCAAACGCACTCTGAATGTGCAGATGGTGTGTTTGGCGGACCAGTACATCTCCCATGTCAATGCAAAGTATCCTGGCTCTGTGAATGATGACTTTATCTTGAGGAATACCAGCATCCCATATGTGATGTCTCAACTCGAGAGGCACAGGGTGTGGCTAATAGGTGAGCCCATGGTCCCCACACAGTTGATGTAGGTATATGGGTGTGGGGTTGGCCCTTAAGGTGAGTGTCTGGCTAACAGGTATCCCTCGATATTTGCAGGTGACTCGGGTTACCCCAACCTTCCATGGCTACTGACCCCAGTGAGGAATGCCAGGACAAGGGCAGAGGAACATTACAATGAGGCACATGGGTGAACAAGGAGGATCATTGACCGCACCTTTGGCCTCCTGAAGGTCAGATTCTGGTGCCTCCATCTGACAAGTGAATCCCTGTACTACTCACCCAAGAAGGTGTGCCAGATCATCGTTGCATATTGCATGTTGTACAACCTGGCCTTGAAATGCCAGATACCTTTTCTGCCGGAGGATGAGGTTGAAGATGGGCATGTGGCAGCGGTGGAGCCTGTGGACAGTGACGAAGAGAAGGCAGAGGAAGAGGATGTGGAAAACAGAACTACTATAATTCAACAGTACTTCCAGTGACACACAGGTAAGACACTGTAACTTCACCTTCCATTGCAGTTTTTTGTTGGACATTGTACATGCAGCCTGAATTTCCGATTTCTGTGGCCACTTACTGTACCCCTTGGCATTTCTATTTTTAGATATCTGTGCCCCACTCTGGCTCCTGGTGTGTTTACTGCTGCCCACTACAAGTCATACCTATTCATATGTAACTGTACATTTGAATTGCAATGTTTACAGCTTGTTAAACTAATACATATTTCAATCAATTGACAGACTCCATACTTGTATTAGTTCTAAGGGTGTTTATTTCTGTGATAATAAGTGTAGGGTGTATTGCAGTGGGCTGGGTTGATGGTGGAGGAATGTCCAGGGTAACGTTTCAGTCTATTTGTATCACAGGTGCATTGTCAAAGAGGGCATAGGATGTGGAGCAATGGCAGTTCAAGGTGAACAGGGTGACAGAGTGGGACACAAGGGTGACATTCAGGGGAGTCTTATTTCTTGGCGGGGGTCTTGGCAATGTTCTCTGGCTTCTGCCTGGATCACAGGGTCCTTTTGCATGATGGTTCTCCTTCTGCAGGGGGTTGGATGCTAGTGGCCTGTTGTTCCTGTGGCGGGGCCTCCTGTCCACTAGCGGCAGCAGAGGTGGAGGGCTGTTCATCGGTGTGGCTAGTGTCAGGGTCCCGTTGGTGTGCCACTGCCTCCCTCATGGTGTTGGCCATGTCTGCCAGCACCCCTGCAAGGGTGACCAGGTGGTGTGGAAGTCTCGCAGATCCTCCCTGATCCCCAGGTACTGTCCCTCCTGCAGCCTCTGGGTCTCCTGGAGCTTGGCCAGTATCTGGCCCATGGTCTCCCCGGATGGTGGTATGCTCCCAGGATGTTGGTGAGTGCCTTGTGGAGAGTCGGTTCCCTGGGCCTGTCCTCCCCCTGTCTCATAGCAGTCCTCCCAGCTTCCCTGTTGTCCTGTGCCTCTGTCCCGTGAACCGTGTGCCCACTGCCACTAACCCCAGGTCCCTGATCGTCCTGTGTTTGTGGGGTTGCCTGGGGTCCCTGTAGTGGTGGACACAAATCTGATTGACGTGTCCTGGGGATAGAGGGATGGACCTGCTGGGTGCATGCTGTAGTGGTGTTTCCTGAGGGGGAGGCTCTGTGATGGTTTGGGAATGTGGCTGTGTCACCGACTGTCCAGAGGTCCCTGATGGGCCAGGTTGGTCAACCTGATCCAGGCGTGCAGAGCTGCTGTCATCACTGTGGGCCTCTACGGGGGGCTTGGATGTTGCTGGTACCTCTTCTCTGGTGACGTTGTGTGGGGGTCCTGTGGGGTGTAAATGCAGTATTATTGTTTCTGCGTGTGACATCTTTTGCACAGGTATGTTCCCCTCTATGGTTGTTATTACCAAGGCAGCTTTGACTTGTATGAGTTGTGATTTCTCACCTCCTTCCTCTCCGAAAGAACCCAAAGAGTTCGCCTCCCTCCTTTCCAGTCTACAGCCACCAAGATCATCTGTGGGGTCCCCCAAGGATCCTCCCTCAGCCCCACCCTCTTCAACATCTACATGGCTCCTCTCGCCAACATCCTCCGCCCACACGGCATCACCATCATTTCATACGCTGACGACACCCAGCTCATCATCTCCCTCACTAGGAACCCAGCCACTGCCAAGAATAACCTGCATGCCCGACTTCTCTACATCGCCAACTGGATGTCAGCAAGCCACCTCAAATTGAACTCAGACAAAATAGAGATCATCATCTTCAGCCCGAACAAGGCAGCATGGAACGACTCTTGGTGGCCCATCACCCTCGGACCACCCCCAACACCGACCACCCATGCATGCAACCTTGGCATCATACTGGACCCGTCTCTCTCCATGACCCAGCAAATCAATGCCATATCATCCTCCTACTTCAACACCCTTCGCATGCTACGCAAGACTTTCAGGTGGATCCCTTTAGAAACAAGAAGAACAGTCACCCACGCCCTCATAAGCAGCAGACTGGACTATGGCAACGCCCTCTATGCAGGGACCACAGCCAAGCTTCAATGAAAACTCCAGCGAATCCAGAACGCAGCCACACGTCTCATCGTCAACCTCCCTCACCACGAACACATATGCACCCACCTCAGACCCTACACTGGCTGCCCATCAACAAAAGGATCATTTTCAAATCCTTGTCCAAGCTCACAAAGCCCTCTACGACACTGGACCGGCCTACCTCAACAAACGAGTCAAACTCCACATACCAACTCGACAGCTCCGCTCAGCAGACCTCGCCCTCGCTACAGTCCCCCGCATCCAACGCACCACCCCGTCGCCAAGACCTGGAACTCCCTCCCCACCAACCTACGCAAGACCCAGGACCGCCTAACCTTCAGAAAGCACCTAAAAACATGGCTTTTTGAGCAGTAACCGCCCCACCCCACCTCTCCCAGCAGCTTCAGACCCTACCGGTTGAGGAGTACGCTTAAGAAATTATTTGATTGATTGATTGATTGATTTGGTTGGCTAATTGATTGTCACTAGTGTGCATGCTGTGGTGATGGGTGTTCATGCAGGTCTGTGATGGGGAACCATGCATTGGTGTAGCATGCAGGGCTTGGTATTGGGATGGGTGGGTTGTGATGGTGGGGTATATGTGAGGTGGTGGAGTGATGTGGTGAGGGTAGGCGTAGGAGTTTGTGATGGCATGCAGGTGGGGGGATAAAGTAGTAAAGATTTGACTTACCAGAGTCCAGTCCTCCTGCTACTCCTACCAGGCCCTCAGGATGCATGATCGCCAAGACTTGCTCCTCCCATGTTGTTAGTTGTGGGGGAGGAATTGGGGGTTCACGTCCGGTCCTCTGTACAGCTATCTGGTGTCTTGCTACCACGGAACGCACCTTCCCCTGTAGGTCATTCCATCTCTTCCTGATTTCATCCCTTGTTCTGGGGTGCTGTCCCACAGCGTCGACCCTGTCCATGACTCTCTGCCATAGCTCCATCTTCCTAGCAATGGACGTCTGCTGCACCTGTGATCCGAATAGCTGTGGCTCTACCTGGATGATTTCCTCCACCATGACCCTTAGCTCCTCCTCTGAGAACCCGGGGTGTCTTTGTGGTGCCATGGGTGTAGTGTGAGCGGTGTGTGTGAGGGTGTGTGGGGGGATGTGTTGGGGTGTATGCTGTGTGGTGCCTGGATGGGGTATGGGTGAAGGTGTTTTGTGGCTCTGATTCAGTGGGTGCTCCTGTCTTGTCTCTCTCTCAATTGTCATTTTTTTTTGTCGTAAAGGGTTGTGGATAGTGTGTGTGTTTTATATTGGTGTGGGTGTGGTGTGTGTATATGTGTCAGATGTGTGTAGTTTGAATTGTCCAATGGGGTGTTGTTTTGTTAGGTTGTGCGTGGTGGTCTGTACTGCCAATGGTTTACCGCGGTTGAATGTCCACTGCAGTGATTCATGGGTCATGATGCTGTGGGCGTAGTTCTATTGGCATAACGGTGTGGGTTTGGATACCAACAGTTTATGACTCACCTTTGGGCTGGCAGACTTGTGTGTGTGTCTGTATAGTGGCGGATTTCCATGTGTGGGTCATAATACGCATAGCGGTATACCGCCGCAGTCAGGGTATGTTGGCAGCAGACAGCATGGCCGTAAGCGGCACTTACCACCAATGTCATAATGAGGGCCAATACTTGGTATTCAGACATTTGTCCTCCATTGCTGCTCACTATGGTTTTCTTTACTATCAACATTCACCCTACCTTTTATTTTACTTTTACAGTTGTATATAGCTCACTCATTTTCTCTGACCATATATACACTCATATCTTTTTATATAAATATACTTTTAAAAAGTAGACTGTAATTGGCATACCTTTGAAATGTCTTTGCTGTTCTCCAACTTTTTTCTCTGTACCACTTATAATCTCCTGTCTGTAAAAATCGTCATAAGTACAGGAATTGTATACCACTCTCAGTAAAAAGGAACCATTAATGTCAACCATTCCCACTCTGCTTTCAGTGATAGTGATGTAGTAAGCAAACCACAACCTTTGTTTCATATTTTATTGTTATTATACCACAGCTTAATGGTCACTCTTTTTTAAGACTCCTGTTAAGAAGTCCAATTTGGTAGTGGGTTTGAGTGGATTGACGGATCTGCAGTGGTGCTTAGCTCAAACTCCCCCCCACCCTGTGTAAAATCACAGTGGATCCGCAAACCCACATGGGAACCGGTTAAACCATTTGACAATCTGCTGTTGAAGCATGGCTGAAACTGTATTTTGACTGTTGCGTTAGCAGATTCTTGCCATTGAACAGTGGGGGCTTCTTTTCGTATCTCCAATTTTTGTTTGTTACGGCCTCTGCCAGAGTCTTGCAAAGAGGAGATTTATGAAACTCAAACGAATGGCAGAACTTGAGGCCTTACAATTTGATCATATGGAACAAAAACAGCCAATAGAAACACAAAACAAGATGTAGCAGCTTCTGAAAGAAAACACACTCCCAACAGCAATGTTTCCATACCACTCTGCTTTCAAATTAACAGTTACGTCCTTTGTGTTCCCTTACCTCCAAGCTCTTGTAGCTCCATTTCCATAGTGACCCTGTTTCAAACATTCTCTGCTAGCACTAGGTCAAAGGTTCATAACACTTTCTGTCAGCAGCATACTAACTTCAAATTCAACTGTAGCAGGTGTGGTTGACTATTTGGAATTATAAGCATAACCCAACAGCATAACTTTTCTTTTATTTTTGAAAGCCAATCACACATGTACTTTTTTCTCTCCAAAATCACACTCTAGTTTTAGCCACCTGCATGTTTGCACCATCCAATCAAGTATGTTTTCTATTTTTATTTTAGGTGATGTCCTCCACCACAACTACCTTTCATTTTGAAAACTGACCCATTATGCTGCAAATTTTCCTGTGTGCTACACCGGCTTACCTCCAAAATTGTTACAGTGTGGATTGTGAGTCATAGTTTTGTGTTTTGGGACAGAGAGGGTTAGAAAGAGAGGCATTGACAGGGACTTGGGTTTTCCTAATGTATGCACTACTTGGATTGGCCAGAGAGGGTTAAAATGGCATCAATTGCTGCCTCTGGTTGAAAGCATTATGGATTGCTAACATCCAGACCTCATGATTGTGCACTGAGGTGGCAATGACCTGGGCACAATTACTTGGCTAGGTCTGGAAATCCTAATGAAGGATACCTTTGGTAAATTAATTGCACTTTCCCATACACTGTCTTGGTGTTTTCCAACGTTTGCCAAAGGAAGACGTGGAAGTGGTGAAACAAAGTCTGCCCTCTGATGGACAAATGAAGGAAACATGTCAATGTAACTGTTTCCACATTACTCAGAGACCACAACATGAGGATCTATTTATAACATCAATTTGGGATTTTATATTGGTGGAATACTTAGAAACAATTCAGTTCATTTCACAGAGAAAGGCAACAAGGTGTTCCTCAACAACCAGAAAGACTGCATTCTGTTTTAAGTGTAGTTTTCAGGTACACATCATAAACACAAAGGCTCTTTTTAGCGACAATCCTTTTTCAAAACACTGGTTTCTTCAGTTTTTAATTCCTTTCTTTTTTAAATCTCATGAGGATCCATCGCAGATTCACAAACCAAAAGCATACATCCAATACACAACAGCAACACCTAAGGATGTGTGAATGGTTTTTTGAGTGTGTGAGTGGTTGTGTAGAGAGTCTGTGAGTGCTTGAGTGGGTATGTGAATGGCACTGTCAATGTTTGTGTTAATCTGTGAGAGATTCTGTGAGTGTCTGTGAATGTGTGTGTTAGTGGGTGTATGAGTATTTCTCGGTCTGTCAGTGGGTGTTTAGTTATAGTTAGGATTCCCAGGTATAGGATTCCACAGAATGTTGTTTGCTAATAACTTGGTGGAAGATGGAAAGTTTTGCAGTAAGTGGTCAAGGAAGTGTTGAGGTCACAAGAGGAGTTTCACGTTTGAGACAGCAATGCAGCACACATACTCAACAGTATTTCCCATGTCAATGCACCTCTCTCCAGTCCACAGTGCTGAATGCCAGGCATCAGCGTTATCATCAATTATCATCAAGGTTTCCCTTTGAAGTCTTTGAAGATGAACTTCCTTCATCAGACTGTTGAATTAGTGCCTGAGTCTTTCTATTCTCCTTCTGACTCTGAGTAACTCTGTCCTAGTCCCGACCCGTGCGAGATAGACCTGTAATGCACTGCTGTTGAAGAACAAGTAGAGAAACAGAATTGGAGTATTTTGTTGTGTAGTAGATTTGTGTTTGTTATCTAAAGTGATTGGTCTGGTCTCTGAAGAACCAAAACAAAGTAGTGGTAACTTTCACTAAGTTTGATAGGGCCAATCACCTTCAAGAAAAATGATCACCCATCAGGCCCCAACTATTTCAAATCATCAAAATTAAGTTTATTAATTACTTGAACACCTTCCACCACTGTCTGCCACCACAAAAAATATCAATCATCACTCACAATCACTCAATAATATTTCATCACTCATTGGTGCAATAGTTAATAGCTACCTCTTCCAATCCAAGCAATGTGGTAGGTACACAATTGTTTCTCCTCTTTGATGCAAGCAACACATTGGAATTTGGCATTGGCACTGGCATCAGCGTTATAAATCAATGATCTTCTGGGGAAGCCCTGCTAGGTGAAATTAAAAAGGATAGCATGTGAGGGAGGCAGACATTGTCTCCAATGTCCTGAAGGGAATGTGGAAGCTTCTTCACTGTACACTGGTCCAACTCCAATTTGGCCGTACATATGACTAAACAATGATGGGGCAGCATAAATCAGACACAAACATAATGTTCCATTAGCTACATCTTTGTTTTGGGCAAAGAAAGAAGTTTAACAATACATATTTGACAAATACTACGGTGGCATACTCTTTCAGGTAAGTCCAGTTTGTCCTCATACTCAGGTGGTTAACCTTGAAGTTAGCCAGCTAACAAACTTAATTCTGACCAATCATCCTCCTCCTCCTCATGTACTGTTTAACGAACAATGTAATTGAGTAGTAGGAAATGTTGGTTCATTTTGATTATGGGCAATCTTTCCACGTTTTGAGGCAACAGACTTGTCCTTCTTACTGTGACAACTGCGACAGCAGCACTGAACACACACTCAGCAGACACCCTGGCTACAGGACTGGCCGTTGGCATATCTTTTCATACCAATACACCAATGGGTTTTGATCCCCATAGATCTCTTTTGGGTCATTCAGATCCTCTGGAAAATCCTCTTAACGGTCATTGGTGCTGCCACTTGCTTGACCTTTTTTGCCTTTGCCTCTGCACTGGACTTAGAACATGCCACTTGAAACCAGCCCATTGCTGAGGTCGGGCTCAATTCTTCTGTTCCTGTAGTTGTGTTTTTTGCAGGTGTTCTTGTTGCCGGTGTTGGATGCTGTGAGACAAGACTGCCATCTCTGAAAGTTGAAGACGGCACCCCAGAACGTCTGCCAGGAGAGGGACTCTTGTATTTTGAGACATCCCCTTCAGAAAAAGGAATGGAAGTGTCCAGAATATATTTGTACCATGGATCAAGTGGTGTGGCACATATGTACTCTTTGGACAACATGATGTAATTTTGCAGTCTTGCATTGCAAGCTCAGCAAAGGATTAGGCTTTCAACCAAGGCATGCACATCTGCATTTTCGTTCATACCTGTGACTGGGAACCATTCAAACACCTTCTTTAGCTTGTCCTGTAGCAAATGCAACAATGACAAAGCTTGGCCCAATGTACTGTTTGCCTTGCTAACTTTGAATGTGAAAACCTCAAAAAGGAGTAGCATCTCTGTCAGACATTTGGCTAGGCTAGGCTAGGCCCCATTTGTTCGCATCCATGGTCATAGCTTTCCCAATTGCATCCCCTCCTCTTCGAATGATATAGTCATTGATCTGTCTGTACTGCTCAAACAAATGTTTCAACATGTCGTAGATCAAGTTCCAACGTGTTGGCACCTCCTGTATGAATACTTTAACTTGTACTCTATTAGCACACTGAATAATCCACAACTTGGAACAAAAATATTAAAACAAAAGGCTTCTCACACTAAACAACAGCTTGAAAGGTCCATTGGAGTATAAAATCTGCTCAAAAACATCTTTTTGAGTAGATTTAGTTGCTTCACGAGTAGAGAATCTGCTCAAAGTGCACCTGTGGTTGCTCACGCTCGCGAGCGGCACTATAATGGTGTTGTCATGGCCAGAAGACGTAGGAGTGGGCATGAAATCTTGCGCGCACTCACTCACCTGGGAATATCATGGCGCTTACAGGCACGCATCAAAAACAATTCTAACCCACACTGATGGTAAAAAAAAATCCGCCATGCGCAGGATGATGGAATTTTGGGAATTCCTTATTACTCTGCATAGCGCAGAGTGCCTAAATTCTGCAAACTATGTGAGCGGAGAGGATTTTACTGCCTGTATTAAATGGATGATAAAATAGTTATAAGTTTCTATATGTTTCTTTAAAATGTACAGACTACATCTATCTCTGGAGCACTGTGGTACTTAAAATACATTTAAAAAAATAAACGTTAAAAAATTAAACCTACCCATTTCTACGCTGGATTTTACAAATATAGTATACTACAGTGTATTGTCTATTTTATCATATTTAACTGTGCACAAAAAGTCTACAGTGTACCATAGAAATATGTACATTTGCTAAGAAGTAAAAAAAAAGTGCAGATCTTCCTAAACTGCTGTAAAAAATGTATAGAGAATTATACATACATTTTTCTGCCTACTACAACCTTAATATAGTGGTAATAGATAGTGTATTGTCTATTTTATCATATTTAATTGTGCACAAAAAGTTTACGGTGTACCATAGAAATAGGTACATTTGCTAAGAAGTAAAAAAAAAAATGCAGATCTACCTACACTGCTGTAAAAATGTATAGAAAATTATACATACATTTTTCTGCCTACTACAACCTTAATATAGTGGTCATAGATAGGGAACAGCAATAAAACCTACCACTTATCTAAGACCCAAACTCAGAATCCAGCGCAACACAGAATGCAGCCAAACTGTGATAATCCCTACATGGCTGCCTTTTATGTTTGACAAAAACACAGCCATTAGCAAATCACATACTGCCTTCACATCTGCATGTGCCACGGTATGCCACAAACTTACCATGGGATACTGTGGCACAATATATAGCTATGTTTTATAAAACTTCTATTTTTAACACTATTTACACTATTCACACATACTGCCTAAAATTACCAGTTACATTTTATAATGTTTATTCCTGCCACATTACATCTACATCCAGTCACACACTTTCACCCTACATCTGTTTCATTTACCACACTCCACTCTACAACAATTCACTCTATGCCATTTCAATTCATGCCACTCCACTCTACCCTACCGGTACGTTATTGTACTCTACTTTACTGAGCTCTACACCACTGCACTCTATGCCACTACACTCTATGCTATTCTACTATATAATGCTCCACTCCACACCACCTAACTCTATGTTATTATACTATATGTGACTCCACCCTACGTCACTCAACGTTATTCCACTCTACACCCCTTCACTCTACTCCACTGTCTGCCACTCCACTCTGTCACTCCACTCTATGCCACTCCACTCTACACATTTCCTCTGTATGATACTCCACTGTACAACACTCCACTCTACGCCACTCCACCGCACGCTTTTACACTATATGCCACTAAGGTGTACCCCATTACACTCTACCCTGCTCCACTCTACAACACTCCTTTCTACAGTATTGCATTCTTCAACATTCAACTGTATGCTACTCCATTCTATGCTATTCCAATGTGCACCATTATACTGTACCTCACACCATCTACTCCACTCTCATGTACGCTACTCCACTGTATGCCACACCACTCTGTTTTTCCACTCTAAGCCACCCCACTGCAGTGTATGCTATTCCACTGTACACCTCTCCATTGTGTGCCACTCCATGATATGCTAATCAACTGTACACCATTACACTGTCCTTCACTACTCTCTATGCTACTCAACATTTCGCCACTCTTCGACTACAGGCTATTCAATTAGACTGTATACCACTACACTGTACCTCACACCATCTGCCAACTCTCCTCTATATTACCTCACTGTTTACCACTCCATTCTATGATATTTCACTCAAAGCCACTCCACTTTATGCCACTCCAGTCTACATCACCCCACTCTACGCTGTTCCACTGTATGCCACTCCAATCTATACCACTGCCCTGTGCACCAATCCACTCTACGCTATTCTACTCTATACTGTTCTACTGTATGACACTTCATTCTAAGCCACCCTAATCTATGGTATTCCACTATATACCACTCAGCTCTGTGTCACTACACTGTATGCCAATAAGATCACTGTTATTCCACTGTACTCAACTCTATGCTACTTCACAATGTGCCACTCCTCTATTCACCACTTCCCTGTATGCTACTATGCTCTATGCTTTTCCACTGTTTGACAGTCCACAGTGAACGCCACTACAGTCTACCCCACTGCACTCTGCAACATTCCACTTTATGGTATTCCACTCTACAACACTTCACTCTATGCCATTTCACTTCATGCCACTCAACTCTATCGAACTCCATTCTATGCTATTCTACTATATGCCACAACACTGTATCACACTCGTTACTACGTCAATGCACTGTACACCACTCCACTGTACGCTATCCCACTGTATATTGCTCCACTGTATGGTATTTGAGCAGTGCTTAGTTTATAAAAGAAGTGTCGGTACCAGACGCTATACTTAGAACCCTGGTGCAAATAAACATCGGGCAGTGAATAACAGGGCTCTGTATTTTAGATTAGAAGCCACCTCATGCCACTTTAAGCCACTACCAGTCACTCCTGGCTCCATTAGCTTAGTCTTGCACGTTCCTGCTTTCTCCCTTTCTGACATTTTCTCCATCTTTCTCTTCCTCTGTCTTTCTGATTGGTGAGTTTTCCTCTCTCCTATCATTGGGATATCTGAAAAGGAAAACGTAGTGCTGGTCCCAAAAAAAAGTTTAATTGGCTCTCACCAGCAGCCACCGGCTCAAATTAGGCACTGCAATCCAGTCTACGCCAATTCACTCTACACTATTCCACTAGATGCAACTCCTCTGTATGACACTCCACTCTATGCTTTTTCACTCCATGCTACTCCATTCTAAGGTGCTCCACTATATGCCACTCTACTATATGGTATTCTGTTGTACGTCAATTCACTCTACAGCACTCCACTCCATTCCACTGACCTGTACCCCACTCTGCTCTATGCCAGTCCACTCTATGCCACTCCACTCTATATCTCTCCATTGTATGACACTCCACTGTATGCTACTCTATTGTTTCCTACTCCACTCTATGCTATTCCACTGTATGCAACTTCCATTTTCCCACTCTACTCTATGTTTTTCTGCACTATGCTACTCCACTCTACACCACTCCACCACTTTATTCTGGTCTACGCCAACCTACTGGATGCCACTCCATTCTATGCTATTTCACTGTTTGTGACTCTAGTCTCGCCATTCCACTCTACACTATTCCACTCTCCACCACTCCACTCTACCCCAATTCACAGTACACAACTCCACTACACTCTACTTCACTGTATGCTACTCCACTCTATGCCTAGCCACTCTACACCACTCAACTATACACTATTCCACTGCACTTTATGCCACTCCACTGTATGCTACTTTACTGTATGCTAATACACTCTACCGCACACCACTTTATGCTGCTCCCCTCTTTGCCACTCCAAGGAATACTATTCTACTGTACATCACTCTATTCTACACTACCATATTCTACAACACTCCACTGTGCACAACTACACTACATGCCACTTAACTCTATGTTATTCCACTCTATACACTTCACTCTACCTTGCTCCACTGTATGCCACTCTACTGTATTCTATTTCACTGTACACTACTCCACTGTACCCCACTTCACTCTTTGCCACTCCACTGTATGTTCCAATCTATTCCACTCCAGTCTATGCCACTAAACTAAACTATATGCTATTACACTATATGACATTTCACTCTATGCTACCTCCCCATATCCCATGGCACTGTACGCTATTGCACTGGACGTTATTCCACTCTATCCCAGTCCACTGTATGCTACTACACTCTAAGCCACTCCACTGTATGCCATATTACACTGTAACTCACTCAACTGTATGCTGCTTCACTGTATGCCACTCCACTCTACAGCACTCCACTGTATGCTGTTCCACTTCATACCACTCCACTGTATGTCACTGCAGTCAATGCCACTCCACTGTATGTCACTCCATTCTTTGACACTGCGCTCTATACTTTTACATTATACCTAATTCCACTCTACGCCACTCCACTCTATGCTATTCCACTCTATCCCACTTCACTACATGCCATTCCACTGTATGGTATTGCAATTTATGCCACTCCGCTCTATGTACTCCAATGTAAGCTACTCCATTCTACCCCACCCCACTCCACTCTACCCAACTCCACTCCATGCCACTCCACTGTTCTCCAGTCAACAAAACCATGCTCCACTCAAAAGCAGTTTATGCTCCTCCACTGTACCACATTTCACTCCACTCTCTGGCACTGCACTGTACAATCATGTACTCATGTCAATACCAGTGTACACCACTTTAATCTATAGCACTTTACAACACTGTATTATACTCCACAACACTCTACGCAATTCCCTCTGCACAGCTCCACCCCAGTTAATATACTCTACTCTTTGAGAACTTATTCCACTGTACTCCACTGTACTTCACTACTGCACTCTACACCGCTCCACTGTATGTTACTCTGTGCCACTAAACTGTACAATAGTCTATTCCACTCCAACCTAACGTAGTGTACAGCATTTGACTCTACTCATGCCACTCCACTGTCAACACTTTCATCCTCTCCGTGACACTCTACTCTACTCCACTCTACAACACTTTCTGACACTCTACAAAACACACTTCCCTCCATTGTACCACACACCACTCTACTCTACCACATTCAACTCCACAGTATACTATGTCATTCTACTCTACTCAGCTCCATGCCCCTTTACTCTATAACACAATAGTCCATTCTATTCTACATCACTTCACTGGAATTCCACTGCACTGTTCTCCACTGAGCAATAACTTACCACACTTGATGGCACTGTACAACACTCCACTCTGTGCTTCCCCACTGTACCACACTACCCAATTGGTCTCTACAAGACTCTATCACACTATGTGCCACTATACAGCATTATATGCCACTATATGCCTCTACAACACACTGTACACCCAATGCCCCTGCTCCACAGCGTATAACACCTTGAAATTATTATTAATTGTGCACCTCCATACACAGTGTATTCAACTTGGTAGTCACACTACATTAACTATTACTTGCACCTTCTGCATGCACTGCTTATACTCTTTTTTATTATAGCATTTATACCATCTAAAATAATGGTATTTAAAATAACAGTTACAACATCACAAATCACATCTTTTGAGAGAACACATTACATAGTGATGTAATAGGGGAGATAATTAGCAGTGCATGTGGGGCAAAAGTTATAGTTACCTTAAGGCATGAATCATAGTTTCTAAAGACAAATATATCTGGTGAATTTCAGTGTTTCTTTAGTGTTTATGTTGGCACTGAATTTTTCACTTCACTATAATGTCACTAACCTTTCTTTTTTTCAGTGAATTTCTAGGGTTGTAAAGCCAACTCTCCTTCCACGCACAGCCTGTGGGCCCGACCCCTTCTGCCTTGCACATCTTGTAGTTTGCTGGCAGCGCCTGGCCACTGTACATGCACAGTCTTGTCATAAATTATGCCATTAAACCTGTGATAAGTATTGTTAGGGATGCTATGATTTAGCATGCTAGAAGTGATGTTACATGAATGGGTATAAGCAGTGCATGTTAAAGCCTGAGTAGTGTAGAGTGGAATAGCATAGAGTATCATACAGTGGAGTGGCATGAGGTTGAGTGGCATAGAGTTGAGTGGTGTTTAGTGAGAGACGTAGAGTAGCATACAACCAAGTGGTATAGAGTGGAATAGCTTAGAGTGGACTGATGTAAGGTGGAGGGGTATAAAATGGACGGGCATACAGTAGAATGGCATAGAGAGGCGTGGTATAGAGTGGAATAGCATAGAAGGGAGTTGAGTAAAACAGAGTGGCATGAAGTTGTGTGGTATAGAGTGAAGTTGCCTAGAGTAGAGTGGCACAGAGTCAAATAGCATAGAGTGGAATGGCATTGAGTGGAGTGGCATACAGTAGATTGGTGCACAATACAGTGATGTGAAGTGAAGTGGCATGGATTGGAATAATGTAGAGTGCAGTGACGTACAGTGGGGAAGAGTCAAGTGGCGTGTAGTGCAATAGTGTAGAGTGGAGGAGCATGCAGGGGAGTTGCATTGAATGCAGGGGTGCACAGTAGACTGGGGTAGAGTGGAGTGGCATAGAGGTGAATAATGTAGAGTGGGGTGACATACAGTGGGGTGGCAAAGAGTAGAGCGCTATAAAGTAGATTGGAGTAAAGTATAGTGTCATAGAGTTGAGTGTTGTACAGTGGAATAGTAAAGAGTGGAGTGGTGGACAGTAGAATGGTGTGGAGTGGAGTGGTGAACAGTGGAATAGTATAGAGTGGAGTGGAGTAGAGCAAAGTGGCATCAAGTGGAGTGCTGTACAGTGGAATATAGTAGACTGGAATGCAACTGAGTGGAATGGCATAAAAACAGAATATCGTACAGTGTTGAGGTGTAGCGTGAATTGGTGTAGTGTGGAGTGGAGTGAAATAGCTTAGTGTGGAGTGTCATACAAAGAAGTGGAGTGCAGTGGCATAGAATAGAATATTATACAGTCAAGAAGCATAGAGTGGAATAACATGGAGTGAAGAGACGTAGAGTATAAGTGGGTATAGTGGAGCGGCATAGAGTTGAGTGGAGTACAATTGCATGGGGTAAAGGAATGGCATCAAGTACAATATCGTAGAGCAGAATTAATACAGTTTAGTAGCGTACAGTGGAGTGGTCATCAGTGGAGTGGCATACAGTGGAATAGCGTAGAGTGGAGCAGCATAGAGTGCAGTGCTATAGATTAGAAAGGCATACAGTGGAGTGTGTGGAGCCAAATAGCATAGAGTAGAATAGCATAGCCTAGAGTGGCATAGAGTGGAGTGATGTAGAGTAGAATAGCATAGTGTAGAGTAGAATAGCGTAGTGTAGCATAGTGTAGATTGGCGTACATGGGAGAGGAGTAGACTGGCATATAGCGGAGTGGCGGAGTGGCATAAAGTACAATAGTGTACAGTGAAGTGGCATGGAGTGAAATAACATTGTGTGTCAGGTAGATGCATCATCCTTTGGCTTTGCAGTTGGGTCCCACATTAGCGTCAAACCCGGTCAATACAGGTGCTGACTCGTCTTGGAGCCACTCAGTGATATCTTTGGATCAGCACTGCGTTGTCATCGAGCCTCGCGGTCGGGACCTGCATTGCCATTGAATCAGTACTGCATCGAAGGGCACTGATCAGTTCCGATCAGCACAACAGCCTCAATGAGTCAATTTTTAAAGAAAATCAGATGCAGAATGTCCTTTCAAGGCCATGTACAGAATTATCACTGCTTGGCAGGACAGGACTCACAGTTGGCAGAGTCCAGCAGCTACACCAGGGTTGGAGAAAGTCTTTGATGGCCCTAAGACTTCAGAATGGGAGGCAAGCCAGCAAGCCCTTGGAGTCACTTGGTTCTTCTGAGGATGTAGAAAGTTAAGTCTACTCCTTCTCACCCACAGACAAAAGGCAGAAGGCTAACACAGCAATGCAGTTAAGCAGACTGGCATTCCCCCCTGACAAGACACCAGTCCTTCTTCCTGGCAGAATGTCCTCAGAACCAGCAGTGTACTAATTTGGTGGAGTGTGGGGTCCAGTACTTATACCCAGTTGAGCTTCGGAAGTGGGGGAGACTTCAAGGCCAGATCTTTAAAGTGCTCAAGGTCATTGCTCTTCCTATCCTGGCTCCATACACTAAAGTGGGTCATGCAGCTCTTTGTGTGGGAATAGGCACAGCCCTATTCATGTGTAAGTGTAGTCCAAGAAGGCCCATCAGCCTAGTGATGGGATATCAAGGTGCAAATGTTATACCCTAGCTCTCCTTGTGTGTAACTGTTTAGAGGGAATGTACAAAGCCCAGCTGGCACCCACCCCAGACATGTATTCAGAGGCACAGAATAGTTAAAGTAAGAAAATGTCAACCTTCTAAAGGTTACATTTTCAGACTTACAATTTAAAATCCAACTTCAACGTAAGTTGTGATTTTAAATTGTGAGTCCACAGACACCAAACTCCAAAACTTCTATCTTTTCCCACACTTAAAGGTTGATTCAAGGTGACCTAAATGCTAACCTATGGGAGCTGTAGACCTTGCAGTAGTGAAAAACAAATTTAGAAGATTCTTACTACCAGGACACGTTAAACTTAAAAGTACATGTCCAACTTTTAAATTCACTGCACCCGGCCCTTGGGACTGAAAAGGTCCTTCATTAGGGGTGACATATGTAACAAGAAGAAAGGTTTGGACCTAACAAGTGGGTGCACTTACCAGGTCAAACTGGCAGTTTAAAACTGCATGCACAGGCTCGGCAATGGCAGGCCTGTGATATGTTTAAAGGGCTACTTTAGTGGGTGGCACAGTCAGTGCTGCAACCCCTGGGCACATACAGTGCACCCTACTAGGAACTTACAAGTAAATTAAATATGCCAATGGTGGATAAGCTATTATTACAATTTTTAAAGTACAGAGCACCTGCACTTTAGCACAGGTTAGCAATGGTAAAGTGCTCAGTATCCTAAAGCCAACAAAAATTAACTCAGCAAAAAGTAGAGGGAAAAGGCAAAAAGTCCAGGAATGAGCCTTCAGAGAGTCCAACAGTAGCACTGGATCATCCTCAATTGACCTATTTAATTTACTTGTAAAGCCCTAGTAAAGTAGCACTACTTGTGTCAAGGGCATTTACATTAAATGCTAGTAGTGGGGCCACAGCTCTGATTGTGCTACCCACGTAGATAGCCCTCAAAACACAACTCAGGGGTGCCATTGCAGCCTGTCTGGGAAATTGTAACTGACATTGTGAACTGGCAAAATAAACCCTTTGCCAGGCCCAAACCTTCCTTTTTATACATATAAGCCACCCCTAGGGAAGCCCCTGGACAGCCCAGATAGCAGGATGCAGTATATTTAGGACATGTACATTTAAGCTTCACATGTCCTAGTACTGAAAAACTCCTAAATTCGTTTTCACTACTGCATGGCCTACCTCTCTTGTAGATTAACATTGGAGTTACCTTTTTACATTTAATAAGCTGTGATTTCTGAATGGGGCCAGGTAACCAGTTACTGTTTGGTGTCTTTGCAATTAGACAGAAAAATCCTAGCTCATGGTGGAGTCGGATTTTAATTCTGCCACATTTAGAAAGCTGGCATTTTCATGCCTTAGCCATTTAGTGCCTGAAGCCTGTCTCTGGCACCTGATTAGGTGTAGCTGACAGTTGGACTTTGTTTATTCCTCCTAGACAGCCACACACAACAGAAAGCTTAGGTGTGCCTGGTTAGGTCATCACCAGCAGGATGGGAGGGAGGCACTGGACTCACCCCCACTTACACCTGCATAGGCTGTGTCCTGTCTCCACACAAAGGGCTACATAGCCTGTGTAGTTACTCCAGAGCTAGGGCAGGAAAGGCAGTATGCTTGGGGACTTCAAATGGAAAACTCTAGGAGCTTCTCCCCCACTTCAAAGGTAGAACTGAGTATAAATGCTGGACCTCAGGCACCACTCTTCAGTACACTTCCAAACCTGTTCCAGGAAGAGGGGCTGCAGTGCTGTTAAAGGACTTCTATGCTGCTTGACTGCACGCTGCTGGACTACTGCCTTGCTGAGCTGACCTGCTCCCTGCTGCCCTCCTGCCTGTGTGATAAGGACTGGACTTGCATCTCTTGAACCCAGAACTCCAGAGTGACTCCAAGGTCTGGTTGGTAGGCCTCCTGACTTGAGCCTCAGGGACAGAAGTCTC
Organism: Pleurodeles waltl; assembly: GCF_031143425.1. Taxonomy (NCBI): domain Eukaryota; kingdom Metazoa; phylum Chordata; class Amphibia; order Caudata; family Salamandridae; genus Pleurodeles; species Pleurodeles waltl. The sequence goes on along the minus strand of NC_090446.1, from coordinate 164,901,019 downwards.
CAACAACTTTTCTCATGCAACTGGACTCTCCCATTTGTGAGTCTACCCTGTCAAGTGGTGCCACCCCAGCCCTGGACCCTTTGACCTGGGAATAATGTGTTCTAACAGCCTCAGTGGATCCAGCTGAACTGAGACATCTCCCTCATCAACAGCAGCCTTGGCGACGATGCCGGACTCCACATCGCAGACTTGTAGTTCTTCAGGAACCGACACATCACCCTGACTGCGCAATGCATCCTCGACTCTGGACTTTCGCATCACAAACCCTCTTTGACCGGATCCTCAACACAGACACAGCAGGACCTCACACTATCGCCTTGCTGCATCTCAGAACCAGTCCAACACTTCAGCGGCGTGACACAACTTTCACACGGATCCTTGTAAAGCTCTGTAAACCTGGATTGGAAGCACTCTGTTCAGTGGTCCTAACAGGGACTGGCATAACCAGATATCCACAATTCGCGCTTTTTGCCTTTTGGCACTATTTTTACTAACATCCGGTTCTACTGATTGGATTTTTCTTGTTTTGGTCTTATTTGTTTATTAAAGTTTAATAATATTTTCCAACTCTGTTAACTCATTTTGTGGTGTGTTTTAACTGTGCTACTGTTTAAAGTGTAACGCAAATACTTTACACATTGCCTCTGAGTTAAGCCTAACTACGCTGTGCCAAGCTATCTGAGGGTTGAGTGTAGGTTTATTTATGGTTTGCTTGTGGCTTCATCTTGAGAAGTATATTTTTTTTTGCCCGAGAAGGGTTTCACCCCCTCAACCAGTAACCCAATGTCCTAAAGATGATTGTTGTGATTCATAAAGGTAAATTTAGACTTGCAGTCTAACTTTATACCTGTAGTTTAAAATTAAGCCTCAAGTCTACGTTTAGACCTGAAGTCTAAGTTTAGATCTGACCTTTTTGGACCTGAAGTCAACCTTTAGACCTAAAGTCTAAGGGTCCAATTCACAAACGTAAATTTAAGTTTAAACTTGAAGTGTTAGGGCCTGATTTAGATCTTCTCTGCCTTACCGCCAAGTTGCGTCGGCGGTAGACCTGAGAAGACTAGTAGGTCAACAGTGTTCCTCTTCTGTATTTAGATGTATTGGGACTGAGCCGAAGACTGCCATGGCAGAGTGTACTCTGTCATGCCAGCTGCATCACACATCAGACACAGCAGGTTCTGATGCTGACAAAAATGCCATCATCACCGTCTTGATGGTGGGATCCCGCACAGCCTATTTAGAATACATAGTTGTGCTGGCCGTATATCAGGGGCGGTCCTATGATGGCGGGAGTCCGCGGAACCCGTTCAGTTTAGTACTATGGTGGGGAAATTGGTTGGATGCTAGCGGCCCACACCTGTTGTATATTGGACAATTGTGAACACCTGCACAACACACTGTAGAACACACTCCATTTCAGATCATGATCCTTTGCCAGCACACTATCCACAGACCATTTGGATGTAGTTGGCACACTGGAACCAGGTTTTTTCTCTGCGTTTCTCTCCTTCTGTGTTTTTTATTAAGATTACTGTATTATCCTTTATCTTTTCAGGCACTAGTTTTTTCACAGTTAACACTGTGGCAGGGAAGAGAAAGCCACTCTTCACAGAGGGAAAGTTGCCTGTCTTTGTGGAGGGAAATCATTAGAGTAGAGCCACAATTGTTTAGAGCACGAGTGCAAAATACAACCATGTCTCAGAAAAGGAAAATGTGGTCCAGAGTAGTGGACAGATTGAATGTTATATCTAACAACCTGTGCACACAGGTGGAGATTAGGAAGAGGTGAAGTGGATTGGGAGAGTGCATTCCGTGGCCTCCATGTGTCACCTGAAGGAACAGAGGACTAGATGTGGTTCTCCCATTCCCCCCTCACAAATCTCTCCCTGGGAGGCAAAGGTCTTTCATGACCTAAATCCTGAAGGCTTGATAGGAATCACTGGTGGAGTTGATAGAGGTAGTTTGCATTTAGCAATGCCAAAACAATCACAAATGGAGTTTTACCCTTAAGTTAGACATTAAGAATGGTCCAACACTCTAATCAAAACAGATATACCTAAACTTGATTCCACAAAATATTGTGTTTCATACCAATTATTAGCATCATGGTCGTATCTCTCTCATTAACAATGTGGAATATGTTTAGTCAGATTGTGTGTTGTTCCTCATGGGTCATCCCTTGCATTTGCTTAGTCCCTTGATTTCTATCAATGTATGTTGTAGTGTTCCCAAAAAACAGGTCCAAAGCTCCATCCATTTGCAAATGAAGGTATACTGCTTGTACGTGGTATTTTCACCTATTTACATCTTTCCCATATGTATGTACATGTGGTAAATATGTATTCATCTCCACTATAGATTTTGAAATAGAAATGTGAAAACCCACATTTTAACAACTATTGTCTATGGTGGGAACAGGTGACTACAAATATCATGATCCCCTGTTTTGTATCTGCAAAACAATAGTGAAATGTAATGCCTCTCTACCTTCCTTTACTTCCATATGTGCACACATCTCAAAAACCTGTTCATGCTATAGATGAAAATGTCACTATTTGAGTACCTCAAGCATGTTGACACCTCCTCATAGTTACACTGAAGTGATTTAAATGTTAACATAATTCATAGGATGTTGAATCCAAGATTATCTTCCATGTGATGTGGCATGCTGAATAGAAGTAGTATCCAGGCATCGGGCTGGACTGTTCCCATGGGGAACTGGGTCAAGACTGATTTGCATATGGGTGAGTTCAAACTGGGGTGGCATGGTGAGCAAAAGAACAGTGGATTAAACCCAGATCTGTGACTTGGGTTGAGTATTTGAAAAGTTTCAGCACTCTGTTAATCATCCTTTTGTGTTGCTAAAGTCGCCCTAAGTGAGAAGGGTATGCCTAGACATGGGTCCCTTGCTCACTGTGCCAGTGGATTGAAGCTAGCTTGGCTGATGAAGGGTAATGTTCTGAAACTGATTCTAGGATGTTTGCTTCTGGTCCAGATAAGACATGGCTTGGCAGTTCAGGCAGGACTGTTCCCATGGGAAGAGGTTCAAGACTGGTTTGCATATGGCTGGGTGTGAACTAGGGTGGCACGTTGAGCAAAAGAACGATGGATTAAACCTAGATCTGTGACAGGGGGTGAGTGTTTGAAAATTATTAGCACTCCATCCATCATCTTTGTGTGTTCCTAAAGTCACCCTAAGAGTTAAGGGTATGCCCAGATGTGGGTCTTGGAATGCTAAGTAGTCCTGATCACTTGATATACCTCTGTAAAAAACTTATTGTCCAGAGATTTTCATTTTTGATTTGTTTTTTGTATCATTAGAGAAGTAATTTAGCTTCAGTTGACATTGCTAATCCAGTGTAATTTCTTCTGGATGACATTTTTTAAAATGGTTGACGTGCTGCATCGATGATATTATATTTCAGGAGCCATAAGACCTATATACTTCATTTTGGTGTCAAACCATAGGTTTTGGGGATCAAGCAGTCGTATGGAGATAGAAAATAATTTCTCAGAGTAACATTTCAGACATTTTCCAAAATAGCAGCACTATAATGATGTGTTTTAGACATCATATTGGTGAATAATTTTAATATTGTTTTTGTTTCAAATGTTTGTAAACATGAGCGAATCAGATGATAGCAGAGGATCTTTCCCTCCTGACAACTATAAAATCTAAGGACTCCTTCAACAAAGAGAAATGTGTCATGTGCCAAACAAATCCATAAAAAAAGCTGACTTAACTGCGGCTGGACAGAAGGCAGTTCGAGATGCTGCACAAAATTTGGCAAGACGAAGTTCACAAAAGATTGAAACTGATGGGCGAAGAGGATCAAATATTTTATCATTGTAACAAAAAGTGCTGCAAGTCATATATATTGGAAAAGAGCGTGGAAGAAATTGACAAAAATAGCAGAAATCAGTAAATCACAACAAGAATCTGAGTCTTCTGAGAAAGCGATGACAACCAAACCCAATGCCGATCCACTTAAAAGATCGATGGTTACCCCTCGTCCACCTCCAACAACTGATCACAAAGCAGAGGACCTTCAATTTGTTATCTGTGGTCTATCCAGGACAAGGGCCAAAGGGATTGATGAAAGAGCAAAGTATAGAGTATGTGAGTCTCAAAGGGTAAACATGTTTTTATCTGCAGCTAATTTCTTCCATGATTAAGTTTTCTGCTGAGTAGCCAATCTAAACAGTGATGTGAATGTATTGACAGTGGATTTAAATGCCCACCCAAACTGCATGTGTGTATACATTTGAAAATAGGAATGTACAATGAGTTCCCAGCAGCAATGTAACCACCAGCCTTCGGTTAAGTATGCACTCTTCGGAAAAGCTAATTAAGTTTTAAATCCACTCTTGAGTACTAGCTACTGGTTCATGCTCAGTGAGAGCAGAAAAATAATGGCCAACATTGATGAAACTGTATTGATACATAATAATAATAAAATTAAGATTTTTTTGGTTAAAACCTACAATGACAGAATTTGTTTTTCTCAGGCTCATTAAAAGATTGAGCCACTTATGGTGTTCTCAGCAGATTTGTCTCCTGAAGTTCTTGCTGCCAAAATAAGACCACAGGTTGCAGTAAACTCAGCAGGAACTATTTTGAGAAATGTCCTGAAAGATTTAGATTTTGGACTTAGGGCCAGATGTAGGTAGGGAAAAATTAGCGAATCGCAAATTGCGATTCTTTGCGACTCGCAATTTCCGACTCGCTAACTGCAATGCAGGTAGAAAGTGTGAGGACACTTTGCGACTCGCACACGGAGTCGCACCGCAGATAGCGAGTCCGCTGTTTGCGAGGTCGCTTTTTGCGACCACGCAAAAAACGGACACGCATTTTGCGAGTGCCGAACATTGAATGCAGGTGCTGCAGAACACTCTGGAAAACACTTCCTGGCACATGATGATGACATCACAGCCAGGAAGTTTACAAATACACCTGGGAGGAGTGAGGACCACACCCATTTCTACTTCAGCACAGGAAAAAAACAGAGCTCCTGCAATCATGGCTGAAAACCCAAGGAAGAGGAAACTTAAGTTTGCTGAAAAAGAATTGGAGGTGCTGACAGAGGAGTGCTGTCAGCACCATGACCAGTTGTTTGGCAGGTCAGCCCTCACCGTGCCAGAGACAGAGAAGAGAAGACTCTGTCAGGAGATCCAGGACAAGGTCAACTCCCTGGGGGTCAGCCATCGGAGTGTGGAAGAATTTAAAAAAAGGTGGTACGACCTGCGCTCCCGGACCGAGGAGAGGGTGGCAGAGTGGCTCCGGGAGATGAGAGGCACAGGAGGGGGACCATCGACAGTACCACCACCGACACCCCTGGAGGAAAGGGTAGAAGAGACCCTAGAGCCTGAGGCTGTAAGCGGGATGGGAGATCTGGACACCTCTGAGGCAGGACCATCAACCGGTGAGTACCATGTGACATGCATGTACCCTCATTAATGCCATACCCCCACCCACCTTGTACAAAGGAGCATGCACAACCAAAATAGCTCCATTTCAGAGTAGCAAACACCAGAATTATGCATTATGGGCAATGTAGTCAAGTAGGCAGTTCATAGGCAATAGTTTATTAGGAAGTTGATAACAGATAGTAGATACTGACAGTGTGTTCCCTATGTCCCACAGGTCCCCCACAAGACACCCCCACCAGCCCAAGCAGCCAGGGGCCACTGGTCAGCCAGCAGGCACATGAGGGAACAGGACCAGCCACCACTGCTACCTGCACCACCGACACCATGTCCCCTCAGGAAACACCTGTTGCAGTAGTGGTGTGTGAGCCTGCACCAGGTACGAGCCACAGTGCCACGGGAGACAACACAGGGCCTCCACCGCTTCGCAGGTGACGTAGAACATCAACATCAGAGCGGCAGGCAGAGTCAGGGCATGCCTCCACATCACCAACCGAGGCCGCACTTCTACGGGGTCAGCGCCTGCAAACACAAGAATTGAGGAGGATTAGTGGGGCATTGCGGCGCTTTGAACGCAATCATGGCAACAGTATGCAGCTGGTACATTCGGAGTTGCAGGTGATCAGTACCAACATGGGTGACCTTGCACTCTCCATGCGCCAACTAGTGGCAGGACTGCTAACGCAGACTGAGAGTGCACGGCGCAGGGACCTCCAGCTGCTGCACTGCCTGGACAGGATGTCCTCCTCAATAGTAAGGCTGGCTGTGAACACAGCAGGTCTGTCTAGGCGCACAGTCAGTCTCCAGGTGGACATGGGCCACTTTGCTGGTGACGTGGCACGGGGACTGGGCCGTCTCAGCCATGCTATGGACCTCATGGAGGCACGGCAGACGGCCAGGGGCACAGGCGACACGCCACAGGACAGTGAGGAGGGCTCCACTGTCAGCAGTGTCTCTGCCGGTGACACCAGGGTGCTTCGCAGTGGAAGCACAAGGCAGGGCACTGCTGAACCCCCTAGTACCAGCCAGGCTGGCCGAGCCCGCCGTAGGGTTTGAGCTCCACACAGTCCTGGGGTTGGGGCACATGACGTCAATGTGTCCCATGCCAGGTGGACTATTGAAGCCCCTGAACTGTTCCTATTGTACATAGTTTTGTTATTTGCACTTATTAAATCACTTGTTCTTTCCACTTAACACCTGGACTCTTTGTGTGTGACATTGGTGAGTATGGTAAAAGTGAGAACGTACCTTCCAAAGTATTGGTTTGCAATGTGTTCCCGTCTCAGTCTGCCTTGATTTGCGATGCTCCTATCCCCATGATGGCGATGTGGTAGCTCTTGCTCTTCATCCTCAGAATCTGGGTCTTCAGGGGTGAGAGGTAGCCCACGTCTGGTGGCAATGTTGTGCAGGATAGTGCATGCAACAACTATTTTGAAAGCTGTTATTGGGGTATACCGGAGGGCACCTCCACTTCGGTGGAGGCATCTGAACCTTGCTTTCAGCAGTCCAAAGGTACGTTCGATTATGTTCCTGGTCCTCTTATGTGCACTGTTGTATCGCCTCTCGGAATCATTGTTGGGTGTTAAGTACGGAGTTAGTATCCATGGACGTAGTGCATATGCACTGTCTCCTGTTTGGCACAAAATGTACAATGTTAGCAAGGCCTGGGTGGTTTGCACATTGACCTGTGTGCATGTCTTCAAGGTGTATTCAGCTCTACCTAGGAGGTATCCGTCTCCAAACTCCCCACGTTCCAGGCGTTGGTGTATCCCACTGTGCCTAAAAATGTAGGAGTCATGAGTACTCCCTGGAAATTTGGCAACCATGTCAGTGATGGCATAATGGGCGTCACATACCATCTGTATGTTGAGTGAGTGGGTACACTTCCTATTGCGGAACAGATATTCCAGGTTTGCAGGAGGGCATATTTGTATATGTGTCACGTCTACACACCCTATGACATGGGGGAAGTTGGCAATCCTGTAAAATTCCAACTTGGTGCTGTTGATTTCTGCCTCATTCCTGGGTAGGTATATGTATCGGGACATGTGTGTGAGTAAGGCGTCTAGGAATGCCCTAAAGAACCGTGAGAGTGCACTTTGGGATACCCCACCTGCCACAGCAATGACCCCCTGATAGCTACCCGAGGCCAAGCGGTGCAGTGAGCATAGCACTTGCACATGCGTAGGGATGGCGCAGCCGCGCACAGTCTGGCGTTCTAGGTGTGGTTTGAGTAATTCTATTAGATCTAGTATAGCTGCACTGCTAAGTCTATATTTATCATATATTTCCTCCTCAGTTTGCTGGAAGAGTGTCTGCCTTGTTCTGTATATCTTCTCCTGTCTCTGGCTCCTCCTCCTCTGCTGGGCGGCGTGGGCTCTCCTCCTCACTGCTATCAGGTATATCTCTGGTTTGCAACTCGCAAATTGCGACTTCCTATTTGCAGGTCGCAAAATGGGGTCGCAAATTTTGCGAGTCGGTAAAGGCTCGCGTCGCATTTTGCGAGTCGGAAATGGGATTTTTGCATCCCATTTCCGATTTTGCAGGGTCGCAAATTGCGATTCGGCCCATTTGCGACTCGCAAAAGTTTGCTACATCTGGCCCTTAATGACACATTTTGTGATGCTCCAAAGCTCTGCAGATCATGGGAGTCAATGAGAATGGCTTATGTTGTCTTAACATTTTTAAATCATTAAAGTTCTTGAGTTTGGAACAGAAGCCGACAACATTGATGATGGCTTTGAAGATATAAGCAAAGAATTGAAAAACAGTCTCATGCTATCCAAGCTGTGTCAGCTGTAGGCATAAACTAACGCTGCAAACTTAAAACCCGGTGCCTTGCCAGTGTGTGGAAAATCACTACAAGCCATCAACATGTCCCAGTCTACCAGAAAGATTCAAAGCGGCTGAGGACAGGGATCTTCTTCTACCTGATGCTGCGGTCTGCAAAGCTAATTTAACTGAATTTATCATATCCCTTATTTGGTGAGGACTGAAGGATGAAGAATAGATGGTTACCCGTGGGCTGGAATTCATGCTCTGATCTCACAGAATACTGTCCCAATGAAGAAGGCTGGGGTTTTACCAGTAATACCATCTCCAGTCACATACTACACAACAGTATACACTGCCCAAACAAATTTCTAAAATGTGCATGCTCAGCTTGAAGACCAGCCTATCCTGCCAATGACAGTTTCATGAGTGATCCAGGAGAATTTGATGTTCTTTATCCAATGATGAGTGTTTTCTACATGACAAAAGTTGTGTTGCATTGTGCAGGAAGTTATCTCAATGGGTGTGGCATAGACGATGCACTTATTAAGGCTGACATCTTTAGAAGCAAAACTGTCCACTCAGTAATGAATGGAACTCATGTTTATTTGTTACAAGGTATGCTCATCATATCTTAGGCTATAGAAACATTGCAATGGAATGCTTGCTGGACCAAGATTGACAAATTAGGTTTGTATATCTTATCTCAGAAGTGAACAAGGCACAGGATGTACTTCATTCAAAAGACACAATGCAAAACTGGCAATGTTCAATACACTCAGTTTAAAATCAGAAATCCTGAAAACCAAGTTCGTAGAGTAAGTCAAAGAATGTGAAGAAAAATCTGAACTTTGCAAGTACTAAGGAAAGATTTTACACATGATAGATCTAGTAACAAATATACATGCATGCTGATCGGAGAGGTGATTGGGACCTGCACATGAAGACTGTGGAGTCACTGATTACTGTGTTTCACAAATTCAAAAGCATAATCAACCTGAGATATGGGTCCTCGTATATTTGGAAATAGTGAAGAAGCTAGAGGTGGAAAAAACATACCTCAACAGAAAGTTCATCCGAAGAAATGTTTTGGTTAAAGACAGAGAGAGAAGGTTCAATGCTCTGGCTCCAGGTATGAAACTGGAACAGACGATCCAGAGATCACAGAAAGGCTCCATAGGAATTATTGGTCAGACATGTAAAAGTGAATATGTTGCTCAATGGCAGCTAATTTACCATGAAGTTCTTTCTATTTGCAATGTCTTCAGAGTGATGACAAATTAAAAAATAAAGTGACCATCATGAAACTGTTCCTCACCACGAACTTGTGAGAAAGAGTGGGGAATGCGTTAATAAACATGTTGAGAGCCTTCTTCATTGCATGCAGCAGCAGCAAGGAAACCCCTTTGAAATGACTGAGCCTGTGTGACTACACAACTTTGTGAACCACCAATATGTAGATATGCACCATTCTTTGACGCACAACCCCCATTCTTCCCTACTTCTCCACTGCCCGGTTAGAGTAATTTATTTTGACGCTAACCAGGCTGCCGCGCTGGCTAACGTCATTCCATAAATAAGGCGCCCGGGTGCTGTGTGGGAATTGCGTTAGCCGGCGGTAAACGTTTTGACACAAATCTGCGCTAGCGCTGATTTGCGTCAAAAAGTATAAATATGGGCCAAAGTTTTAAAGAATAAATGTTCTCTGCCTCTCAATGATTGTGAGCAGCAGACTTTGTGGGAGGCGTTTATCCAGGTAGCGCATGAGCGTTTATCCAACTTTAAAAAAAACCAGAAAGATTCACGTGTGCGATCCGCGATCCTTACCGTTTGTTACTGGAATGGACGAGCGGGTCGCCCAGGCTCTGTGGCTTCTTCGCAAGGCCGGATGCCTAGACTTGTTGGCGGCGGCCGGTGGTAGTGGTGTTGGTGCTCGGCCAGCGCGCCGAGCGGCAAGGTGGGTGGCGGTGGCCGTTGCGGCCTGCTCCCCCCCTCGCAGCCCGAAGAAGAAGGAGCGGCAGGTGAGGATTGGGTTGCCGGGGCGGGGGAGACGTGGGTGTGGGGCCTCTCAGAGGAGGAGTGTGAGAGCCCGGGCCTCGTTTTCTTCGGCAGGCCGGACGAGCTACAGGGGCGGGTGCAAGAAAACATGGAGAGGGGCGGGGGAGAGTCGAGTGGCAGCAGGACGAGTGCCGGGGCAGCGCGGCAAGCAGGGAGCAGGAGGAGGCCTTCAGGGAGCCGGGTGGGATCAGCTTTGGGTGTTCAGGCATCGGGCAAGATGTCAGGAGCTGGGAGGGGGCAGTCTCAAGGGGTGAGGGTTGGGGGATCAGTCATGAAAAAAGGGGTTTTGGGGGGGAGCAACAGAGGACCTTTTTTCTGGACTGGTTTTTGGGAGGAGGAGGGTGCAGGGGAGGGGGGTAGCATTAAGGGAGGGTTTGGGGCTGGAGGCTGGGGGGCTGCGCCAGAGCAGGCAGGGAGGGGGCATGTGTGGGCTACTAGTTTAGAGTGGAGCGAAGAGGAGGAAGAAACCCAGAGATAGAGGTATAACGTTAAAGGAGTGTCTTCCGCGTTGTGTCTATGGCAGGGGGGGGCCCTTTGGTTTCGCAGTGGGAGACCACATGTAAAGCGGGGTGGAGCAACTAGGAGGTGGAGGTGGTGGGCGGGGAGCAGCTGCAAGAAAGGGGGCGAGTTTTTGGTACACAGCTCACCAGCACATCAGGCCTTGTTTGGCAGGAGCAGCCATGGGGGGACAGAGGTGACTCAGGTGAGCTTGTTGCGGCCCAGGTACCCTGGGAGGAAGCGAAGGGGGGGCCCAGCGTGGCCAGCTGGATCACATCAATGCGACCAGAGGAGCAAAGGAGCAAAGAAGAGGGGCGGCCACGGTTGGCATGAAAGGGTGCTGCGCCGGACAGGGTCTTGCGCCCTCTGGCGACGGGGAGCCCGACGTTCAGCGGTCGTGCCTTAGAGAATGGCTGGGACGGTTTCAAGCAGCCTCCAGGCGGCCATCGTGTCCGTCAGGTGTAAGCATCAAAAAAACAAAAAAGCAAAGTGATTATGGCGAAAGTGTCTGCAATGAGCTCTTGGACTACGACGAGGACAGTATAGAAGAAGGGGAATTGCGGGAGGACGAGGAGGGTGAATGGTGGGACAAACGGGGAGTGTGTCTAATGCTGTTCGTAAGTCATTGCAGATCACGGATGAGGCAGCAGTACAGGACAAGGCAGCAAGACGGACGGCGCTGGAGCGGCCCCTGTCACTGCAAAAAGGTAAAGGGGGTGCAGCGCGGGTTGGCGTGGTGCTGGTAGCGACAGAAGCGAATGAGGACGGTGAAGTGTAGCGCTTGCAGAAGGGAGTATATGTTTCTGACGTTGGGGTAGGCACAGAACAGACCGGGGAGGTGAAGGGAGGTGCGGAGAAGTACGGTTAGTCTGCCGAAGTCCAAAGTGAAGAGAAGGCGACTGGGAAGTCAAAACACTTGCCATATATGGGGACGGCAAAGCCCCTGGGTGCGCACCTTATGGCGGCCACGAAGGAAAAGATTTGGAATGGGGAATATGTGGAAATGCTGAAGTTGCTGCACAGGGAAGTCCGGTCAAAAGAAGGTTCAAAGGAGGAGGAATATGAACTGGCAAAGCGACCTAAGGTCCCAGTAAGCATAGAGAACTGGACTGCCGCTTTCATAATATTTGCGAGTGTTTATTGGAATATTTCCAGAGAGGTCGGTATCGCTCTTTAAGTATATGGATGTTATTCAGAAGGAGTACCTCAATTATGGAGGGTATTCATGGGTACAATATGATGAGGAGTTTCGGGCACGTATGGCGGCAGACCCGGAGGTGCTATTGGGGGAAATTGATGCGGATTTGTGGCAGCATACTATGGGGCCCACAAAATTTGGTAAAACCATTTTTATGGCGAGCGGTTTGCCCATTATGTATCGGCCCTCTCGAGAATGCCCCACCCATGGTGGGGCCAATTCAGGAACAAAAGGTGGGATGGGGGCATTGGGAAGCTGAGCGCAAAAGTCAGGAGCGTGCTGGGATTTTAATAAGGGGCTCTGCACTCGTGAATACTGTAAGTTCAGACATGAGTGCTCAAAATGCTCTGGAAAACACGCACTCATCAACTGCTTCAGGACAAGCAGCGCCGGGACCTCGGGGTCGGGGGGAGGGAACGGTCAAGGGGGTCAAGGCCAGGCCCGATCGCGAGGACAAGGTACATTGGGAAAAAGCCATTACTCCAGTTAAGATTGACAAGTTGTGTTTTTGGTTGGACCGGTATGGCGACACACAGGCAGGGCAATTACTGTTGCAGAGTTTTCCTCTGGATTTTCGGTTGGGATACACGGGGCCACAGCAGCAGCGCTGGGCTGAGAATTTGCGGTCGGTCCGGGGAAAGGAGGAGCTCGTGTGGCTCAAACTGGAGAAGGAGGTAGCGTAGGAGCGTATGGAAGGGCCGTTTTTGGACTGGCCTCTCCAGAATCTTATGGTTTCACCCACTGGAGCTGTCCCCAAAAAAAGCCAGGGCAATATCGCCTCATACACCACTTATCCTGGCCGGAGGGTGCCTCAATTAATGATTTCATTCCAGAAGAGATCACAAAAGTGTCATGTGCATCGGTGGATGTGGCCATGGCGATGGTGGAGTCGTTGGGCCCTGGTGCTTTGATGGCAAAAAACGAATATAAAATCGGCTTTCAGGTAGCTCCCGGTGAATCCCCAGGATGTTGAATTGTTGGGGATTCAACTTCAAGGCAAGTGGTATGTGGACAAGGGGCTCCCCATGGGCTGCTTGATCTCTTGTTCTCTTTTTTAGTGCTTCAGCACATTTCTGCAGTGGATTTTTGAAACGGTGACCGGGCACAAAGAGGTGACCCATTATTTGGATGACTTCTTTTTTGCGGGACCGCGGGGTTCCTATTGCTGCAAAGTGGTCTTGGGACAATTTCAGGCACTCATGGGGGACTTGGGTGTGCCCCTAGCCCCCGAGAAAACAGTAGGGTCCAGCACGGCCTTGGCCTTTTTAGGCATTGAATTGGATACGGTAGCCATGATGGCCCGCTTGCCCACCGAGAAGCAGACACTCATGATTGAGATGGTGCAGGGTATGATTCGGAAACAGAAGGTGACGGTCAGGGAAATTCAGGTGCTGTTGGGACACCTTAACTTTGCCTGCAGAGTGGTCAGGGCAGGATGGATGTTCTGCAGGAGATTAGGCATGGCTTTATCGGGGTACCGTCTGCCACATCATCATGTGCAACTTGGCGCCGGAGTGAGGGAGGACTTGCAGATGTGGTGTGTGTTTTTGGAATCGTTTAATGGGATTCCAATTCAGACATGGTCATTGTGTGAATGGGACATCCACATTTTTTCTGATGCATCGGGGTCGTCGGGCTTTGGCCTTTCTTGGCAGGGGAGGTTTTGTGCAGAAGAATTGCTTCGGGCATGGCGGAATGGGGGGCGTAGCATTGCATTCCTGGAATTGTTTCCTTTGCTGGTAGCGGTGCGCCTTTGGGGCCATTTGTTGATGCATGAGAGAGTGTTGTTCCCAGTGGATAACCTGGCGGTCGTTCAGGTGGTGAATCGTCAGTCGGCCAGGGATGTTCAGGTTCTGCAGCTGTTGCGAGTTTTTGTTTCAGAATGTTTGCACCGCAACATCTTCTTCAGGGCGCCCCATGTGCCTGGTGTCAACAATGACATTGCTGATGCGTTATCTCGTTCGCAGTGGGAGAGGTTCCATGAGTTGGTTGCAGACGAGGCCCTGTGCAGGACAGCTATGCTGGCAACTTTGTGGACCATAGGAGACGGAGGATGCTGCGGTTGGTGGTGAACTCATTGGCTTCTTCCACACGTCAGGCGTATGTCAGGGCGTGGCTGGAATTTTTGCAGTCGGGGGCGCGGAAGCGACAATTTGACAGAGACAGAGTGGAGGATGTGGAAAACTTTATTATGTATCTGGTGGGATGGCGTCTTCCAGGGTGTCCATTGCAGGGAAACTGGCTGGTATTGCATTCATGGGTAAACTTTTGTGGGGTTATGCGCGGTCGGCGGGAGAATTGGGGCACAGAATACTGGAAGGTTGGGGCAGGGAGGTGGGCGCAGCGGCAAGGGTGAGACAGCCTATAACGTTGCCCCTTCTAAAAAGGGTTATGCTGGCATTGAAGCGGGTGTGCGTGAGTGGACTTGAATGTTTATTGTTTAGTACACTCATGTCTTGGATGTTCTTTGGGTCATTTAGAGTTTCGGAGTTGTTGGGGTCAAAAAGTGCACCAGGGATTCATTGGGGGGATGTCTCCATAGCGGCTCAGGGTGTGCAGCTGAGTCTACGGAGATCGAAAACAGATCAGAAGGGGAGAGGTAGGATTGTGTTTTTGGGGGTGTACCCCGTTTCCGATATTTGCCTGGCTCAGTTAGGCCTTCATTGGCAGGAGGTTACACAAGAGAAGACAGAGCGTTTTTTCTCACTTGCAGGGTAGGGCAGTATCAGCATACCAGCTGTTGGTAGTGTTGTGAGCAGGTCTTAAGGCAGTTGGGCAGGATCCTGCACAGTTTTGGAAACATTCCTTCAGGATAGGTGTGGCGACAGAGGCAGGAGTTCGAGGGTGGAAAACACAGCAAATGTTGAAGTTGGGAAGATGGAAATCGAATGCCTTTAGGAAGTATGTGAGAAGTGGATGTTACACTACCGATTGGTAATATGTTTTTTCTTTTGCTACAGATTCTGTGCCCGGACCAGCAGTGCAGTTCCTCTCCGTCTGGGTCGTGGGCCATTCCTTTGTCAAGTGGGCATGGAGACAGGCACGGAATACAGCTGTGGGGGACAACTTGGGTTTAGATAGGGACAGGTACCGCGTGCGGTGGGACGGTAAAGGGGGGATGGTATGGCACCAGCTATTAGGGACTTAGCAATGTGTTTGGGCCGGGGTTTTTGTCCTGGTGTTTTGCTGATATATGTATGGGAAAATGATTTGGTAAAAAGGACGGGTTTGGACATTATGAAGCATATGAAGATGGACTTGTCTGAAATACAGCAACAGTGGCAGGGTTGCCATGTTATGTGGACGGCATTTATCCCTCGTAGAGTATGGAGAGGGGCGAGGAAACCGGGTGCGATTGAAAAGGCGCGTAGAAAAATCAATAAGGAGATGCACTTGTTTTGCATAGAGAAGGGAATTACTTATGTGGAGCACAGCGACTTCCGTTTTGAAGACAGGGAATTGTTCTGGGGCGATGGTGTACACCTGTCCTTTATGGGCATGGAGTTGTACCTGCTCCAGCTAAAAGAAGTTTTAAAAGGTTTGTTCAAGGAACCTTAAGTGGTAGGATTTTTCCTCGTGATGGAAGTCAGCAGCGAGTGACAGCCGGGGGGGGGCAGAAAAAAGGGGGGTCTTCCCCTGCCTTTTTCTGGTGGCGGAGACAGAGACTGTTCACATGACAACAATAACGGATGGACAGGAAATCTGACAAGACATTCTCAGATTAAGAGGGGGTGGACAGCAGCAGGGCAACAAAGATAAAAAGTTGGGCGCTAGGGGTTGGAGACTTGCAGGTTCAATAGTTAGATGTCAGCAACTGACCATTTGGTAATAGGCGGATTCAAAATGAAAGGTTACAAAGGATGACTAGATTAACGAACTGCACGTTAAGGGGATAGGGGGGGAGGGTAGGGGAGGGGGAACGGTGAGGTTAGGAAAAGTTATGA